>NC_072435.2:80455000-80782500 GCF_028878055.3 Symphalangus syndactylus | reverse complement strand
GGCATGAGCCACTGCACCCAGCCCATCTTTCTTTCTTAACACTATAAGTTTATTGGACAAAATGCCACAGTTGTGCATTTCTCTGACTCAGAGCTATGCAATGCTATAGAAGCCAGGAGCTTCAAAAGACTATGTTGAAATGGACATCAGCATTCCAAGGTTGAAGCTTCCTCACTCATCGAACTTGTCGATGGATAACTACCGTTTGAAATGCTTGTGCTCGCACACACTCAAAACAAGTTCTTCGGATGAACAAAATTTCTCATTGCCAGTGTCAAGTAAATCACATTAATGAAGATGTTAATTTTCCTAAAGACAAAATAATCCACATAGAGTCTACTGCCTTGAAATGCAAATCCATATTCCTACTTCCAAGCTGAGACACAAAGAAAATCGGCATATCGTATTTTCCAGATATGGCTGAAGCAATATTTCTAGTCCCTAACGTTCTTTCACTATCTTGACATTCCTCTTCCAGAAGTTAAATTTCTTTCCATTCTCTTTGAACCTGGTAAGGTTTTGACCATCCTGATAAATAGAATATGTCATAAGTGACATTGATCTCTGAGGCTAGGTTATGAAAGAAGATACAGCAGCTACCTGGCTTTCTCTTGGAATATTCACTATTAGAACCCAGCCACGAGGTAGGGCACGGTGGCTTATGCCTATAATCCCAGCACTTTGGGAGGCCGAGGTGGGCGGATCATCTGAGATCAGGAGTTCGAGACCAGCCTGGCCAACATGATGAAACCCCATCTCTACTAATACAAAAAACTAGCTGGGCATGGTGGTGTACACCTGTAATCACAGCTACACCGGAGGCTGAGGTACGAGAATCACTTGAACCCAGGAGATGGAGGTTGCAGTGAGGCAAAATCATGACACTGCACTCCAGCCTGGACAACAAAGTGAGATTCTGTCAAAAAAAAGAAAAAATCCAGCCACTATGTTGTGAGAAAGCCCATACCACTTGGAGAGCCCATACTGCAGGTGTTTAAGCCAACAGCCTCAACTAAAGTCTAAACTAGCATCATCCACCAATGTTCCTGAGGAATTAAGCCTTCCCAGCTTTCTACGATACTCTTTTACTCAAAAGTTATCTCCTTATCTCTCAAAGATATTCAAGGACTCCTCAGTCAGATTTTTGATGACTTTTCAAGAAGAATCATTGACTTCCTTTTCCTTCACCAAATCTGACTCCTCCATGAGCACAACAGCAAGCACCCAGCCTTCATTCCATCCCATTGCTCCTCCTCTCCTTTTCAATCTCTCACTGTCTAAGTTCTACTCTTTCTTCAAGCTCCACAGATCACACCTCTTTCAATAAGGCTCACCTTGGATTTCCACCCTTCACTCAACTCTCCCTTCCCTGAACTTCTGGAATTTTCCCTAGGATAGCAACTTGAAAGTGAACTTAAGCTACTGAGTATTTCTACTTAAGTTTTATGAATGTGACTACAGTCAGATCAAGTCAAGCTTATTAAAAATCTTCCAGCCTTTATACATATGCCATTACATGTTTTGAATCCTTTTCTGCAACTCATCACACACCCTTCAATTCTATGCTTAAATGTCACTTTCTCAGGAAAGTCTTACTTCATCTTTCAATCTAGCTTAGGTCTACAAAACAAAATCAATAAAGGCATAACAAAATATCAGCAAAAACTATCATAATTGAAACAAGCAACATGCCTTTTTCAAACCAATACTCCTGTGAAGATCATCTGGCTGACTCAGAATTGCTTAGCTTTCTCTCTTTTTTGACAAGTTAGACATTCCGTTTGGTTAGAATGTGCAAATGTCTGTTAAGAAAAGAACATCTAAGATTCAACTTGAAATTGATCACTGAGTGGTGCTGTGGTGTTGACCCCATTATACATGTGAGTGATGTTTGCGGCGGGTAGGGGAACTCCAGGGGAAAAGGCTATATAATCTGTCTGGTCTACGAAAGGCAGACAGAAGGAAAAGAATGTACAAGTTAAATTTGCAGAGAAATAGAGATTTTAGTAGGAATATGGAATTAGGGAAAGAGATGACTCTCAGAAAATAAGTCTGGAGGAATCTACATGGCTATGAGGAGAATATCCATTTTCTCAGAGAACATGATAGAAAATTAATATTTATTTTAAATTCCATGTAGAGGGTGACTCCCAGCTGACATCTAGACTTTAACTATGCTGTACTTTGACATCATGGTACTTACAGATGATGATTTTTAAAATATTTGAATAATGTGTTTTTGCTTAAAGTTTGTTTCTCCCACAGAACTGTAATCTTCCTAAGTGCAAGGTTCATGTCTCTTTCATTCATTGTTATACAGGTTGAGAGTCCCCAGTCTGAAAATCTGCAATCCAATATGTTCCCAAATCTGAAACTTTCTGAGCACTGACATGTCACAATAGAAAATTCTACACCTGATCTCATGTGACAAGTTGCATATATTTTAAAAAATATTGTATAAAAGTATAATGTGTTTAAGATGTATAGACACATAAATGAATGTTGTGTTTAGACTTGGGTCCCAATCTCATTATGTATATGGGGATATTCCCAAATCAAAAAAAAAATTCAAAACACTTCTGGTCCCAAGAGATCTGTAAAAGGGTTATTTTGCCTGTAATATCATCAATATCACCATCAAAACTAATTTCTGTTACGTACTAGGTGTTCAGTATATATTTGTTGGTGAAGAAATAATTATCTCGAGGACTGTATATATTTTAGGGCAGAGAGTGTGCCTTATGATCTTTTCATCTCAATCTATCACAGTGCCACACAGTTTGGTTTTTTAAATGTTTACTCTTGATGAAAATTGCTACCATTTATTGAGAAATTACCATTGGCTAGATGATTAAGTGTTTCATATGTTTGATCTAATCTAATAATCAAAACCACTGTTAGTTATAGGAACTATTCTTCCCATTTTCCAAATTAGGTAATGGAAATGCAGAGATATTAAGTAAATTAACCTAAATCATGTAATCTGTAAATAATGGTATCAAGATTCTAACCCAAGCCTGTTTAAAACCTGTGCTTTTGTTTTGTCAACTAGTGAACTAGTTTTCTTTGGAACTGTTGTAATTCACTGATGTTTGCTGAGCACGCCTCATTTTAAGCTGCATTTTTTTAACCAGCATTATGAGAATGTTTATTTTGACAAACAAATGCAGTACAATGAATTTCACCAGAAAAGTTTTTAAAAGTAGGTAAAAATAAATATGTTTACAAATTATTATAGAAACAATACAAAAGAAGATTAAAATTCTCAGTAAGGAAAAACCAAAATGTGCCCAATCATGTAAAGGCTCTTCCTTTGCAAGAAATGGGGATAAAGCTGAAGACCCAGTTTGGTTTTGCTGCTGAAAAATGTACAGAATACTTAGAAAAACCAGTTGCGGTCAAACGTTGTAGGCGCACTACCCGTACCTGCCTATTTTTGATCTGAGAAAAGTTGATGACCACAGTGCATGATAGAGCTGAAGATAGGACAGCCAGGCGTTCTCCATCCAAAGTCCATCATCCTACATTAATCTTTAAGTAAAAGCAGAAGAAAAGCAAGCCCTTATTGAGGTCTGAACTCTGCAGCCGGGTGACTGGATCTCCTCCATTGTAGTGCTCAAAATCGTTAATTTTTTGGCCGGCAGAACAACTTTATAGTAATCAACTGCCTTTAGCAAATGCCAGCTGCCTCACAGCCTTCACGAGCAGGGTCTGACACTGACCAACAGTCCTATCCCAAACTCAAGGTCTGTGTGATGTGGCAACTGTCGGCTATACCTGGAAAGTCCTTGAGCACATGAGAGGTAAAGGAAAGCACCAGGGTTTGCCCATTACTACATGTAATATGGAGATAAGGTCAGGGAAAGAGGAGATGATTATGAAGCAAAACCAAATCACCTACTGCACAATTTGACTTATATCTGGTTCTGGTTGGTCATACAAGGTGGGTGGTGGGGTATGGGGCACATAACTACATCCTGCAGAAGAGTTTGGCCCTAATGTGTGCTCTATTTATACTACTTGTGCATGTCTTTCTTTTAGCCAAGACCGACCCGAAATGGGATTTGTACATGCAGATATGGAGAAAGATACAGACATTAAAGCTAGAAGAAAGAAGGAAAACCAACTCAACAAGCTAAAAGTAAAGGCATTTATCTAATACGAACCTTGACTACATCTCAATGGAATCTAAATCCTTACATAAGATTTCCTATTTATGGTTGATAGCTCATGTAGCACACAAGAGCTGAGCATTATTAAACTGAAATGAATGTCCTATATAGCTGTATAGATTCCAGTTCCAGAAATAATCAGAATAGTTTATAGGGGTTGTTAATAACAGGCCATAACCAAGGAATACTATTAAGAGAAATGATACCTTTCTGGAATTTTGAAAGATTTGGGACAAGAAATACCTTCTTCAAAAGCTGTGTAAAATTATGCAAAAAAACCCCAAAACCTGATTGTAGAGAAATTGTGGTCAGTGGACGATTGAATACATAGTGGTAGAAAATATTTTATTCCTGATAATTATTCCAAAAAAATATAAGTTTACCAGTGTAGATAAAATCTTTCAATAGCTCAAAAGTTTCTACATCTCTCTGTAGTGCAAAATTATCTACCAACAGGCAGAACCAGCACAGTCTGACTGACATGCAGCACTATAAACTGGTAATCTGATTAGAAGAATACTAGTTCTGAATTAATTAACCCTTAAGTGATATTTTTTAAATTAGATTTTCAGTTTCCGGGTCTTTTAGTTGTCTTCATGATTATGGACTTTGAGCGCCACCCAGTGGAAAAATGCATACAGTTTGCAATTCTTTAAAATAGTAATGTTCTTTAAAGTCTCATTATTTAATGTATAACCTCATGAGCATCTGGATGAAATCTCATAATGGTAAAATAACTTTTTTTTCATTTTTTCCTGCAGCCTAGGAAGCCAGTAGTACACTGTTCGGGCACCCTACAGGAAACTCCTCAGTGCACTTCTGCAGGCAGCCATATGGTTAGAATCAGCGGGTTCACCCAGTGCCAGCTTACAACAATGGGCGTGTATATGAATAGCATGCAAGCAATCAGACTAGCTATGGGTTTCATATACTCCCTCTGTATAGGGTGCTTTTTACACCTTATGGAAAGGTAAGTTAGACAAGAGCTAATATTTTTCTCCCCAGTAAGGCAGCAGGACTGCCGTTAAAGTGATGTCAGAGTTTCCATTTCAATTCCTTATTTTCAATGCTTTAGCCCTCTGCTGTAAACACTAACGCTATGAAAAAAATACATATTCACTTATATTGCATCTCAGGCCAGGAGAACATTCTTCTTATTAAATAAATGGTCTTGAAAAGAAATTAGATTGAGCATCATAAAATTCTATTTTTAGGGAAAGTGGAACCAACAAAAGGGGGAATGAGGGATTTTTTTGTAAACTGTAATGTGTTTTCTTTCAAATGTTTGGGAAGAAAACAAGAGGAGTCAGAATATAGAAAGTTTGCCCAACCTTGCCTAAAAGAGCCTGTCTAGTTATTCTGATTATTATAATGCTACGCAAGGAGTTTATTCTGTAAAAACCAGGTCAAAGCGGCATTCCCCAATCCTGCCCTCCTAAATAACACAAACAGGTAATTTAGAAAACATTTTTGAGTAAACAAGCAAACGCTCCCCTCACCCTGTCCAGTGGTACTCCAGCTCTCAGAGTCACGGCTCAGGCAGATTGAGGTTTCTGTGGCATGGCCTCTCCCCATGCAGTCAGTACCTGTTACCATGATAAAAAAGCATGCCAGTCTTCCTTGTGGTCTGAAAAGTTCCAGTTCTGAGTACTCAATTCATTTGGATAAAATAGATTTTTTTTAAGATAAAAAAAACTCAGCTGTCTGATCAAGGCCATGTTTTTCTTTTGTATGATCTGCATTCCCTGTGTAAAAAGGAGTTGGTAGTAACCGCAGATCTCTGCCTCTGAAGGTTAAAAGAAAAAGAAAAATAAAGAAAAGAAGGAGAAGGAAGACAATGACAGGAAGAGGAGGAAGATGAGAGAAGAAAGAAAGCAAGAAAAAGAGAAAAAAGAAAAAGAAGGAAAGAAGGAAAGGAAAGAGAAAGAAAAGAAAAAAGAAAAAGAAAGAGAAAAAGAAAAGAAAGGAAAGAAAGAAAGAAAAAAGAAAGAAAGGAAAGAAAGAAAAAGGAAAAAATCTTAAGAATTTAATATTAGGTCAAAAAACTTGTGGTTTTGGCATAAAAACTGCCCTTTTAAGTTCTGAAAATTTTTTTTCTGGTTTGGAAAAGAAATAGAGCAGTTTTGTGATGAAAGGATTTATAGAGAAGGTTTGCTTGGTATTCTGGTTGGATTTATTTCAACTACTATTTAGAAAGAGAGAATATTTGTTATGTGTTTAAGTTGTTTTATAGTGTTAGGATCATTCCATGAGAAGACTAAAGCAATTATAAGAATATTGTCTAACTTTCTGCCCATCCCCATCTCAATTTCATGAATACCAAAGTACCAGATATAAATTTAAATTTCCTGAATTGTGAAGAAGTATGTTAGCCATGGTGTCATCTATTTTTTCCTTATGTCTCTGTATTTCCTTGTAACCACCATGAGGTTTATAGATGCTTTACATTTTTTAAAGTGTATTTTGTCTTTTTATATTATTTACTTCTCTCATCTTTCTAAGACACGAGGAACTACATAATTTGGGGTCATAAGAATGAGGGCTATACAGGAAGACTAATTCAAGGCTTCAGATTCAGGGCAGGCAGTTTAGGACACAACACTTATTATCATCTCCCTGAACCTCAGACGTTATCAGTCTGCAAGAGAAATTTAAGCCTGAACATAAATTGCATTTCCTAAAAAAACATAATCTTGCCTTAAGACACCAACCTCCCTGATTACAGGGAATGTCTGTGTTTACACATTTGTACAGAGCATGCTGACTGTATTAGTGTCCTAGGAAACAAAACTGTGTGCTGCTCACAGACCTGCTGCAAGCACTAAGGAGAGAAAGAAAAAGAAATTTTGAAATCAGACCCCCGATCTCCAACTCCTTTCAAATTCTTGAAGCACATTAGCTTTACTACTGCATGATGTACACGGTAGTATTTCTTCTAATGAAATGTGACTAAAAGTTTAAATGAGTTTAATGCATGAAATGTATAAATAAAATGTGGCCTTGATTAAATTTAGACTTGATACATAACTTAAATGGGTAGCCCAAGAATAGCATTGGTATCATGTGTCTAGACCTTTTCAGGCTTTGCAAAAGTAGTTTGGATTTTATCAGTTAGTGCAGAGCACTTTCTATCAGGAGCACAGTACATATAAAAAGCTGAAATATGCAAAAGTACTGTGGAGAAAAGTGAGCGTAATCGAAAAGAAGTGACTGAGAAAATAACATAAGATATTAAAAGGTGACCGCAGAGTGGAATTTTGAAGTGTTGATTTGCAAAGAGCAATTTACATAGGTAAAACATTCTATTTGCCGTTTCTTCTGGATTTATTTTCGTTTCATGACTTTGGAAAAATCTCTTAATTTCATGAAGCCTCAGTTTTCCCCAGTCGTGGATCCAGATGCCTTATTTGCCTACTTTCTAGTTTGTTGGAAGGATTAGAATGAGAAAACAAATACAAAAGGATTTGGATCCTGTAGAGCGCTTATAAATCTAAGGCATTATCATTATAATAATTTCAGCTATATATCTAATACACTGCTAATTCAGTGTATTGAAAATACATAGTTGGCTTTTTCCTTAAGGATTTATCCAAAAGTCTACAAGACCAAATCCATTACTCATATGAAACTCTTTGACCACATGACACAGAAAAGAGACCTTTTCAGAAACAAACTTTTCAGCTCGTGTGTTAGAGATGTAACCCATTATTTGTAATAGTTAGGGCTAAAGCTATTAGACATATTAAATGGATTTTAAAAACAGCTCTTGGGAAACTACATAAATTAGTAGTAAAATGTATGGTCTTTGAAGTCAGCCATCCTCAGCTTCAATCCTGCCTCTACTTACTTGCTATAAGTATCACAGCTGTGCAATTAAGAATGTTACTATATCTTCATAAACTGCTTTTATAGCATTTATTAAATGGAGATAAAAATACCTGCTTAATGGTTTTGCTGTGAGGATTAAATAATATGATATGCGGAGAAGTTTTAACTCATCCCTGGTATTCAATAGTAGCTATTCAAAAAAATTCTATTTTCTTTTTTAATGTTATATATACCACATAAATACTAAAATATGCATTTCAAGGCAATCACACCCATAAATAAAACGGAACATATTCCACTTCAAAAGGTCAAAGAGTTATTCCTTATTGACAGTTTAAAAACGGAAGACCAGTGCTGAAGTCTCTCAAATTGAAGATGGAGAGGGGGATAAATAAAACACTGCAACATAGGGACAGCGCATGATGGAGTGGCAAAAGTTTCTCTTAAACCTCCTCAGGAGAAATGTTTGATGATTTTAGGCTAACCCACAGCCAAACTCTGTTTTTGTTTTTTTGTTTTGTTTTTTTTTTTTTTTCTGTTTTAAAGATTGCACAGTGCCACTCAGTTTCAGGCATCTAACAGAATGAAACCAGGTGAGTTTGAGCCAATTTTGCCTTTCATTTTTCAACTTTGTTTATTACTTTACTTAAACCACAACATTCTGAGATCTCACAAGAAAATCTGTTTCTGTGACATTTTCAGCCTGATTTCCAAACCAGAGAAAGAGGTTCAGATAAACTTGGGCTCGTTTCAAAAAAGCATCTGAGATTCTGGATGTTTATTTGAAGCAATCTGGACTCCTGACCTTTAGAGATTCCCCCACCACCGATAAAGAAAGCCTACAATGAATTTACTGTGCAAGGGTCTAGTGCTTTAGTTTCTGAATGGATAAAAATCCCCTTGGTTTCAGGGAAAGTTGTTTCCAAACACATTCAGTGGAATCAAGCCTTAAGCAGATACATTGATGCCCTCCATTTAGGAAAATATATCAACCAGTCAGTGCCCTGGTTCAGAAAACCCATAATAGATTATGTATTCAATGTGCTTTATGAGTTTAAAAAGTATTCCTAGGTTGACACCAATAAGAAGAGGCTCTTGTTGAAGAAGGTGGAGGGTTTAGTATTTCCTGGAGCACTATAGAAAAATTCAGACCAAACTGCTCTCTCCCATACAGAGCTTCCTTTAACATCAATGTGGAACTTTAGAAAGTATGCCAATCCTCCCCACGTTCTTGAACTTTTTCAAAAACTGAATTCTGCCACTTTTGAAACGATGAACACTGAGAAATTGGATTTGAAACCACAGCATTAAATGCTTAAAATCCGATCCTTCTGTCAGGACCTGGGATAAATTAAACTGATGTACATTATTTTTAAAGAAAGGAAAAAAATATGGGAAGCGGGTTTTGAACCCTGAAGGCATAGAACAAAACAAGTTATGCAGGTGATACAAACCATCTTAGTTCATTCCTATAATGGCTTTCTACTTCCATATGGTGGCCCATACTGGAAGTAATTCTTAGGAAAACATGTTTGTATGTGATAAATAAAACATTATTTTAGAAGTTTCTTTTTTTATTTTCTGAGATTGCTATTTTTGTATTTGGAGTTCAGACTGCTGTTTAATTTTTTTTTTTTTACTTTGGTATTTGAGTTTATTTTTTCAAAGAGAGAGTGCTAGAGAATGTGTATAGATGATAAGGGTATAAGGTGAACAATTATCAAGTGTTTGCATCAGATGAATTCAGTGCAGCTGGATGATATGTATTAGGATTTAATCAAAGTTTTAGGAATGTAAACATAAAATGGGTTGAGTTTCACTTTAGCATATTCTACACTTGTTAATAAGTTATTTCACTAATACTGCATAGATTTGATTAACATCTAACTCTCAAATAATAGCATTAGTCTAAAGATAAATACACGGCTGACAGTAAAAGCCTCTAATTTATTAATTTTGGTTGTCGTCAATGGAATAATTTAATTTCATAATTGGTGCAAAACTGATTGAAAGCTTCCCAATTTGGAGAAATCTTGAAAAAAATGAATTTATTGATAATGATTCAAGCAGTAATAAGAAAAGCTCAAATATCAAAAGAGACCCACCACAGATAACCATCATTCAAATATTTTAAAAATCTAACAATTTAAGTTCACTTCACATATTTCTGCCAAAGAGCGTGGCTTTTTTCTCTGTTTCAGATCATTCTGGTATAAAGTATAAGCTTGTTTTCAGATCTGGGATATTTGCAAAGCAGGAAATAGAAGAAAGAAGATGTCTATCAAATTTTCACTTTTGAAAAAGATGCTGTGTACATATATACCTGCATTATTACTATAGGCAGCATCATTTGTCAATCACATTATAATTACTTAAATGGACTTTGAGATTTACTGTGGATTTTTTAATGTCTTCAAAAATTTCACCTAAAAAATTTGCTACTTTGTTTAATAAAATAATTAAAATGAATTATCTGTATATAATAGACTTTAAAAAGTAACAACACATTGCAGAATATAGACATAAGTGTCCCCTATAGGCTGCAGAATATTTAGAACTAGATACATTCAAATTGAAGTGGAGACATTAAAGAGTAACTTGGAAAAAAATGAGTGAAATAGAATTAATGGAATATATAAATATTTGAGACAATGAATACTCAAAAGTTAAAAGAGTACTTTATCCACTCCACACAGAACTTTTATGTTTTCTCAAAAACACTCTTGGAACAAGGCCCAAATATCAGAGGTTGAACAAATGAATGCTTACCGGCAAACAACAAATGAGGGTAGGCTGCGAAGCTGCCACACCCATGTAACCCCTTGTTTCAGTTTGCATTCCAGACTGTTCCATTTCATTTTATAGCATCAAAAGTGAGCAGAAAACATATTCCTGAATCAATTAACACAACATGCAACCTTTTTTTTTTTTAACCTCTGATCTTAAGCAGTGCCTATGAACTAAAGAAAAAGTCATGCAGCTTTCTGGTGAATTTGATCTCTGTTTGCAGTAACCAATTAGTTCTAATCATTCGAGATCTCATATTCTTAGTTTTATGATTTGGATCATAAAGTGCCTAAGTGTTTTATTTCACATTACTTCATTGATTTGGACCTGAGATACAAGGGAAAGCTAAGGAATACTACAAATCTCAAGGTTGTAAACACTCGTGTAAAAACCAGGTAGTTCCTAAAAGAGGATGCTTTCTGGAATTTTTTTTTAAGTCAACTGGACTCTCCATTCTCGTATACATTAAGCAGCTCAAAGGGCATGCTCTTTTGAGAAAGACAATGATTTGTACATCCTTCCTTTCTCCCACAAATAACTGAGAGGAATTTTAATCAATTTTTGTTAACATATTTATTTTTTACCAATTTATTTTTAAGTTTTCAATTTTGTAATGTAGTGGATACATTGAAGTTTTTAAATGGATTCTCAAAATTTTTCTCACATATTGTGATATCAAAGTGCAGTTTATATATTGTGAGATTCCTTGATAGGATATGACTAACATCCTTTTGTCATTATTCATTGTATGCCAGAGTTTTCTGATAATTTATTATATTTAGAGAGTATATGTTTCAAACTATAGTACCTCTAAAATCATGTGATAACAGATTTTTATTATTTAAAGACTTTACAATAAGATAATTATGTATCAATAATATTGTTATAATTTTTTCTCAAGAAATTTTTCAAAAATGTGTTTCTGTGAAAGCATTTAAAGAATTCAGTCTTCATCTCAAATTATTTTTTCTCTATTAAATTTTATTATAAAAAAAGGTAAATCAGCACAACTGAGTACTTTGGCCTTGCATAGATGGAAATTTATCCCATGTATTCACAAAGGGCCACTTTGTACTACAGTAACACCTTACTAAGTGGGTGTCATTGACTGTCAGCTGAAAGGAAGAAGTATTTTTGCCCTGTTGTAATTTTTATTCAAAAGGGACTCAAAATACTTTTCAAATTCAGCACTACCTTCAACTTGAAATTGAACCACCCTGGAGAAACTGCAAGGGCCGTCAATCATTTCATGGCCGCTACACAGCTGATGGGGAAGCAGCATATTTTTGGCAACCATGGGGAAACCTTTTTCATACCAAAAACACAGTGGTGTCTTTGATCTCACAGAGGGAGGGCAAGAGTTGTTGGCTTTTTTCTTAAGGATTTATCCAAAAATCTACAAGACCAAATTCATTACTCATACAAAATTCTTTGACCACATGACACAGAAAAGAGACCTTTTCAGAAACATTCAATAGGGAATTTTCCCTCTAGTCCTAAAGTTTGCAAAATCCCTGATAAATTTCTTACTGGAATTCAATATTAACCAAAATTTATTTTCACTGGGTATCCCACATGCTACCTTCCAATGGAAGCTTTGCTTTATTATTTTGTTAATGATGCCCATTTAATTGATATATATATATATATCTCAATTAAAGTTTCTAAGAAATTAAGAATGCCTAAAAAATTAAGAATGCACTTTTAAAAATCAGGTCTTAATTTGTCAATTCTTTATTGACAATTGCATTGGAGGATTAAAATCTTTCTGTTACTGTGATTTTTGAAATGACTTTCATTCTTTTAACTATCAATTATTATAATAAAGGTTGCAAACAAAACAGACACTGGAAAATTGTTATATGTGGCTGTAATTCTTCATGAGCTTGGTCTTTGTTTAGCTTAACTCTGGATCCCGTAGAATGAAAGCGAAATACAATTTCCAGAGCACGTATTATGTGCCTTAAAACCCTGCTGGGAGCTTTACTTTTTCATCTCATTTAATCATATGATAATCCGGTGGATGTTGTGGTAGGTGATAGTATTTTTCCAGTTATCCTCTGCCTTTTCCTATGAGGTGATGATACCTTCCTCCACGTGAGGCTTGGGTGTGTGACTTCCTCCTGCCTATTTAAAGGTGAGTGAGAGTGATGCATGACCCATTTAAGCAAACCCTTTCAGAGCTACCATATAATTGGTTCCTGCACCTCTCTTCTCCCTTTGCCATAAGACCAACACATCCCAGAAGGGGTGGCTTCTTCTGCTAGAAGGAAGAAAACAGGGAGCAGAACTTTAGCTGAACTGAAAAGGATCTGCAATCCAAGCAATAAATGGACCTCTGTTGTTGTAAGCCTCTCAGATTTTGGCAATGTTTTTGACCACAAACACCTTAACAGGGCACAGGTAAGTAACATTAATACTCATTTAATAGAGGAGTGCATTAAGGATTGGAGGAACAAAGTAAGTTGCAGAAAGTAGCACAGTTAGTAAACTAGACAGCAAGAAAATGAATGCAGGTGTCTGGCTCCATCTCCTATGTTCTACCTTACAGTATTTCAAGAGGTCAAAATGCATGCCAACTCATTTTCTGAAAGATTCCTTATTTGTATAATTCAACTAAATACCAAACAGAATTATCCATTATTCCACTGATTCACACAATTTTTCCTCGGTAGGCCTGTACAGATGCTAGACCACTAGTTTGAAAAACTTCTTTGTTCTTTTATCTATTCTATTCTATTCTATTCTATTCTATTCTATTCTATTCTATTCTATTCTATTCTATTCTCTGTTATTTACTTATTACCTGTTTATATTTCTTCCAAGGTTAATGTACATATTTTCATTATTTTTAGTATTCAAATCTTAACTCCATACTTGGGTACAAATCCCTACTCTGCCACTTATTTGCTATATTACCATGAACAACAACCTCTGTAAGCCTCAGTTCTTGGCATGTATAATGGGATAATAATATCCATTCACATGCTTTCTTTGATAATCAATAATGCATGAAAAACTGTTGTCATAGCAGGCATCTAACAAAGATTAACTTTTTTTTTTCCCTAATATCCTACCCCTTCTGTTAAGCGAGGTAACATCTCTAGAAAAAATTGCAGTCATGGATAACCAGTTCCACAAAATATTCAAACAACACTCTTGAAACCAACACAGAGAAAAAAAATATGCTTCACCTTTCACCTTGATTTTCCTCAGTTTATATATTAATAGATTGTTTCGTTCTTTTTTGTTAGGCTGGAGTGCAGTGGCGTCACCTCAGCTCACTTCTCCTCGACCTCCTGGGCTTAAGTGATCTTCCCACTTCAACCTCCCGAGTAGCTGGGACTACAGGTGAACACCACCACATCCAGCTAATTTTTGTAATTTTTGTAGAGACCGATTTTCACCATGGTGCTCAGGCTGGTCTCAAATCCTGAGGCTCAAGTGATCTGCCTGCCTCGGCCTCCCAAAGTGCTGAGCCACTGAGCCTGGCCTCAGTTTATATAATTTTACCTTTAGTTTCTTCAAAAGATGCAAGCTTGTTTTATTTTGCTTTGTTTTTCTAAAGGACTTTGTATATTGTTTTATAAAATCGGTAACTTTGGCTAAATATATATATATTTGTTTTTGAGATGGAGTCTCATTCTGTCACCCAGGCTGGAGTGCAGTGGTACAATCTCAGCTCACTGCAACCTGCGCCTATCAAGTCAAGTGATTCTCCTGCCTCAGCCTCCTGAGTAGATGGGACTACAGGCCCGTGCCACCACGCCTGGCTGATTTTATTTATTTATTTTATTTTTTCGGTACAGACAGGGTTTCACCATATTGGCCAGAATGGTCTCGAACTCCTGACCTCGAGTGATCTGCCTGCCTGGACCTCCCAAAGTGCTTAGCTTACAGGCATTAGTTACCACACCTGGCCCTTTGGGAATATTTACTTTTCTTGTATCTGCTCAATCAAAAGTATCAGGTCTTCTATATTGGATTTCTCTTGTATTATTATGTTTCTATTCTAACACACCCTATAGCATTAACTATAAAATATTACAAAGTTTTAGCTACAACCGTGTTTTAATCTAATTGTCAACCAGAATTGAGAGGTAATATCTGTGTGCACTTTTAGCATGTTAAAGCATAACATCAGGATGGCAGATCCATTCTTCATTTAACATTATTTGTCTTTACGTTAAATTTTGGCATCACTCATTATGTCTTGAGTCACTTCAACAAACCTCTAATCTTACGAAAACCACAGAAAGAAAGGTAGTAGACTTGAAGTTCAAAGACTGGATCAAGGTTGGATTTCATTAATTTTTATTTCTATTAAGTAGATAAAACAATCTATCTTCGTAAAATGCAATGTACCTTTGAGGTTCAAATGAGAAAACAATAGCAAAACATTAAACTAGAAGATTAATATTACAGTGTTATGAATGTTTTTATTGTACCTAAAATAAAAAATACCAGCATTTTCTTCCTATATTCTTTGTCATCTCAGCAGTTCAGTAAATTTCAATGTAATATTTTAAACAAATTTTATATGAAAACCAATATTAAAATATATTTACCTATCCTTTTATATATGCATGAGGTATATACTTTTTAATTTGCAAGAAAATAAATTATTTTCAATATTTATATCATTTTATTAATAGATTAGCACAGGTATTAATGATTCTGACTTACATGGAGAAAGAAAAAAGTCTTTTTTTTAATAAAATTAGGGTGTTTTAAAATATAATAAGGCAATAGCATATTATGACTTGCAGTTGTAAATCTCACAAAAAGACAGCTCCACTGACTCTTTACCTTGTAGTTCAGTTTTACCTTTTCATTTTAAGATGTTCATATTAGGTTCAATTTCCTCTTCCATCCTCTATTGAATTTAGTGTCCAGGTTATTTTCATTTCTGTAACTCATCACTATTCATCAGGAATTATTAGTGGTAGTATTTTCTGCTTAAGCAAATGTGTAACAAATTTAAAACCAAAGAAGTTGATCATGAAGTAATCCTAGAAGAAAACATGGTTTTCAGATTTTCCACAGCCTGCACAATAAATTAGGTTGAAGACAGAAAGACTTTTACAGGGAAACTCAACAACACATGTAGAAAACATAGATTTTCGCCTGGGTGCTCATGTTTCTAGATTGTATTTCCTCTAATGCTAATATACTTGATTCAACCTGAGTACTTTTGGCAAATGGTAAATCACTGGGTAGCAAATGCCTACCTGTTGCCTCTTTATAAATTACTAGACATTGTTCGCTCATCCCTGCATTGTCTTATAAATTTTCACTCATTCTCATACCTAAAACAATGTATAATCACATCTCCTTAGTTGTTGTTTTTCTTAACGATTTAACCTAGTGGCTTTAAATATAAACTCAGCAGCAAGAAAAAAGGAAAAAGTACTCTTGTTAGCATTTTAGCATTTGTTAGAATCGACCATGTTGGAAATTACCCTTTAATTATTACAGAACCTTGACTATGTTGTTGTTTGAAATGAATGCAACAGAGTTCATAATCTTGACTAACCATGCTATCTGTCCATGGTCTTTGAAAGATGCCATATTTTCAAATATCCCAGACTGGCTCACAATGCTGTCATATGTCACATTGGATTACCTTAGCCAGCTTGTGTTATGTTACATCAAGTATGTGACTAACATTAACCACATGTAATACAGCAGAGCAGTGCTATCCGCCAGGGAAATTTCAAAATGGCACAGTTTTAGAAAACAGAATTTTAGACATTTCTGGTCATTAAGAGAAAAAAAGGCATCTTTAAATTGTTTTAAAAGAGATTTCTATTTTTTTCACTCTCACTTTCAACAGAGCTGGCAGTTATAGACAAAGCACAACTTGCTATACTCAGTATTGCAAATAAAAGAAACTGTAATATCAAAGCAATGTAGATTCAAGATATTCAAGTGAAACTTAAATGTAAGTACTTTAGAAAACAACATTCAATTGAAATTTTGCAAATTAAGTAAATAACTTTAATAAAAGAGGAAGCAAATGATGTGTAATTTAACTTTACCTCAGGTTCCACAGGTTTCATTTTGTAAAATGATTATATATTTATGTATCTTTCAGGGAATAAATTATTTGCTTATCAACAAAATAAAGCAATTATTTGCTTACCAACAAAATAATCAGACCAACAGTGCAAATCATATTTCTAATATATGTAATCTAAATTTATATAAATCAATGAATAAAAATTAGGTATTTAAAATACTGTTAACAGTAGCATGTAACTAATAATGTTTATAGTAGCATGTAACTAGTAATATTACCTTACAGGGTTCAACAAAGTCCTAATATTCTATCAATCTTCAAAGATACTAAGACTTGCCATGAAGCCACTAGAGTTCATTGCCAGTAACAGGAGCAAAAATTCCAGTGAAGAAGATTCTGGCCTGATTAATGTCCACATGTATAGTAGAGATACAGACCAGCTCTGCTTTTTCCAAAAATGAAATCAGCAAGAACATGGTCTCTCAGTTAAGCTTATTCATGGATATGCAAGATTAACCACCTGTATAAGTAGATATACCCCACCCCTTTCAAATTGGAATTTACAAATACTTCACACCTTTTAAAATTCTTTTGTTTCCAGTAAACTTAATCTTAAACCACTTGGAAATCTCTAACTCTTTTGGCTTTACTTATCCGTCTACCCTGGATCCTACTTTAACTGAAAGTCTCATAATAGTACTGAAAAATAATGTTGCGTTCCTGTTCTTGTTACCCACTTTTATATCATTACAGTTATTCCAATTAAAGAAAATTATTTGAGCCATATATATTGGAGCCAAATTAAATTTAAGGTTTCTTCTCTCAGTAGGGTTATATGGTTTTCTTATTACTCTGCATTCTCTTCCTACTTACTATCATTTAACGAGTGTTTCTCAAAAAGGTGTGGTTTTGCACCCCTGTGGAATATTTGTTAAACACTGCAGACATTTTTGGTTATCATGACCCAGGGGTTGCTACGGACATCTGTGAGCAGAGGCTAGGGATGCTCTAAACATTCTGCAATACACAGTATCTCCCTGTACAATAAAGATTAGGCCAAAATGTCAGTGTTCCAAGGTTGAGAAACTTTGTCTTGAGCTTCAGTTATACCACCTATATAACTAGGCATTAAGATTTTTACTGCAGATGGCTCCTTTGAATCTTTGGTCCTTGTATTCAGTTCTCTATATAATATCTCCACTTGCATGTCCCAAAGTTGTTCAAACTCAACTTGTCACAACCTAATCTTAAATTTTGTTCTACCACGGAGGCCAGAAGCAATGTGGGGGCTGGACGTGGTGGCTCACGCCTGTGGTCCCGGCACTCTGGGGGGCGAGGCGGGTTGATCACTTCGGGCTAGGAGTTCGAGACCAGTCTGGCCAACTTGGCGAAACATGAAGAATGCAACAGACAAACCAACCAACCAACTCAGTGACAACAAAACAGGTCTACCCTGGAGTCATACTCTAATTTTTTCTATTTTCCTCCCTTTCTGATCCTTTATCCCACTTTCTTTTTCTTCCTCTTCCTTCTCCCTCTTCTTTGTCAAATAGAGGATTGAGTTATTATCACTGATCCATATAAAGTCCCTCTCTTTTATTTTAACTCCCACCCCCCATTTCTATTCCCCGACTTCCCATGTGCAACCTTCCTAATATGTTTGATACGCATCTTTTTGTTTGTATGTATTTTTAGAAAACGTTTATTGTTTTTGTATGCAAAAAAAATTTTTAAAAAAAATTTGTTCTATAAGTCTTCAACTCCAGTATTATTGAATAGCATCACTACCCACTACCTAGTACCATAGCCAGACACTGTGCCACCCTTCCCATCTTTCTTCCCCATCCACTTGCCCAATTCATTACAGAGCTCTCCCATTCCCAATGCCTAAATATGCTCTAATGTGTCCACTTCTTTCCACTATAATGTCAAACACCGTAAGCAAACCACTTGGACACCCCAGATCCCAGATCCATTCTTAAATTTCCTGAATCCATTCACCAAATGCCTCTGGAGTGTTTTTTTGTTTGTTTGTTTGTTGTTTGTTTATGAAAGCTTGACTCTCATCATGCCACCCTACTTTCTACCATATGCAGACTTAAAAAACTCAATATTCTGTTCTTGTCCCTGCTTGCCACTCCAGTGTTCATTTTATCTTTCTTCAGGTTTCTCCTTTAGATAATCTCATGCTTCACATGTAATTTCATTAATTTCACAACACACGTATTACCTTTCAATAATTATTCTTAACATCTTAAATTATTTTTACTGATATTTATAATAATTTTTTAACTTAACTCAGAAAGTTAGAAGTCATCACCATCCCTTTTAGCCAATGTCTTCTTCATTCTTGAGTTCAGCTTTTTAGAATGTATCTTTTTGTTTTTCTAAATGAAGCATAAGTACTATATTTTCCATGTATCTATACACATAAATATGTATTCTTATTGTCTTATACATTAGTCTAGTGATCACATTGTTGGCCATAACATTTTTTTAATCTTAATTTTTTTTTTCTGATACTTTGTACTATAGAGATGTCAGAAACTAGACTTATGTTTTTTGGTAGGTATTTTTTTCCTGTTTATAGGGATTATTTTAAAAATTATTAAATGTAATTACATGTAATTAAAATAGTTTTCTAATATGTATCTAGTTGAATGTCTTTTCTAATATTAAAAAATAATAATGATAAGAGTATTGTTGATTAAATCCTTAGTATGAGTCAAATACTGTTTTATGTATAGTATTTAATCTCCAAAATTACCATGTGAGCTCATTACTTTGTTATCCCCATTCTACCAATAGGAAAACTGAAATTTATAAAGGTTAAGCAGTTTCCCCAAGGATGTACAAATAGGGCTTAAATGAGGCCGTAAGACTAATTCTTGCTAATTGAACGACGGTAAAAGTAATTTGTCATTTTGTGGAGAAGACAAAACAGACTGTCTTCCCACAGTCTCTCTCATCAACTTACCAGTTGTTTTTTGACACCCACGGTGACTTTGAAAGCCATTGTCATAGATGAAAGTGCCTCTATCAAATGACTCCATGAATGACTGCATGGAACAGAAGTCCTTCTCAGCTCCAACCAGAAATACCTACACGGAATTTCTAGGTGAGTGAAGCATAAATCTGTATTATGTTAAGCTTCTGGGTGGGGCACGGTGGCTGACACCTGTAATCCCAGCACTTTGGGGAGGCTGAGGTGGGCAGATCACCTGAGGCCAGGAGTTCGAGACCAGACTGGTCAACATGGTGAAACCCTGTCTCTACTGAAAAAAACAAAAATTAGCTGGACGTGGTGGCAGGCACCTGTAATCCCAGCTACTCAGGAGGCTGAGACAGGAGAATCGCTTGAACCCTCCTGGAGGCGGAGGTTGCAGTGAGCTGAGATCGCGCCATTGCACTCCAGCCTAGGGGACAAGAGTGAGACTTCATCTCAAAAAAAAAAAAAAGCTTCTGAAATTTTGCAGTTTAGTATTGTTTCTCTCTAAATATTTATTAACACAGTCAAAAACAAAAAATAAAGCTACACATTTAATCTTTACTGGGTAAAACAGGGTGTGCCATAAATGTTCTTTCAGTGTATGTTAAAGGAAAATACAGTTTACTTTAGATAGAAAATTAACTATGTTGGACTGGCATTGGTAAGGTACCTGTTCTGAATGGTTTTCCTACTGATAGTATTAGTACAGCCTATCCCTACGTGGAAAGATTACAAACATCAAACATTTGCATAACAAGCATATTCATAGCTAAGTATATAAAAGTCAGAATGTGCTGAGGATCTTCAGGTTGATTATAACATTTTTGTATCCAGTAGGCCCTTAGCGATATTTAAAAGTATATTATTTTTATTAAAAAGTTAAAATGCTTAACCCCTTTAACCTCAATTTTAATTATGGTAATCCATTCAAAGCAAATTATGCTAAAACACATAAAAACATAAAGATGTGCATAAAAATATCTTCCAGTTATAAGATTAGTTCCTGTAAAAATTGGAAACAAATTGCATGTCAGGGAAAGGGGCATGTATTAAGGAAATCATGGCACTAATGTTTTTGTTTAATTATTCATCCATTTTGTTGTTCAGAAGTATATAGCTCCATACATACAAAGACAGTAAAATATAAAGACAATGAAATTGATGTGTCCTAAATTGGAGCTTTGGTGTAATCTTGCCATATCTGCATCTAAGTTTGTTCAGTTTATACGCCTATATGGGTGTATATGTTTGTATTTATATCTCTATTCCAAGATTTTCTCTTGCAGCCTTTTTTATCTTTGTTGTATTACATTTACTAAAATATTTATCTGTTTATTGCTTAAAAGATGAATTACACAAAATAATTATATAAAAACTATCACCATGTTTATTTTAAGGAGTGGGTTGAGGATTTTTTTTATTAGATCATAATGTGTCCTTTTTACTAGGAGTCATGAAAAAAAAATCCCTCCAATTCCAGGCATAACTGAACTGCTCATGTGTAAGAATTTAATTTTCAATTTGGACTAAGAATCGAGTAGTTGATGGTCACTACTTTGGCTTCTAGGAAGCTGAGCTAAAATCAGGGCTTGTTTCTAATGTGTGCAGGATTTTGTGGCACATGTTTTATGTTCTGAATTCCACCTGGCACCATTCTCATTTTTAATCCTTATTTTACTTTTATTACATTTTCATTATTTTAATTAATTATACATAATTCTAGTGTTGCATCTTAGCAGTACCTACTTTAGGGAACAGGAAAATCTACCTTTAAAGCCTGTTGATAACCACATTGAGCAATAGGTGGGGAGAAGGTTATATTCCTGCAGAGTTAAGACAAAATATGTTCTAAGATGAAAAAGCACATATTTATTACCGAATTAACATCACTTTTACTTCTTATTTGTGTTCATTCATTGTGCACTGAGATTTCATTTATTTTCTCCAATCAGTTATTTTAATCGAGGTTATGCCTTTTCTTGCAAACTGTAGACCTCAGAATCCACAAGTAAGATGTAAAAACTAGGTAGCAGGCATGAAAGATCTTGTCAGCAGATGTGTTAAATTTAGTTGTCTAAAATGAGATACTAGCTACATTTATTTATTTAAATATTTGTTTTTAATGGAGATGACAAGGCACAGACTCTGGGCTTATACTGCTTGGATTCAATACTCACTTCCACTATTTAGTAGTTGTGATGCTTAAAACAAACTATTAATGTAGTCTCAATTTTTTCATCTGTCAATTGGGAATAATAGTATTATCTCAAATGTACTTTGTGAAGTCTAAATAAGCTAATATGTTTAAAAGTGCTTAGGATGTAGTTTGGCACTTCATCAGCATTGTGTGTGTTAGTTATTGTCTCCTTGCAATTAAAACATAGTTTCAAAATGCTTGATACTAACTATTAAGTAAGAAATCATTGAATGAGGTATGCTCACTTTAAGTATACCTACTAACTGACTGAATCTGGATAATTAGCTCTTATCCTTTGCCAATTATAAATTGTAGCTAATGTTACTGCTTTACACAAAACACTAACTAGTGTTCACAGCAGGGAAGAATAGTTAGCAAAGCCTCCAATTAGAGTTTTGTTTATACTTCCACTGGGAAAGATGATTTGTTAGTTTAAAAGATACTTATTGTGTTGATTACAGGTGTCAGCACATCCAAATTTTGGCTGTGCTCGAATACCTGCTGTGAGATGTAAGACACAAGAAAATCAAGCCTAATTGTTTTAATTCAAACGTATTTTCATTTACAACTGTGCTGATTGCTTTGACTCTAGCTAAGTAACTTATTTAAAACTAATGTTTTTAACTACATAAGTAATTTAACCTAAATCGATTAATTTTTTATTGTTGTCTTTGCTACTGAAAATAGCTTACGTTTAATACATAAGCATCCAGTACATTTATTACATTTATTTTTTATGGAAATAAATTAGGAGTTCAATTCACCTTTAGAAGGGCCTATCATGTATATGTGGTTGTGGGCATGACTGGCACATTTTTAAGTTCAAAGAATTCAGGAATTAACACTCTAAATTACTCAAGTAGAACACATAAAAGAAACTACCAAAAATGAATTAAGATTTTTAAAAAATGCCATCATAGATCCCCCAACATGTAATCTTTATTCCTGGGTATGAGCGTGGGATGGATTTAAGGGGGCAATGGCTGACTACCTTCATGCAAAAAGAAGCTAGATTGTGACACTTCTAGATGTCTTGATTTCTATGAGACCCCCGAAAAGTTATTACAGGGAAATGCACAACCTTAAAGTGAACCTACAGACTTGGACACGTTATATTCCCTTTATAATCCCACAATATGCTTAAGGTATTTAATATTTTATTTATTTTATAACCAGCTCTTCAGAATTTAGTTCCAAAAAACAAAATCATGCAAATATTTTAAACTTCTTCACACTGATACAAGCTATTTATTACTGCTGCTATTTTATTGAAAGAATAGAAATGGAAAATATTAGATAAGTGAAAAAAATTAACCAGTGTACTAAACTAATAGTTCTCTTTTTTTTCTTATCTTTCAACAAAATGCCTATCTCTTTCATTAACTTTAACTTTCGGGACTCTTAGCTTGGCTTATAATAAAATAAACAAACTAAGGTTGTCTTCCCTGTCTAAGTTAATTTGAATCAGAAGAGAATATTTACCTTTTCTTGGAATTTGTGTGATTCAAGGTTAGTCTATTTTGGAAAGACTGAGTGAGGCAAACCTAATCCTTTTCTGAAGCTCATTAATTGGAAGCAGGACCACACTGCAATAGCCTTTTCTAAACTGAGGGGAAAAATTAAGAATTTAAATGAGGTGAAAACTCCAAAACAAGATTCTCCCAGTGGCCTCTTCTGTTTATACAGTAACACTCTAAATAAAAAGCCGGCACCATCCGTGTTAAATTTCACTAGTTAACTGATAAGCTGGAGCAGAGAGTACATTGACACTCTGGGTAGTCCTGTCAGTCACTCAGGCAGAGTCCATACATAATGCATGAGGATTTCCACTTTATTAGCAATGCTATTTTTTAAGTCAATGGATGAATAGATAAATTGATAGAGAAATAGAGAAATAAAGGGGCTAGACATTCAATTTAAACTCCCCTCAGTATTACTATCAGATTTGAAGATTTTAAATATTATTTAAGCTTCTCGAAGTGAATGAAAATACACCGGCATTTTGTACTGTGTCTATGAAGATCTGGAATGCATAACATTCCTTGTAATTTTGCAATTGACCACAATGTCACAATCTTGCACTATTTCAGCTGTCTCCACAATGAAAACCAAATTGTAGGTTAAAATTACTTGCATAATGGAATGAAATTCTTGCACTAGTACTTTAAGCCTTGTCTAGATTTTAAGCACTCACTTAACCACCAATTTTTTTTTTCATCAGTTATAACTAACCAGTAAATTTCTCAAATCCACAAATTAGTTACTAAATGACTTTTTGGCATGTTTGGGCTATAAAAAATAATTCCGGTGCAAAGCATGGTTCATCATCCTTATTCAACTATGTTTCAATGGAGAAAAACACCAATATCTTTTACGCTGAAGCATCTGAACACAGCTCAGAAGCATAGAAGGACAATTACTTTTTCCAAGGAGGCATCAGGGTGTGTCAAAGGAGCATGGACCTTGAGTTATGACACCTGGAATCTAGTCCCTGCTCTGCCACTAGCCAGTTGAGGAAACATGGACAAGCCTCTGGGACATCCCTATGTCATGTGAAAAATGAAGATGTTAGATGATCTCTTCTGTTCTTTCTATCTCAACTCGATGAGACCACAATATTTGAATTATTTATGCACAAACAGTGGTATCCAAGCCTGTAGATCTGGAAGACTCACTGGCCTTCCCTTTACATTTACATGCAAACTGCCCAAAAGATGAGTCTGCACAAAAAAATCTTCAAGTTCACCTCTGTCTGCATTTTTTGTCCTTTTCATCTAGAGCATAATGTAGAGTCTGTAAATTATACGTAATACAGTACAAGACTGTGGTACATGATCACATGTGTTTGGGGGGAGTTATATTAGATTTTCAAAGGAATCTATGACCTTAACTATGATGTCTATCTTAATCCATCTATAAGATCTAGCCACAGTATAATCCCATCTCCTACCACAGTTTCAAATATTTCTTTTTAAATAAGATTTTTTTTTATTTTTTTTCTTTTGAGTGCAGGGGTACAAGTGGAGGTTTATTACATAGGTAAACTTGTGTTACGAGGGTTTGTTGTATAATTTCATCACCCAGGTATTAAGCCTAGTATCCATTAGTTATTTTTCCTGATCCTCTCCTTCCTCCCACCTTCCACCCCCTGAAAGGCCTCAGCGTGTGTTGTTCCCTTCTATGTGTCAATGTGTTCTCATCACTTAGCTCCCACTTGTGCCTTAAATAAATGTTCTAAGTTTTTATATTTTTAAGTTATAGAGCAGAAACTTTAATCCAATTCTTTTTTACTTCAAAACCTTAGTTATTTTATGGGGATATAAATCCCAATATTGACTTGAAAATCTTCTTTAGTTCCTAACGCTTTAGCTCCTACAATTTAAGCCACAAGGTACTCATTTCCAAGATGGATACTATTCCTTGAAATATTGACTGTTCACTCAAATATTTTGGAGCACCCACTATGATCCAGTAATGGTGTGAAGAGGCTTGTTATTAGAATAAGATAGTTAAGCAAAGCCTCTTTGATTAGGTGCCTTTAAGCAGAGACCTGGAGCTAGAAAAGGGGTAAACCTTGGAAATGTAAGACGGAAGAACATTCCAGGCAGAAGAAAGACCAAGTAATAGGACCATAATGGTGAAGGCTTCTCAGAGTTCCAGGAATAGCAAGAAGTACATCCTGGTAATTAAAAGGTGTACAGAAGTTAGAGGTTACCAGAGGAGTAACCAGGCTTTTTGCTAAGGACTTTGACTTTTTTATTCTGAGGGTTGTTAGCAGAGGAGTGGTATGATCTATCATATGTTTTAAATAAACAACTCTGCCTGTTCTGTGGATCATAAATTGAAAGCGGGCAAGAGTGAAACAGAGAGACCATTTAGGAAAAAATTGTATTAATTTAGATGGGACAGGATTCTGGTTTATATCAGGATATAGTAGTGAATATGATAAATGAATTCTGGATATATCTTGAAGGTAGAGTTACCGGATTTACTTATCGATTGAATGTAAAGCATGAGTGAGAAAAATAAGTATAGAGCAACTCTTTTTTTTTTTTTTTTTTTTTTTGCCACCTCAGTAACTGGAAAAATGGAGTTACCATTTTCTAAGATGCGGAAAGACTGCCAAAAGGTATGTGGGTGGAGAAACTGAAATAAAAACTTTGTCTTTGATCATCTTAAGTTTAAGATATCTATTAGATATGCTAAGTCCCAGGAGAGTCTAGCCAAGTACATTTATGTAGGTGTTTTTAACAACATAACGATTGTGCTTCAAGTCATAGGACTGGATGTGAAATTACCTAGGGAATGAGCATAGTTAGAGAAAGAGAAAAAGAAAAGAGGGTCAATCACTGCACTTTGAAGCATTCTTACATTTACTAGTCAGAGATATAAGGTAAAATCAGGAAAGGGACTGAAAAGTGACTCATTAATAGATGGTGACATGAACTAATGGGTGTATACAATTGTAAGGTTTTAAAAAGAAATGACTTGCATATTGTGAATCCTCAATAAATAAAAGTTACTTATTGAAAAGCTTATGAATAAGCTCTATTCATAATAACTTCTCTAGGCTAAGTCTAAAATTTTAACATCAATTGCCCACAGGCCATTGCTATCTAATTGTTCCACTACTACCTCAAACTCAATGTTTAAAATTGAGCTTACTCACCTTCCTTGTAAACCAGATGCTTCAATTGTGTGCACTGTCTTGGTTTTGAGCATCAATGCTCTCCAGACAGGGTAAAGTAAATTCAATTTCCAAAAAGAATTTTTCATGTTTACACGGTAGTTTTGCTTAAATGAAAGTTCTCATGAACTCACTTTCTGAAGCATGAATCCAAACTTCTGGATTTCTTAACTGTGCATTCAAGGTCCTCAGCGATTTGCCCCTTTCTTTGTAGGGACCTTTTCAAAGCTCACTTCACATTCCTACTTGCTTTTAAGAATAGCCTGCTCCACTTTTTGATGAGGTTGTTTTTTTCTTGTAAACTTGTTTCAGTTCTTTGTAGATTCTGGATATTAGCCCTTTGTCAGATGAGTAGATTGCAAAGATTCTCTCCCATTCTGTAGGTTGCCTGTTCACTCTGATGGTAGTTTCTTTTGCTGTGCAGAAGCTCTTTAGTTTAATTAGATCCCATTTGAAAAAGTGGGTGAAGGATATGAACAGACACTTCTCAAAAGAAGACATTTATGCAGCCAACAGACACATGAAAAAATGCTCATCATCACTGGCCATCAGAGAAATGCAAATCAAAACCACAATGAGATATCATCTCACACCAGTTAGAATGGTGATCATTAAAATGTCAGGAAACAACAGGTGTTGGAGAGGATGTGGAGAAATAGGAACACTTTTACACTGCTGATGGGACTGTAAACTAGGTCAACCATTGTGAAACTCAGTGTGGCGATTCCTCAGGGATCTAGAACTAGAAATACCATTTGACCCAGCCATCCCATTACTGGGTATATACCCAAAGGAATATAAACCATGCTTCTATAAAGACACATGCACACGTATGTTTATTGCGGCACTGTTCACAATAGCAAAGACTTGGAACCAACCCAAATGTCCATCAGTGATAGACTGGATTAAGAAAATGTGGCACATATACACCATGGCATACTATGCAACCATAAAAATGATGAGTTCATGTCCTTTGTAGGGACATGGATGAAACTGGAAACCATCATTCTCAGCAAACTATCGCAAGGACAAAAAACCAAACACTGCATGTTCTCACTCATAGGTGGGAATTGATCAATGAGAACACATGGACACAGGAGGGGGAACATCACACACCGGGGCCTGTTGTGGGGTAGGGGGAGGGTGAGAGGGATAGCATTAGATATAACTAATGTAAATGATGAGTTAATGGGTGCAGCACACCAACATGGCACATGTATACATATGTAACAAACCTGCATGTTGTGCACATGTACCCTAGAACTTAAAGTATAATTATATATATATATATATATATATGTATATATATATATATATATGTATATATATATATATATATATATATAAAGAATAGCCTGCTCCAGCCAACATTAGTAATTCTCTCTTGTCAAGTCTACTGTGTACACTACTGCCAAGTTATCTCTGTTTAGATTATCTTTCTTTCCATCTCTGTTTGGTTCAATAATATTTAAGACTTTGTGTTGTCACAATATCACAATTCCATTTTCTTGGGATTTTACCCATTCTTTTAGGGCTGACTCCAGTGAAGTGTTATTCACAAGCTTTCTGCCGTCTCCATTCAGAAGGGATCTTACTGTCTTCTCAGAGCATTTGTCTCCTTCCTGGCTTACAACATATCCAGTTTGAACCTTATCTTCTTTAAAATTACCTAGGCATGGCCTCATAGACCTTCTAGATTTTAAACTGCTCCAGAGGCCATGAATACTATCTACCAACTCTAACACCTTCCCTAAGTATTTTTGTCAAAATTCTGTCTCAATTTTTACAAACTTTACTTGTTGAACTGTCTTCACTGTATATTAACTGCCTTATTTTACAAAACGAAGCACCGATGCCTAGCAAGCTTAAACTACCTGCTCAGGGGCCACATACTGACCTTGGTAGAATTATGCTCAGTTCACTTTTTCTTCCCATTCTACCACAGTAAATACAGATAATAAATAATCATATATTTGATTAACAGAGAAGAATATAAATATTTTAAATGGTATAGAATAGTGTCTGACTTTATAGTATCCCAAATCAATAATGCTTTCAGTTCTTGAAAAAGGTATGTATTATCAAATTATGTTGATAAATATATATACCTACCCAGTTGTGCCCTAAGAAAACCAGTAGCATCTATTTTGTAAAATTACTTGCAAAATATAGTTTCATCATTTCACTTTCTAACTTTTTTTAACAAAAGCTTTATTGAAGTGTAAATGACTTAGAAAAATGCACATATTTACACAATTTGATAGGTTTTGATATATATTTATACCCAGAAAAACCTCACCACAATCAAGATTGTGAATATATCCATCACCCTCAGTAGTTTTCTCATGCCTCGTTTTACTCCTTCCATCCTTAGCCTTCCAGTATTTGCCTCACCGAAACCCCAGCAACCACTATTCTGCTTTCTGTCACCATAGAAGAGTTTGCATTGTTTTGATGTTTTATAAAATTGGTCTATATATCCTATACTTGTGTTTTCTGACTTCTTTCACTCAGCATAATTGTTTTGAAATTCATTCATTTCATTGCATTTCTCAAAAGTTCATTCTTTTGTATTGCTGTAAATAGTATTACATTGTATGGGTGTACCACAGTTTGTTTTTCCATGCACCTGTCAATGGAAATTTGAGTTGTTTTCAGTTTGGGTTATTAAAATAGAGCATCTAAGAACATTAATGTACAAGTTTTTATATGCACATATGCTTACCTACATGTGAGTAGCTACCTAGTAGTGTAATAGGCAGATCATGTATCTGTACGTGTAGCTATTTAAAAAATTGCCCCAGGTATTTTCCAAAGTGGTTTTACCATTTTCCCACTATTTCCAGCAGTGTATGGGAGTTTGAGATCTTCCACAGCCTTGACTCAACTTACTTGATTTAATTAGTCTTTTGAATTTTAGCCATTATAAGAGGTGTATACTAATTCACCTTTTAACTTTTAAAACACTTACTATGTGCCAGGCATTGGCAGTGGGAATATAATGCTTAATAATATGTCCCTTCTTTCACAGATGTGACAGTCAATGAGAAAATAATAATCAAACTCATAACTTCAAGTACAATATGGTAAACCCTTCAATATAGGTACAGAGAAATTCTTTTAGAAACATAGGGAAGTGAAGTCAAAGAAAGATTATGGAAAACTTTTAAAGATTTAGAATTAGAAAGATACCTTGACTCAGCTAGATATGCAAGGCTGGTTCAACATACGCAAATCAATAAATGTAATCCAGCATATAAACAGAACCAAAGACAAAAACCACATGATTATCTCAATAGATGCAGAAAAGACCTTTGACAAAATTCAACAACTCTTCATGCTAAAAACTCTCAATAAATTAAGTATTGATGGGAGGTATCTCAAAATCATAAGAGCTATCTATGACAAACCCACAGCCAATATCATACTGAATGGGCAAAAACTGGAAGCATTCCCTTTGAAAACTGGCAAAAGACAGGGATGCCCTCTCTCACCACTCCTATTCAACATAGTGTTGGAAGTTCTGGCCAGGGCAATCAGGCAGGAGAAGGAAATAAAGGTTATTCAATTAGGAAAAGAGGAAGTCAAACTGTCCCTGTTTGCAGAAGACATGATTGTATATCTAGAAAACCCCATTGTCTCAGCCCAAAATCTCCTCAAGCTAATAAGCAACTTCAGCAAAGTCTCAGGATACAAAATCAATGTACAAAAATCACAAGCATTCTTGTCCACCAATAACAGACAAACAGAGAGCCAAATCATGAGTGAACTCCCATTCACAATTGCTTCAAAGAGAATAAAATACCTAGGAATCTAACTTACAAGGGACGTGAAGGATCTCTTCAAGGAGAACTACAAACCATTGCTCAATGAAATAAAAGAGGATACAAACAAATGGAAGGACATTCCATGCTCATGGGTTGGAAGAATCAATATTGTGAAAATGGCCATACTGCCCAAGGTAATTTATAGATTCAATGCCATCCCCATCAAGCTACCAATGACTTTCTTCACAGAATTGGAAAAAACTACTTCAAAGTTCATATGGAACCAAAAAAGAGCCCACATTGCCAAGTCAATCCTAAGCTGAAAGAACAAAGCTGGAGGCATCATGCTACCGGTCTTCAAACTATACTACAAGGCTACAGTAACCAAAACAGCATGGTACTGGTACCACAACAGAGACATAGATCAGTGGAACAGAACAGAGCCCTCAGAAATAATGCCACATATCTACAACTATCTGATCTTTGACAAACCTGACAAAAACAAGCAATGGGGAAAGGATTCCCTATTTAATAAATGGTGCTGGGAAAACTGGCTAGCCATATGTAGAAAGCTGAATTTGGATCCCTTCCTTACACCTTATACAAAAATTAATTCAAGATGGATTAAAGACTTACATGTTACACCTAAAGCCATAAAAACCCTAGAAGAAAACGTAGGCAATACCATTCAGGACATAGGCATGGGTAAGGACTTCATGTCTAAAACATCGAAAGCAATGGCAACAAAAGCCAAAATTGACAAATGAGATCTAATTAAACTAAAGAGCTTCTGCACAGCAAAAGAAACTACCATCAGAGTGAACAGGCAACCTACAAAATGGGAGAAAATTTCACAACCTACTCTTCTGACAAAGGGCTAATATCCAGAATCTACAATGAACTCAAACAAATTAACAAGAAAAAAACAACCCCATCAAAAAGTGGGTGAAGGACATGAACAGACGCTTCTCAAAAGAAGACATTTATGCAACCAAAAAACAAATGAAAAAATGCTCATTATCACTGGTCATCAGAGAAATGCAAATCAAAACCACAATGAGATACCATCTCACACCAGTTAGAGTGGTAATCATTAAAAAGTCAGGAAACAACAGGTGTTGGAGAGGATGTGGAGAAATAGGAACACTTTTACACTGTTGGTGGGACTGTAAACTAGTTCAGCCATTATGGAAGTCAGTGTGGCGATTCCTTAGGGATCTAGAACTAGAAATACTATTTGACCCAGCCATCCCATTACTGGGTATATACCCAAAGGACTATAAATCATGCTGCTATAAAGACACATGCACACGTATGTTTATTGCGGCACTATTCACAATAGCAAAGACTTGGAACCAACCCAAATGTCCAACAACGATAGACTGGATTAAGAAAGTGTGGCACATACACACCATGGAATACTATGCAGCCATAAAAAATGATGAGTTCATGTCCTTTGTAGGGACATGGATGAAACTGGAAACCATCATTCTCAGTAAACTATCGCAAGGACAAAAAACCAAACACCGCATGTTCTCACTCATAGGTGGGAATTGAACAATGAGAACACATGGACACAGGAAGGGGAGCATCACACTCCAGGGACTGTTGTGGGGTGGGGGTAGGGGGGAGGGACAGCATTAGGAGTTATACCTAATGCTAAATGACGAGTTAATGGGTGGAGCACACCAACATGGCACATGGATACATATGTAACAAACCTGCACATTGTGCACATGTACCCTAAAACTTAAAGTATAATAATAATAATAAAAGAAAAAAAAGTCAAATCTAAAAAAAAAAGAAGAAAAAAGTAAAGATGCAAACGCATAAAAGATGATGGCATTTTTAGAGAAGGGGAAAGACGTGTGTGGATAGTCCATGAGTAGTGAGGATATAGTTGGTCAGAAGGGTAGAGAGTAGATTTCAAAATAATTTACCTACCCTGCTATGGAGGTTGAGTATTTTTGAGGCTAAGGACAGACATTTCCAGATCTGTGCTTTTAAAAATTAAACAAAACAAAACAAAAAAAAGAGAAAGCTCTGAAGAATGGCTAAATTTAAAAAAGAATGTGAGCAGAAAGACACTTAGCAGGCTAAGGCAATGGTCTAATCAAAAGAAAATGATGAGGCTTTAACGTATGCTTTAGTTTCCAAACAGAGAAAAACTCTACATGATGTGTTTTTTTGGGCCATATATAATTTTAAACTCCCCCCTCCCGTAATAAAGGCACTGATTTCCCAAAGGACCAGAACCCTTTATTATACACTTATGATGGAATCCCCTGAGTAGGAAAGTTTTTGAATTTTTAGCATCCATTTATTCTTTTACAGATTTCAACAGCTATTTAGTCTCTTAATAAGAAAAAATCCCCACAAAACTGAAAAACTCCTAGCACAAGTCTTTAGAGAGTTTACAGAGGGTATTCATTAGGTTATATACATCTTACCGTCCAGCACCACATTCTCTTCTATAACTTCATTAAGTAGGAATAATTATTCTTGCAGTATAGTTGAGATTTCCATGGAGCAAAAGCCACAGCATATGGTTTGACTCTGATCAGTCCCCTTAATAAAAAAAAAAAAGTTTAAGTTAAAGTGGCGTATGGTATAAATTTATAAGCAATATTACTGCCTGGGGCATATAAAAATTCTATCATTTGTGGCTAAAAATTGTAAAAAGGCCCTTTTCACAAGTTTTATTGTTCCATAAGAATGAGAAGTAATTTTATAGTATAATAAAATGGCTACATGTAAGTATTACAAAATCCATCTTAATATGTCCCATATACAGAAAGGAGTTGAAACATATTTGTATCCTTCATTTACATGCATTCTGAAGTATGGCATAAACATAATCCTAAAAATGCTTCTCATACATAAAATAGGATATGTTGTCCTACAGCAATGATTATTAACTTGTTTTGGTATTGAAAAGAGTATCTACCTGTGTTTGTTTACTTACAAATACTGAGCAAGTCTGCAGTGAACAATTGTATTTTGCCTGTTTGCATTCATTCAATGAATATTTACTGAGTTTCTGTAATGTGCAATACACAAAGATTAGCCAAATAGAATCTGTCCCTGACTTTATAATGCTTACATTCTTAGTATATCATTTTTAATGCACTTTGTACTATTATGGTTCCTTAATACCTCTCTATTTCAGGGTTTTCCAAACTCGGCACTATTGATGTTTGGGACAGGATAATTATTTCTGTATTGTCCTGTGCAGTGAAGGATATTTAGCAGCATCCCTGGTCTCTACCAACTAGATCCTGCTAGTGCCCCTCCCCCAGCTGCATCAAACAAAAATGTGTCCAGATATTAAAAAATATATCCTAGGGGACAAAATCAACCCCCATTGAGAATCACTTCTGTCCTCAAATATGAAGACAGAGTTGTGCTTTCCACTTTAAATAATGTTGCTTTAAAAACTTAAATAAATTTTAATCCAAAGCTATTTCTAAATGATGCCCAAAATCTAAGTAAAAAGTAAAATAAAAAGTTCATTATCCTTAATGTCTTGATATTTGATGTTATGTAGCCAAACAATCAGGTGACTAACTGAATGTGCCTTTGTTCATGTGGAAATGAAGGTAGGTTTTTCTTTTGAAATTCATTTCTTTATAATTATTGTTTTAAAGGATACAGCATTTATTTCATTTCTCTTCTGAAATCTCAGAGTAGCTGAACAATTGTAAAACAAAATGTATATTCAACAAACACAAACAGTTATGTGATGCAAAATGCCTACACTGCAACATTAAAATTATTATATTAAATTTAACTGAATCAGTCAGGACAGATTATGGGTAATCATATATAACAAAGACCTGTTGATTTTAATTGAATGACCAACTCGTTTTTCCAAGTATTGAACTCAGCTTTATACTGGTGAAAACACATAGCTTTTGAATTTTGCATAACATGTTTCAAAATATTCATAAAGTTTTCCATATATCAGGTAAGCGTCTCTGAAAACTGACTCTCAGTTATTTAACTGAATCTAAGTTAAATAACTTTCTGGTAGTAAAAGTGGGAAGTTAATAAAAGAGGAATGTTAAGAAAATGTTGATCACATTCTGCAATCTGAAATCGGGTGTAATTTTTCTTCCATTCTTTTTTATCCTTTTAAAAGTTAACAATAGCATAGATCTGCTTTTGTTATGTAGGCAAAGCAATATTTTAATTTTACTTTTAGCTATACAAAGTGGCTATATCTTCAAATTTTCTGTTAAAATATGAGATCTATTTTGAAATCAAGCATTATTTAAATTAATTCTTCCATCATCATTATGTGCTAATACAAAATCAAGGTTAACCCCTTCATAGTCCATTTAATTTTATAAATGGACTGACTAATAAACTTCCTTCTAGGCTTTCCTAAGAAAATCAATGTCAACTTATTGATTCAGAAGCATTTTTATTTACTTCAATGGGCTAAGATTACAGTCAGAATTCAATCAGTCAACAAGAAAATAAGGTACCATAATCTCCCTTGGCCTAAGGTTCCTGCTATACTGTAACAAGGGAAACCCACAGTAGTTTTTCAAGAATTCTTACTTAGGAAATGTGTCGAAATCAGTCTTCATAGATAATTTATGTGTTCTGTTTTTTTCTTATGCTCCTTTTATCTTATGTTGCCATGGAGAAGTGTGGTGATAAAAGGGAGAAGTTTGACAATAAGGCCAGTTTGTCACCTGATCCATTCTGCTTTGCTGAATTGTATAACTCTGGGGCTATCATTTACTCTAAACTAAGCAGATAACAATGACCAAGGCAGCTTTATGACACCACGCTATATTCTGAAACTAGATGTAAAGCCACAATCTGTAGAGTTTTTATTGTTTTAAAAGGTGCTAACATAGCTACATGTTATTAAGCATGTAGTATCCAATGTATATATGAACAGGAATACAACTACATGTTATCAATCATCATTCTATATTTCCTTCTTTCCTTGTCCCTTGAGACAAGGTTCAGACATTTCCTAGCTATATTCTATTGTTCATTTTCTAAGAATGAAGATACTGGAACTGGTTAAAAGCAATAACTTTTACCTATTGATATTCCTTTTTACACCTGTAATCATATACAGGAACATTCTTCTTTGTGATGCTTTATGTCTGTTAAGGTCCCGATAATTGACAAAAAGGAATACATTCTCAACTAAAAGGATAGGTTGCCACGGTGAAACAAATAAGAGCTTTATTTGTGAGAAAACTCATGCTTCAAACCCTGATTCTGCTACTAAACAGCTGAAAAATTTATTGCCTTTTCTTGAGTCATTATTTGTAAGTGATAAACTTTGGCTTCAGTTATTAAAATAAATTATATTATACCCAATTTTTTTTTCTTTTTGAGACAGGGTCTCGCTTTGTCATCCAGGCCAGAGTGCAGTGGTGTGATCTTGACTCACTGCAGCCTTGACCTCCCAGGCTCAATCGATCCTCCCTTCTCAGCCTCCAGAATAGCTGGCACCACAGGTGTGCACCACCAGTCCCAGCTAATTTTTGTATTTTTTGTATAGAAATGATTTCACCATGTTGTCCAGACTCCAAATTATTATTATAGATAATATATTATAATTTATTGTTGAAGATAAATTTATGGAAATTAAAATTTATCTTAAGGAAGATTTCATGAAGGAGGTAGGGTTTATGGATATTGGGGATTGGACAGTAGATGGAAAATGAATATTTCTGGAATTATAGGCAAGGCAATGTTTACAGCACATGTGAAAGATAAACATAAAAAACATAAGGAATTTATCAGAATTGTATTACATATACAAACCGCTCTCCCATTCAATGTTGTGTCACATAATCCAGCCCACAGCAATAACAAAGTGACTACAAACCTCCCTCATTTCGCCGGTTAGCTGTATTCCTAGGTATTTTATTCTTTTTGTGGTAATTGTGAATGGGATTGTGTTTTTAATGTGGCTCTTGGCTTGGATGTTGCCAGTGTATAGGAATGCAACTGATTTTTTGTGAAATATATTGATTTTGTATGCTGAGACTTTGCTGAAGTTGTTTATCAGCTCAAAGAGCTTTTGGGCAGAGGCTGTGGGGTTTTCTAGATAGAGAATAATTTTGTCTGCAAATAGGGATAGCTTGATTTCCTTCCTATTTGGGTATATAAATTATTCATTCTACGATAAAGACACATGCACACGTATGTTCATTGCTGCACTCTTCACAATAGCAAAGACATGGAATCAACCTACATGCCCATCAACAAAAGACTGGATAAAGAAAATGTGGTACATATATACCATGAAATACTATATAGCCATATAAAAGAATGAGATCATGTTCTTTGCATGGGTGGAGCTAAAGGCCATTATCCTTAGCAAACTAACGCAGGAACAGAAAATCAAATACCACATATCCTCACTTACAAGTTGGAGCTAAATAATCGGAACCAATGGACACAGAGAGAAGAATAACAGACATTAAGGTCTACTTGAGGGAGGATGGTGGGAAGACAGAAAGGATCGGGAAAAGTAACTGTTGAGTACTATGCTTAGTACCTGGGTGATAAAACAGTCTGTACACCAAACTCCAATGAGACAAGTTTACCTGTATTAACAGACTTGCACATGTACTCCTGAATCTGAAATAAAAGTTAAAATAAAGAAATTTATTTCAACTACTGCTTGTCTATAATCTATTCTATATATAATGGACAGAAGGATGTTTTTAAAAACATAATTCATAATACTCCCCTTCTTAATATCTTTTAATGGCTTTCCATCACAGCCAGAGGAAATTCTAACTTTTTGCCCTAGCCTGTGCAGTAGTCTGTGATCTGGCCTCACATTCCTCTGATCTCCTCTCACCCCTCTTTTACCCACTTCGCTCACACTGGGGCTCCAGCAATGCATACCTTTATTTCAGTTCTTCCAACACATCCAGCTTATTCCTTCAGGGCCCTTGCATCCTTTGCCTTGAATTTCTGTACAGATATTCACATAACTTTTGCCATCTTATCATTCAGTTCTCAGCTAACAAGTCACCTCCACAAGGAGGGCCTAACGTTTGCTATTTGTCTTATTCTTGTTAATTTGCTTGGTTATCATGCTATTCCCATCGCGAGGCTGTATGTGCTATGACAATGAGACCAGGCCTACCTTCTCTTTTTGCTACATCCTCAGAGTCTGGCATTAAGATTTATCATGGTTGGTGCCCAATAAATATTTGTTATAGGAAAGAGTGAATGAATGAAAGCCATGAGTACATGGGGATAAAAATAAAAAACAAACAAACAAACAAACAAAACACAACAATTCCTTCACAGGGAAGAGATTCCTATGTTGCTGATTCACTTCGTGTGTCTAGGAGGATTTTAAAATCTCACCAAAGTATTTTATGTTTCTACTCATTTGCTTTTAGTTTGCTTAACCCACAAAATGTAAGGGAGAAATACGAACAACAATTTTTTGAGCCAGTTATTTGTATTTTCCATTTCTTGGAACTTAACCAACACTTTTAGAAATCCACATTCAGAACATTTGGATCTATTTACAAAGTATAGTATTTTGAAAGTGACTGAGCAACTACTGAATGTATGGAAGCAAAGGTATATCAAATAATTAAATAACCAGCAAAAGTTCCATACACTGAGGACAACGTTTTCATTGGTAGAAAGCAACAATACTCTTATTAAAGAAAAAGGTGTCTTATTACAAAGCCTATAATTCACTTCCTTTGTGACATTCACTGCAAAGAGCTTATTTCAGCACACGTGTACAAACACCCCCTAATTCACAAATCCTGTTCACTTAGATTGAAAAGAAGGTTTTAAACTGCAAAGTTATGAATGGGTTCTCTTTCTCAGATATCTCTCGTTTGATTACGATAAATTGGGGTTACTCTAACAACTGAACACATGACATGTTAGGATCTTTGTTCTTACAGCACAAGACTGTTAATTTAACTACATAGCTTTGACACCATTTTACTGCTTTGAAGCAAAAAAGGCAAGTGGACTTTTTAAAAAATGTTTTAAAGAAGTTAACTTTCAGTAATAAAGTGAGGAAGACATTTTTTGGATTATATCTTCCTTTTGGCTTGTCTATCCTCACATCATCACATTTTCAGAAAGAAGGATTGGCTGGAAGCTGGCTCCAACTAAATCCTCTCTAGTGCTGTTTCATTGAAGGATTAGAAAGTGACAATTCCCATCAGGCAGCTGTTTTTTTTCTTTCCTTGCCGGACTCCAGGGCAATCATATGAAACTGAGAGAAACCACAACTCAACTGTTGGCCTTCCACTTAATTTTTCATACAAATTTAAGGTCAGCCTGTGGCCTAGCAACCAGTGAAGTACTTGTAACACGGAAAAAGTCACACAATTATGTGGCTATTTTGAATATGATCACTGTATTACCTGACAACTAAAAGCATGCTTTTAAGTTGGTAGCAGAAATGGAATTCAATGCAATGGTATATTTTGAAGGCTGTACTAATTCTTATAAGAAATTAGTTTTTATTTCCTATGGATTGTAAACTTTTGTCAGTAAGCAGAGTTAATATGTTCGAATTAATTTTTTTTTGTAAAAGCACGCATTCCCTTTAGAAATGTCAATAATTTCAAATAATCTATTATAGATAAAACATTTATTTATACATATTTATCTTCTTATATAAAGGGAGAACTACGTGCGTTCTTGAATCTGAAATTTCTATGTAAAAACAAAGTATCATGTATTTTTACTTTTTAATTTGCTGTAGCACATTATGATTTTTAAGTAATTGAATAAAAATGGCTCTAACGTAACTTTTTGTTTTCAGGAAACATCTAGGAGTTGCTGACATTTTTAACAGAACCTTGAATACTTTGATTTTGTAATGGTTGATAACTCTTTTTCCAATTATTCATCTGAAGAGAAATGCAAATATTAAACTGCATTTGCTAAGCTGCTCTTAAGTCTTTTGGTTAACATCTTCTATGAATTGACTATGTGATGCCTGATAGAGTCCTGAACTCTATGTTTTTCTGATGACTAGATTTGCCCTTCAGTAACATTTGCTCATCATCAATATCCCGTGAATGAGATGACGTTTCATTGGAAGAAACAGATTGAAAACTTGTGTCTCTTATTTTGTGACATCTGGGTGAAGCTCCCAATGTGATTGTTTTTACTTTCTTTTAATCTTACAAAGAAATGTTAAAATTGAAGGACTGACCTTGTGTTCAAAGTTATTGTCAGAAACAGTGAAGTCATAGGCTTCTGTTTTTAATAATGCCTCACAAAACACAGAGCATCATTAATCATAAATGACTGCAGATTTCCTAGATCCTGGCACTGCTATGGGGCTTGAGCATTTTTAAGAGTCTTATAAATTTGAGCAGACAACAGCCTCATGACATTGCATAAAAATTTAGCTGTGATGGAAAGATGAAACAAAAGTTGAAAGCATTAAAATACTTAGAAACCGAAGATAGTTTTATTGCATTTCAATAAAATATGAGTCTAATTTTCAACTACTTTCAGATTTTATGTTTCACTAACATATCTATCAATCAACACCTATTTATTGAATGACTACAATGTGTTCAGCACCATTTACCACCATTGACAATACAGAGACATGAAAAATTTATTCAAGAAACTTTATATTGAGCATTTGAGTGTGACACTCTGTGCTGAGTACTTTAGAAGTACTCTGTACCTTTTAAAGATGAGAAAGATATTCTTTTCTTAAAGAATTTTATAGCCAGCTATGGAGATGTTATAGACTTAATGTTTCGTCCCCCACCCCCAAATTCATATGCTGCAATTCTAACCCCCAATGTGATAGTATTAGGAGGTGGGACCTTTGGGGAGCAATTAGGTCATGACAATGGAGCCCTCAGGAATGAAATTAGTGTCCTTATACCCCAGGGAGCTCTCTAGCCATGGGAGGATACGACAAGAAGACCACAATCTGCAACCTACAGAAGGGTCCTCATCAGAACCTGACCATGCTGGCACCCTGATTTTGGACTTGTAGAGCTATGATAAATAAGTTTCTGTTATTTATAAGCCACCCAGTCTGTGGTGCTTTGTTATAGCAGCCTGAATTAAGACAGAAGGCAATTTTTAAAAAATATAACATTTAAGAAAAGTACTAGATAAGCGAAGCACACTGAGGAATCTATCCTTTGGCTCTTAATTTCAGGGAATATTACTTGCTTGAGAAGGGAAACAACGTGGGTCTTAAAGAGTAGGTAGGATTCAGATGAGAAGAGAAATAGATGAAGAAGTTATTTCTTAGAGAATAACTCTAAGAAAGGGCATTCATGTAAAAGATGTGTTTTGGGAGAAAGTGAGTCATACTAAAGGGAGATTATGTGGAGGAAATAATGCTAACAAAAATATCTCAGCAATTTTATTATTCAGTTCAATTCAATAAAGTGCATTAAACACTATGAGTAGACACAACTAGATTCCATAAAGAGTGAAAAATTGAAGAGATGAAACATGTGCTCTCAAGGAAGTTTTAATCAAGAAGGAACTTTTTTTCAACTGTTTCTGCTGAAACTACTCTACTCTGCCACTGCAGTGCAAAGGCAGTCACAGGCAATACCTAAAAAGTATACAAAAAACTCTGATGTGTTGCAAATAAATATAGAAAGAGCACTCTTGTATTTAGTGCAGAAATAAGTCATATGCAACCTGAGAGGTAATGGTACTCTTAATGAAGGCCCCATATGAACTAAGTCTTGAAATGTGTATAAAGCAATAATAACAGAATTAGTTTGTGAAGTCATTCCATGTGGAAGGAGCAACCCAGGCACAGGGAGTTGGGAAAATGAAAGGTATGCTCATGGAAGAGCACATATTCACTTTCATTTGAATGCCTGTAAATAAGGGAAAGAAGCTGAAAATAGAGCTATATCCCATGTTCTGCTGATACGTACTTAACACCAGTTCTCATTAAATGTATATATACACACAGATTCATGTACATTAATTTACAATAAATGTTATTGGTGTAAAGGATGTATAACTCACAATTTTACAAATGACGATAAAATACAGTACTTTTTATTATAATTTCCACGTAGTCAAATAATTCTCACAGAGTACTTTCATTTATTTTTGATGCACTCTTGTATCCAAAGCCAAACTATAGTTGCAATTAACAACTCATTATAGTTCCAACATGAATGTTGGTTGATAGTTTTGCTTACATTAATGAGTAAGATGAGAGTAAAATAAAGATGAATGTTGGACATTTATTCATTTTTTTCAATGACATGCACAACTTTTTAATCAAATAATATACATAATAGTTTTTGAAAACTGAGAGAATATTTCTTCAATTTATTATGATAGTCATAATTTGAGGGCTACACACAAGACATTTTTAAGTTTGATGTGCATTATTAACATTTTTTTCTATTACTTTTGTAAGTCAAGACCAAGGGTTAGCAAATTATACACAGTCTATGGGCCATGTTTGGCCCACCATCTGTTTCTGCAAATAACGTTTTATTAAAACGCAGGAACTACCATTTGTTTCCCTGTTAGTTTTGGCTGCTTTCCCCTTGCAATCATAAGCAAACTGTTTCTTAAAGGGCCAGAGAATAAATATTTCAGGGTTGGGAGCCAATTGTCTCTGCCAAAACTACTCTAGTCTGCCACTGCAGTGTAAAAACAGTCATAGGCAATACCTAAAAAATGAATATGGCTGAATTTTAATACAAAAACCAGCAGCTGGTCCACTGGCTATCATTTGCCAACTTTGTACACAATCAAGAAAACAACTCATTTTAATTCCCAATATGCAATATTTTCCCATTTCTGTGGTGTAAATTTTCCCACAATGGTGATTTCAATTTACTAACAACACATTACTGTACGCAGTTAGGAAAAGATGTATAGTATCACACCATAAAGAGTATTTCCACCATACAGATGCAACATATGTTAATAACCTCAAGAGCATAATGGTAAAATGGCAAAATAATTTTAAAGTAATGAATTTTGAAGTTTTGTTACCTTTGTTTTTAATAAAAATGTTTAATTCTGTTTATATAATTTAATCTTTCCTAATACTTGTATTTAACAATTAGGTCACAAAATTTCTCAAAATTTAACATTCAGTCTCGGAAAGTGATATGAGCTTTCTCCAGCACACTAATGTCAAACTCAAGAGATAGTGATGTAATTCACTAGGCCAAATAGAGTATTAGAATCATTTTTAAAAAAAAAAAAAAAAAAGGAAAATGCAAGTTACGTGATTGTGATTGTGCTTTAATGAAGATGTATCTGAAAGCAATGTGAAGGATAAACTAAACTGGAGGGAAATTAAAGAGCAGGACACAGGTTATGAAGTTCTTACAGTGTTTTAAGCAGATATGACAAGAAATGAAACTATAGGAGTGACAGTAAGAATAGAAAGGAAGAGGCTAAGATGTATGAGACTACAGGGAAGTATAACCAACATGTCTTGGCTATCGATTGGATCTGGAGAATGTGCAATCAGTAGAGTTAAAGATGATTTTAATTCTAAGGACTTTTAAAAATCATATGTGATGGTAAGTATGTTGATTTCATTGACAAAAATAGGATTTAAAAAATGTTTTCAAACACTATTAAGATCACTATCATTATATTTTTAAAAGTAAAAATAATTTGATATACAGAAAAGAAAATACACTATTTTCTGGAATATTTGATAATCAAAAAGTTTTGATTATTGATGCCCCATCGCAAAGTGTGGTATTTATATGGATCAGTGTGCGTGGTGGAGACCCAAAGATTAAATATTCAAGGAAACTGCCTGTTATCATAAATAAAATGATAAATTAATAGTGAAATGTTTCACTTTTTAGTTAAAATTATTTTATATGTAAACATTCTAACATATGAATGAAAATTAAAACACTTTTATGTTTCTCTTGCTTGAACTCTGATGATGAATAAGGGACAAAATATATGTATATGTCCATATTAATTGCAATATTAGTGAGAATTAAAATCGAGTTGCATTTTACATGAGGTTCATTCCATTGGAATGGAAGAGTGACTAACAGTGAAGAATCTGAGTCATGAATCTATCGCTTATTAGCTGTGATCATTTGAACAAGTTACTTAACTTTTCTGGCCATAATTTTCTTAACTTGTAATTAAAGAATATGGTAGTATCCCACTAAGATCCCCAACAGGTTGTGAATTTTAGGTAAGGCATTTCAAATAATGCACTTACAACAGTGCTTGGCACGAACTAAGTGGTGAATAAGTGTTAGAAATTAATATTATTTTATTAGTAGTAATGCAAATAGACTGTTCAAACTATACCTTCTTTCAAATATTTGTGACTTATAATTTATCTCTACTCTACCCATGTAAGCATGTGCTATTTTAAACTCGAAGTATCAAGAAATATTTTATACTGATATTGTTTTGAATTTGACAAAAATCTTTAGGATAAAGGAAAAAACGGTACTTAAAAAGAAGTATGTAATTTTTGGTTAAATATAGGCCCAGAAATTGGGGATTTTGGATCTTTCCCAAATGATCTAATGAGTTGCTTTCTACTGAAGGAAGGCTATATGTTTTCTGCACAAAACAATATTTGCTTTTTGGAAAGGTGAATTCACTCTCAGGGACTGAACTCCCATCTCTGTGTTGAGCCATACAGGTCCATACCTTCTATCCAGATTTCTCTTCTGATCACTGTCAGAAAAATTCACTCAAGTGCCTTCTCTCTTTTGATATTTTACGTGCAAATTTAACTCAACATCTCTGAGAATAATTTCATCATATTCCCACCCCACTCCCACACCCCCAATCTTCTCCTCCATTATTTACTAGTGATCCAGGCCAGAAATCTGGGAGTCATTATTTATTCCATTCTTTCCCTCACTTCACACATTTAATTACTGGTAAATTCTGCATATTTTGTTCTCTGATAGTTCCTTGTATGAATGGTGGTGACAACAGATCCTTGCTAGCCCTGGGAAGTTCTAGACTTTACCTGTTGTTCTAGTTTAAATATGGGTTACACTCTTTCATGCTCAAAGAAGTTGCAGCTTGATGACAAAATATATCCTACTCATTTTCCTTTTTATCCTTTCAACAGCCAATGACACTACTAAAGTTAAAATCCTAGTCACCTCTTCACGGATTTGTGCGATAATATCCTAAATGATCTCCAATCCTCCAATCCTTTTTCACTTCAATTAAAAATGTACATTGAAAATTGAATGGTCTTTCCATAAGGTAAATTTGACATTTACTTCCATGCTTAAACCTACAAGGGATTTAACATTTATCGGAGACCAGGCAGATAAAACCCAAAGTCCTTACATCAGTCATATAGATGTTTCTAATGTCAAACCACTCTTGCCTTTCTATAATAAACCTTTTTATTTTTGTATATAATTTTATTCACTGTTGAATTGAGCTTTTATTTATAGTTGTTGAATCTGTATTCATGATGAAGCTAGGCTCATACTAAGTAATTTTCCCTTTATGTGTGTGTGCTGTCAATATCTGTTTTGACATCAAAATGATACCAGCATCACAAAAGGAAAGCATTTTTTGAATGTTCCTATTTGGAAAAAATGATATAAGAAAGGAATTCCCTGATTCATGGAATTTGATGCAATATACCTATGAAACCATTTGTTCCTGGGGTCTTCCTTCACGGCTAATGGCTCATTATAGCAAAATTATATTCTTCAGAATATTGTTTATGTTTTTTAATTTCTAGTGCATGTTTTTCCAAACCATCATTTTAAACTTGTCATTCATCACTTGTAAATATCTGTTGTCTGTAGTTATTTGTTTTTTTATTAATTGCTAATACCTTTTTCAGGATAAGTATTGCAAACTGATTATTTTGTTAATCTTTTGAAGAAACCAGTTTGTGATTTTCTTACTCTTATTTTTGTATCGTTGTTCTCTATAGTATTCATTCCTTCCTCTGTCTTTATAATTTACTTTTCTCTTATTTCTTTAGTTTGTGGCTTTCATTTCAGCTTTTCCAATTAAACTCCATTTATTTTAAAATATTTCTTGCTCTTGTTTTTTGATTTTGTATTTTTAACTATTACTTTTCTTAGCAGTGTTTCACAGATTTTGTTTTCTTATTTATTTTTACCATGGTTCAGTTCTAAGATTACACTGTTGCTCTTGTTCTTTGTTTTTTAATGGAATGCTTTTGAGCTTCCAGATATGAGATTTTTAAAGCTATCCATTTCACTGCATTATGATCAGACAACATAGTCTGTATGATAAATTTTGGTATTTAATATTAATTTGTGACATAGAATTTGACCAATTTTTGTTAATGTTTCATTTGTTATTTAAAAGAATTGGAGGCTTGATCTCCAAGCCTCCAATTAAGACTATTAAAACTAAGAATTTGGGGGCCGGGCAGAAAGTTAATAGATATGTAAAAAGTTGCTGAGAGAATAGTTTGAAAGGGAAGTAAAAGTGGAAAAAGTCTGTTAACGGGGTTAATAAGGTTTTTTAACAAAAGCTAAACAGTGATGAAAAAGGTAAAGGAAAGATACTTCAAAAACCACAGTGACACCCACACACACACACAACAACAACAGAGAAGCAGAAGAAAGTTATATATGTTGCATGGAAATCTTAATATTGACAGTAATGTCAGTCTGAGTCAAGCTATTTGCATGGTTATCTCCTCATCCTTCATCTCTCACCTTAAGTTGGTGTCCCCAGGAAACAATTCCCTGACTATTCAATCGAAAGCAGATCTTCCTATCACTTTCTACCTCAGTACCTAATTTATTTGTTAATAGCAGTTACCACAATTGTTAACTCTTTTACATATTTGACTACTTTTTTAATCTATCATTTCTAAGTGGCTGGACCTCCATGAAGGAAGATCCACCATCTTTCTCACTGATCATTGTCTCTTGGGTATCTAAGACTAGACTCAGCACCAAGAGGAGAAAATACATATCATAAGGAGAACACAGGAGATCTTTGCAATAATGCATGGTGTGATTTGAAATATATACAATAGGAATTTGAAAATAAAAGATAATGTTTTTAAATGCTCTTTACTAGATTTGGAAACTATATTAGTTTTAGAAGCTAAAATCCTCTAAGTCTTATAGGTCATCACTTTCTGTTAAATTAAGGGAGTAACTAATAAATACATGTTTTGTGACTTCCGTCATACTGGAAATTGCGATAAATCAAGAGAGACAACGAGGAAAAGAGAGACAACAAGGAAAAGAGAGACAGAGAAAGAGATAATTATATATTGTTAAGAACTTTATTTTCGGATAAAGAGATAGACATATAGAGAACAAATTAAAAATAATAAAAACAGATAAAAATCATATAGGCAAATGGATGGTATTTATTCAAAGTTGTCAGGTGAACTGAAATACCAAAACAGTAAGAGTTGTGGGTCATCATCTCCACTAGGTAAATAAATTGAAAGGCGAGGAAGGGCAGTTTCCCATATGGCTTTAGTTTGGTTTGGCTCTGAAACAAAAATACTGTACTCTTAAAGGGAAAATAATATTTCAGCCTTTCTGTTCCCATGAAAAGAAATATGAAGAATTGTAAATCTTTAAAGAGGAAGCTCATTTTCACTAAGCTTTTACCTAAAATTCCAGAAGAGGAGAAATAACTTCATTAATGTTGGATAAACACTTATGAATATTTTAATTTCTAACAAATAACAAAAAAAGTTTGAAGTTTCTCTGATGTTTTTCTTCTAAAAAATTATTTAAATGAAAAAGCTGCTCTTAAACAAACAAGTTGCTGAAATACGGTAGCCATAGCATATGAACTATGACTTTCTCTTAAGCTGCCAAGTTCAATTTCATAAATTACCCAAGTTTTCTAAAGTATCCACTAGAAGATATTTTCTAAAATAGGCTTCAGTATTTGTACCTTACTATTAAAGCTTATCAATAAATGCCCTGTCTCAATGTATCAAGATGACCTAATTCTTCATGAAGAAGTACACAGGTACACAAAATAATTTCATAGTTATGTACATGATCCAGAATAAACTTAGATACTTAACTTAGAAATCTACTTTCTCAAATAAAAAATACATAACTTTTTATAGTGTAGTGTGCATATTGACTTTATTTTTGAATATATTATTAAAATTTAGATAGTTTTAATTTATATTTACTTTTGATGGTATGACTAAGCCATTCTAACATCAAATATTAAAAATGCCTTATTTATTAAATGTCTACAAATATTTTTAATTGAAGTGATACATTTGAATAATTAATGATTTCATACTTAGGTCAAAAACTTCTTAATCTCATAACTATACTAATAGTTTCCACTGAGCTTTCCTACACATGATAAATAAATGTGCCCTGACAAAAGAATCTTTTGCTACTTAAAGCCAAGAGTCTTCTTTTTGTTGATGAGAATTGTTACTTTTGAAATGATACTCATTCATCTGCCTTTTAGCACCTCTAAGTTTCCATTCACTCAAATGATTAACAAGTATCAAAAAGTTTCCCTATGGAACAGACCAAAATTGGTATCTGCTTTCTGACCAAGACAGTGTAGTTGATGCAAATAAATAAATAAGGTACACAGAAATTCTGCAGTAATTCTTTTTATTTATTTATTTATTTATTTATTTGCATTAACCTCATTGTCTTAGAGAACAGAGACCAGTTTTTATATTTGAACATTTACTTGGTTTTTGTGTTTTAATGTATGCTACAATAGAAACCAACCATTTTATAATTTCTACAGCTTAGACAAATCAGGTTAGACAGAAGGTAGAATGAGAATTTTCACCCACTGCGTATTCATTATATAACCAGTACTGTGCTTGACTTCTTCACATCAGACCAATGAAGTAACCAAAATTACACAAAGTCCAGATCATCTGTATAAGTTACAGAATCCCACATACCTAGAGGGACAAGGAGCAAGGATTGTACATTTCGAAGCTACCCTGTCCCTCTCCTTGCCCCGCTTCATTCCACTTGCCATATACATATAATAGTATTTATCTGCTATCAGCCCATCCAGGAAAATTTATCTGTCTTACATACAAATATTTTAAGAAAATTTTAAAACATTGCATACTGTTACAATAAAAGCTAAGAGTTACGAATCTTTTATACATGTGAGAAAAACTCACTAGAAAAAAATTCACAAGGAAAAAATCTCACATTTTCAATAATTATAATTCCACATTACTACATGAAAACCACCACAAAAACAACAATGTAGCAATTGCTGATTTAAGAGAAGATCAGAAATACAACAATGCTAAGAACAGCAGTATAGGCTGGAATAGGTAGGAAGCATACCATAGAAGAAAGAGAAAGGGGAAACTGTAGCTCTCAGGAAATAAATAGAAGGAAAATAGCCAAAATACTTGAGAAATAATGGCTTAAATTACAGAAAGAAAAAGGACAGTAGCCACTAAAAGCAAAATGACAAACATAAAAGGAAAAGATGATTCCACTGTACATATCATTGAAATTCCTGAAGGAAACTAAACAATGACAAGACAAAAAGTTAAATATGTATGAAAACATTCTGAAATAGAACTATATCATTTCATATATTGAAAGACAATATTGTGTACCAAGAAAAATTCACTCAGGACAGTGTTACATTTCTTTGTAAATTTATTTGACTTTCAAATTAAAGAATCCAGGCAAAAAATATTGTGTCACATATATGAGAAAACAATGAAGCTGGTATCAGACTTGCACACAACATTCCATATGAACCTTCTTCACATTCCTATAAAGCTCTCCTTCAGGTGGGTAAAGACACATTTTAAAAAAAAATTTTTAAGCAACAAAAATTTATTTTCTCAGTTTCACAGGCTAAAAGTTTAATACCAAGATATCAGCAGAGTTGCTTTCGTCTAAGGCCTCTCTTATTGGCTTGTAGATGGCTATCTTCTCTCTATGTCTTCACATGGTCTTCCCTTTATATATGTATGTGTCCAAGTTTCCTCCTTTTATAAGGACACCAGTCATATCAGATTAGTGCCCACTCATATGACCTTATTTTAACTCAATTACCTCTTAAAAAATCCTGTATCCATATAGTCATATCCTGAACTCCAGCATGTGAATTTGGGGAGACATAATCAGCACTTAACAGGTACCAGTGCTAACTACCTCTAGTTATTTGCAGAGCATATAGAGAACCAAAAGGAAGAATTTCCAGATTACTTGTAATCTCATCACCCACAGGGACCCACTCTACATACCTTCTAGTCATTTCTTATGTGTACACAGCTAAGACAGACAAATGTCTTTTTTACCAAAATAGGATCCTACTGTGCCTACTGTTTTGCAGTCTACTTTATTTCACCATTATCTTGAACATCTTTCCACATCAATTCTATTTTTTAATATATGGATTTACCAGCGTTTTCTTAACTAATCTTGTGTTGTTAGGTACTTAGGAAGTTTCAACGTTTTATGATAAACAACACCGCAATAAGTATCTTTATAATTAGATGAAGTTGCATCTCTATCATTATTTATTTATTTATTTTAAGTTCTGGGATACATGTGGAGAACATGCAGGTTTGTTACATAGGTATACAATGTGCCATGGTGGTTTGCTGCACCTATCAACCCATCATCTAGGTTTTAAGCCCCGCATGCATTAGATATTTGCCCTAATGCTCTCCTCCTCTTGCCCAACAAATGGTTTTTAACTTGAAGGTACTCAGAGAAGAGCATTCACATAGTCCTTCTTGAAGAGACTGCCTGATAATGAATTCCATCCAAATAGCAGCAAAAAGATGAGCTACTAGCATTGACTGCATTTAACTGCAGATCCAAAAATAAAAGGTGGGGAGGGTGATTAAAGAGTGACATTGAAGATTATATATTTGGACACTATAGACATTGCACAACAAACAAAATTTAGAGAAGGGAAATATGGATAGGTAGAAAAACAGATATTGATTGAACATTTATATTCATATCAGTCTGAAAGCCAGCATCAGATTAAATGGAAAAATAATACTGGGGACATTTTCATTAAAGCTAGTAATAATATAAGACTGTTACTATCGCAACTATATATTGTACATTTTTGGGAGGTATTCTCCAGTGAAAATATATTAGGAAAATAAAGAGATGTATATAAATGGGAAGGTAAAGTTTTTATTATTTGTAGATGCAATTATTCTCTAGCTATCCAAACATCTATCCAAACAAAAAGATAATTCAGTAACATAGTGATTTAAAAATAATATGGAGATATACTGTCATCATAAATGACAAGATCTAGGTAAAAATATAATAGAAGAGAAAGTCTTATGTACAATATCAACAGGAACAATGAAATTAAGAAATTCAATACAACAACAATGAAAAGATTTCTACAGGTTTTATTTATTTTCAATCCTGGAAGAAATGGATGTGCTGATTCGAATTTACAATAAGAAAAATAAATGAACAATAAAAGCCACTGAAACTCTAAGTAAGAAAACAATGAAAGGGGACCAGCTCTATCAGATAGTAAAATAGCACACAACAAAAAGCTTCAATAATTGGCTGGGCGTGATGGCTCAGGCCTGTAGTCTCAGCACTTTGGGAGGCCAAGGCAGTCGGATTACCTGAGGTCAGGAGTTTGAGACCAGCCTGGCCAACATGGCAAAACCCCACCTCTACTAAAAATACAAAAATTAGCTGTGTGTGGTAGCACATGCCTGTAATCCCAGCTACTCAGGAGGCTAAGACAGGAGAATTTCTTGAACCTGGGAGGCAGAGGTTGCAGTGAGCCAAGATCGTGCGCAGCCTGGGCGACAAAGCAAGACTCCATCTCAAAACAAAAACAAAAACAAAAACAAAACAAACAAACCAACAAAAAAAACAAAGCTTAGATAATTAAAACAGTGAATGTAAAATAAGATGGAAAGGACAGAACTGAGAGTTATAAGTAATTCTATTACACTTATCACATTTGTTTTAAAGTGAAGACTGCATCTTCAATCATGGGCAAATACAAACTTTTTAATTCATAGTGTTGAGACAACTTTGTGCTGATCATAATCCTGCAAGACACAACCCCAAACTCCATAATCCAAAATGTTGAAATCCCCAAAGTCAAAATCCCTAAAATCTAAAATCCCTGATGTCTAAAATCCAGACAATACTGAAACATTAAAACTCCAAATGTTAAAATCCTGAAAGCTGAATTCTGGGGAAGAAATTACTGCATTTCTCAGTTGTGTGAAAGACAGTTGCATGGACTTAATTTTTGGTGTCAACTTGACTGGATTAAGGAATATCTAGAAATCTGGTAACGCGTTATTTTGGTTGTGTCTGTGAGGATGTTTCCAGAAGAGATTAGCATCTGAGTGTGAGTAAATTAGGAGGAGATCTGCCCTCAGTGTTGATGGGCACCATCTAATAGGCCATGTGCCCTGAGAACAAATTCAGAAGACAAATTGGTCCCTATCTCTGAGAGCTGGGACAGACTTTTTTTCTGCTGCCTTGGACATCAGAACTCCAGGCTCACTGGCCTTTGGACTCCGAGACTTACACCAGTGGCTCCCCGGGTCCCAAAGCTTTTGGCTATACCATCAGCTTCCCTGGTTCTCAGGCCTTCAGACTTGGACTGAGCCATGCTGCTGGCATTCCCAGGTCTCCAGCTGGCAGACAGCTTGTCATGGGACTCTCAGCCCCATAATTGTGTGAACAAATTATCATAATACATCCCTTATCATATATTTATATATATATATCCTAATGCTTCTGTCTCTGTGAAGAACTGTGACTAACACCGATTTGGTATTAGCGAAGCTAAATATTACACCTTTTACTGTATACAACACAATGAAAGATACGTGAAATTATTCCCTCACAAAAAGGCTGTGATAATGACTTAATGATAAAAGTTTAAAAGCTAACTATTATAGGTACTGCATGTGAAAACAGAAAATTGCTTGTGATGTCTGAGCAATAACCAGATTTTCAAATGCACAGCATACACTTATAGAATGTATAGACCACAACCACTCTCCACACACAAGTGCAGGGAGTATTTTGAAGATCACAGAGGTGAAAACACAGGTGAAAAATGCTTGAAATCTCCTCTGCCAAATAATTTGATAGTGCACTTCTGTACCATAATGTCAATTTGCTGTGTTATGTATTTAATCATTATGTCATTGTTTAAAAACTTTTATAGATTTTTTATTTTTTATGTTTTTCTTTTTCAAATTTGACTCCACAGAAGTGCATTATCACAATGTTGACTTCGTGTGTAAGCATTGTGAGTGAATATAAAAACTCTGATCCTCAATACATGAAGAGATATCTTATTTTGTATATCTGCATTTGTGAAAGAAAAAATTTTTTCAAGATCTCAGCTCTGTGGGCAACTGCATACTTTGTTGGGACCCATTGCAGTATTTGATAGATCTTGTCAAAAGACTCAGTGTGTCCATCATAGTATTTTAGATGACCACAGTTTAAAAGTTCGGTGCACACAATTGCCAACCATAGTGATACGTGTTTATGCATTTTGCTTTTTGACCTGTTTCTTTATAAATATGGTTTATTTATAACTGTTATATTTGTGTGACTTTTGTTAGTATTAGTGTTTATGCTTGCAAAAATATGTGTCCTCTTATTGTACATCTTATTGTGTAAAGTAGCTGATGAAGCATCCTCTCATGTTCTTATACGTTTCTCAAATAAACCCCCTTTTTTTTTTTTTTTTTTTTTTGAGACGGAGTCTCCCTCTCTCCCCCAGTCTGGAGTGCAGTGGCGCGATCTCGGCTCACTGCAATCTCCACCTCCTGGGTTCACGCCATTCTTCTGCCTCAGCCTCGCGAGTAGCTGGGACTACAGGCGCACGCCACCACGCCCAGCAAATTTTTTGTATTTTTAGTAGAGATAGGGTTTCACCGTGTTAGCCAGGATGGTCTCGATCTCCTGGCCTCGTGATCCACCCACCTCAGCCTCCCAAAGTGCTGGGATTACAGGCCTGAGACACTGCGCCCGGCCCTAAACCCCATTTTTAAAACGTAAATAATGTCTTTGAAAAGTTCTTTATTTTCGTCTCCAAAGTTATATTTTCAAGGTTTGATGTTTTGGGATTTTAGACGTAAGGAATTTTGATCTTTGGGGATTTTAACATTCAGGATTATGGCATTCAGGTTTTTGTCTTTCGGATTACGATCCAAACCCAGTTTGAGTTTACAGCATGGTGGCTGGCTTACCCAGAGCTAGCATTCCAAACAGTATGGGTCAAGTGGAAGCTACGTCTTTTTTATGACCTACTATTCGAAGTCATACAATATCACTTCTGCCTTACTCTTCTGGTTGAAGTAGTTAAAAGTCTGATCCAGATTTAAAGGGAGGAAACAGTCTACACTTTTCCTGCCAGCTTTTCCATATAATTTTGTATGCTAGTTGACATTGTTAATTAGCCATGGGTAGTTAATATTTGACAGCATTTGCCAAATATATCCAAATTTACTTTTTTCTTTTCTTCCTTTTTTTCTTTCTGGATAGAAGGGTCTATTAATATCTTACAGAGCAAAGTTTGAGAATTTCTTTTCTCTATATTAAAATGTCATGTTGATAAAATGTTCAACCAGCAGCAACCTTGGAATGATACATTTTGTGGTTATTTACTTAAATTGAAGATAAAATATTGTGGTATTCCTTCAATGCGTCCTTAGTAGAACTTTACAATCTGTCCAACAATAACAATAGATCATTTTTAAAGCCCCTAGACTAGGAATAAGCTTGCTTTCTACGTTGTGTTTGAATTCTCTCCCTTGGCAACCTGTTTTTACTTCCTACAACTAAGGCACCATGCTAACCTTTCCAAAGAAGGTCTGTTTCCTAAAATACACAAGAGGTACAGGTGTGGTCTACTTTTGGCTAAGGTAACCAGGAAAAATTTACTGAAAACAATGTGAATCAGCCCTTGAACTACTAAAATGAATGAAGATTTTGGAAATGTCATCCAATGCAAAATTATGACAATTCTGGGAATCACTGTTCCAACTTAGATAAAGTGACACAGCCACACAGCCACTCTTCTGGGCTCCCTCTTTAGAATTCCATTGGTCATTTATTTTTCTTTCTTTGAACTAGTGCCACCTTGTCTAATTTACTGTAGATTCATACTAAGTTCTGACAGTGGATATGGCAATTCCCATTTCATATTCCTCCTAAAATATCTAATAGCTGATATTGAACATTTACTCTAACACATACATTTTATCAAATTTCATGGAAAACTCTGCTGATATTTTGATTAAAATTGCTGTTAATTAATAACTTATTTGGGGAAAATTGAACATAATCTTCACATTATTTGTGTTCTTTCATATCTACTAATAAAGTTTTAAAACTTTCTTTGCAGAGGTCCTTCACACTGTATGTTAGATTTATCTATGTACTTGATATTCTCTGAGAATACTGCAAGCAGTATTATCTTCTACTTAATTGCAATTTCCAGTTATTTTTGCTGGTATATAAACTGAAAGCACAAAAATGTTTTATTCATTAATTCTATATCCAGCTTTAAAAAAAAGATAAAAACCTTATATTACTCCCTAAATCTTTTTCTATATTTGGGGGACTTTCTAAATAAAAGATCCTGTTATCTATAATAATGACAATCATATCCCTTTTCAATGCTAGACATATATTTTTATGTTTGTCAACAAAATACAAAGTACCCAGGTAACTCTTTAAAGAATAATTAGTAATTATTTCTGCCTTTCACATGTATTGTATCATATCATTCACTATTTATAACAGTCATGCAAGACTGACATATTTATTATTATTGTTAGTATTATTATGTTTATTTAATATCCCCATTTCATGATGAAGTCCATGAAGTGACTTTTTCAAGGTTGCTATTCATTAATATGAGTTCACATTGTAAAATCAAATTACTTTAAGTAAAAAAAAAAACAATAATAATAATAGTATTTGAAGTGTAAAACTCTGCAAATAGATCAGGAATGTCTGGCACTAGGTGCTCAAACAATATAAGAAAACTAGGCTCTTTTTTTCTCTTTCTCTGTCCTCCTCTTTCCCTTGTCTTCTTCCTTTTTGTCTTTTTTGTTCTCTCTCATCAATCATCTTTCTCTGTGTTAGTTATATTCTCAGAGTAGTTGACATAGTAACCCACAGAAACTTTAGTGTACATTACTGTAGCTGACAATTGCATAATTTCTCTTTCCATGATTTAAAGAAAGAATTCTAGAAGGGATTCTCTGTATTCTGGCTTGATATATGGGCATATCTTTGAACTAATCACAATAAGCAGCTTGGTTATTCGTGCACAGATCTTAGTGTATGTGACTGTGTGCTGTGAAAGTTCCTAAGTGGGATGTACTGATTTGCAGTTCACTGTCTCCACTGGAATGGGGCCCTAACATGAATGTAAACCCAGTTGGCTAGTTCCTTACCCTTGCCTAGCATTATCTGCATTCTTCTCATTGAGGTGAACTTTGGAGATTTGGGAGACAGATACTGTCCCTGAATCCCAGATGCTGAGTATGATCCTTATTAACTCACAAGGAACTAAGAGCAGCAGCCTACCTGAAAGAATACTTCTATTGACACATCTCCTACTGTTTTTTTTTTCGCCATGTACAAGGCTAGAACTCTTAGATAGTTGAATTCACCAAATCAAACCTAACGGTTTCATGAGCACTTCAACATTAATTGGAATATCTGGCCTACATTAGTTTCTGAGCCCAGCCATGTTTAGGACAGAATCATCCCTTACACTCATCCACTGAGGTGATAGGTAACCTTACAGTAGAGAAAACTTAAGTCATAGCACCCAGGGAATTTTTTTCTCAATTATTTGGTTGAATATATTTTAACCAAAGATTTTCCTAGAACATATAGTATTTTTTAAATGTCTACCTTTACTAATAATCAATATGTAATGCAATGTGACACAGTGAAAAAAGACCTGGGTGTAAACATAACCTCTTCATTTCCTATCCTGGTGAAACTGGATGAGGAGCTCTTTAAATTTTCTGACCCTCTGCTTTTTTATTTATAAAATATACATTAAAATATTTATAAGGTTGCTTTAAAGATTAAAGGTATATAAAGAGTAAATTTAGATATATAAATAGTAATATAAATTTATAAATTTACTATTTATATACCTAAATGGAAGTTTGGGTTATTTTTTAAATATCTAGTATGTTAAAAGCATCACGGAAAGATAATACAAAGACAATACCACAGGCAGTTTCTCAAAGAAGAAGCATATAATTTAGTAAAAACCAAAGTATAAACAGGATCAAACTAAAATTCTAATACAGAAAATGAATAACAAAATCTAAATGATTTCAGAAGACATAATAATTATTTCTCATTTAAGTAATATACAGAATGAATATTATGATAATCTCAAATTCATATCTACAGTTATGATCGCTATGCATAAATCCTTATTCATTTGGAAGTAAATGTTCTTGGCATCTAAATCCATGTATAATTGATGTTTCAATCTATGGCAATAATTCACCACAGAAGAAAAGTATAATTCTATGTTTGGAAAGTTCTAATTAATTTTCAAACTCAATAAAATCCATCATTTAGTCAATGTCCTGGATTGTTGCTCTGAGTATAATTCTGTGGTCATGTCCAAATTTGAAGTGAAGTAAATTATGATTGAATAAACAGACAACTTTTTCCCGGAATGATTTGGAGTTGATGCTTATACTGACTGAATTAATGAATCCTTTGGCACAGCCAAAACATATTCAAAGAAGAAACTCAGAAGAAATTATTTTGTCTTTTCATGGCTGCAAATATTCTACCATTTTTGTTTTCTCAAAAGATTACCAATTATATGCCAACCAACCAGAATAAAACATGAATTGGCGGTTTTAACATACGCCTTATCTAACAGGAGAGCCTGCTGTGTTGTCCTGGGTACTCTGGAGAAGAGGAAGGTGCCAAATATTTGTCTCCTAATGCTGGGCTCAACAATCACTAAAGTTCTTAGATTTCCTAGCAGGATTAGTTAGAGAGGGCCTATCATGGATTCTTAATTCTTTAAGAAAACATTAAAAAGTGGCTTCTAATTGCTTTCGTGCAATGGTTAAAGACTAACCAGAGGGGGTGTATTTAGACAGAAAGTGTTTGATTAGGCCTAAAATCTTCCTGCAACAATCTGTGTAAAATTCCTCTAAATGGACTATGGAGTTCAAACTTAACAGACATTATTTTGGAAATTACAGCTCACATCCACTCATGAATGTATTATAAATTATATGTTTTAAATGCATACCAAATAATAGTACCATTTACATTTTTGGTCTGTTCAGCACTCTATTTAGTAAATATAATTTGATAACCATAAAAATCTTAAGCCTTGAATTACAACTTAGTTCTAAATAAACTTTCATTTATTATGTTGTTTAACAAAAACTTAAGTTTTAGCTCTATGCCAAAGGTTAGCAATAAAAAGATATATAAAATATTATCCTTCTTATAAATATCAATCAAGTAGAGGAATATGCAAATAATATAAGCAGATTATATGGCAAATTTTCTTAAAAGTGTGTAGGATCACTCAATTAGCAGAGAAAAGCATAAATTAAGAAGGGGAATGATTGAAGGCAAGATAATTTTGAAGAATCTAGAACTCAATAGTCTAAGACTGAGATCACAAAGTCCCAGAAAAAGGCAATAACAGTGAGTCAAAAGTGTCACTTGAAAATAATAATGATGATGATGATAACAATAATAGCTAACACTTATTGAGTGCTCACTCTTTGCTAGATAACATTCTAAAAACTTCATGCTTATTTAATAAATGTAATTCTCAGAATAACCCCAAGTGGTTCATTCTACTATTATCACCATGTTACAGATAAGGATACTAAGGCAATGGGCAGTCAACCATATTTTCCAAGGTCACAACAATAGGAAGTACAAGACCCATAGAGCTGAAATTCAAACTCATCCATGGACGTTAGAGCCTGTTTCTATAACTAGGAAGCCATGAGAAAGAATTGTATGAGTCTCAGATTTCTCTCTTAGATCACTGCATAGATGACTTGCCAGTACTAAGAATAAACATTAGAGGAGAAGAAACATTTTTGAAGAGAGAGATTACTAAATATTACTTCTGTTAGTGTTTATTTTGAGGGTCTTGTAGGAGATCTAAATGGAATAGGCTGCTATTAGAAACAGGAATCTGGACCTGGGAGAGAGTTGAAAATTAGAAGTATACATTTGGAGGGCATTTTGTTGACGTCATAAACTCACCCAGGAGTGAGTGGAGTCAGAAGAGATCCTAGAATGGAACAGTGGAGTATGTCAATATTGAGTATGTAGGCAGTGAGCCAGCAAAGAATTATGAATCCAAATGGCCAGAGGAAAGATGATTTCAAATGTTTGTGGGGAGGGGTGTTTAGGAGAGCATAAATATTAAGTAAAGGTCAAGGAAAATAAGGGATAAAAAGTGATGACTCAATGTAATATTTCACAAGCTTAATAAGTACAGTTTTGGAAAAAGATGAGAAAATTCAGATTTTAATTGTGTGAAGAGTAGTCATAATTATCTGAATCAATAAGTGATGCTTAAAATGGCACATATTTCAAGCTAATTATTTACATTATAATATGGATATAAAAATGAGATATATGAAAAATCTCTGTATCTTCTTCTCAATTTTATTTTACTTTCCCTTCAATTTTGCTATGACCCTAACACCTCTCTAAAAAATAAAATCTATTTATAAAATAGATGATGCAAGTTAAACTACGTTTTGAATCACTACCGTAAGTACACAAAGATGATCATAGAATATTTGTTTTTATGATAATCTTTGCTACATCTATCAGTACTTTATACCTCTCCTAAATCAAAATGTTATGTAATCAAGAATCTATATCAAATTATAGAAAACCACTAACAATCGGAAGAGATGATACTATGAAAAACGAAATAAACAAAACAAAGCCAAAAGTTGAACCCCAAAAAAAAAAAATACAAGGATAAGGTTAAGCAAGCCAGTTAGGTAACCATTAAAAACATTGAATTCATTCAAATCAAATTATTAGTATCTAATTTAGCCTCTCAGCCATAAGGAATCACTGAATGTTAAAAATGTGTGGAAATTTAACAGATAAGGAAACCAAGGCCTTTGGCACTAAAATAGCCTAAAATCATGCTGCTAGTAGTCTTAGAATATAAATCACAACACATGTCTTCCTTGGAATCAACATAAATGCCCATTGACAGTAGACTGGATGAAGAAAATGTGTACATATACACCATAGAATACTACATAGCCATAAAAAAGAATGAGATCATGTCCTTTGCAGCAACATGGAAGGAGCTGGAGGCCCTTATTCTGACCAAACTAATGCAGAAGCAGGAAATCAAATACCACATGTTCTTACTTATAAGTGGGAACTAAATATTGAGTAGACATGGGCACAAAGAAAGGAACAATAGACACCAGGACTTACTTGAGGGTGGAGGGTAGGAGGAGGATGAGTATTGAGAAACTACCTATCAGATAATATGCTTATTACCTGGGTGATCAAATAATCTGTACACCAATCCCCCCGTGAAAAATAAAACAGAACACATCTTGATTCAAAGTTCAGTGTTCTTTTGACTACACTATACTGTATCCTTCTAAATTTTGTAGTCTAAATAATTTAAACTTGCATCTAAAAACTCTATATACCTGAGTCAACTACATTAAATATTCATGTATAGATTTATAAATGAATTGGCATATCTGATTGTGTATGACAATATATTACTGAATATGTTGCAATTCTTGCATTATTATCCTTGTATATAGTAGGCAAAAATGACTTGCTAATGAAAAGATTGCTTTCAAATGGCATGTCTATTTCCAAGAACTGTGTAAAACATTGAATCAGCATTACCCATTATCTTTAGTTTCTTGAATTTTTTGCCACAGTGATTATCCTCTATGAAGATCTGACAAAAGCTTAAGAAAGAACAATGCTCAGAGAGACTGGAATTATTTCTCCTTAAAAAAACATACAAGGATAAGGTTAAGCAAGGTTAAATGTAAATATGTCAATGTGTAGAGCTTATGTTTCTTCATAATGCATAGTGCAAGTGTGCTATTAAATGCTCCAGAAAAATTGACTTAAACTTAGAGAAACTCGTATTTTTTTTCCTAGCTTTGCTCCCAAAGGAAGACAACCAGATGAATGAATCCAAAAATTACAACTTATAGGTTTTTGAAAAGGCGATTTCACCTCACATTTATAAATTTAGTCCATGACTGTATATGACTATGCTAATTAGTGAAAAGAAGCAGATATTTTTGTTCTGTGCACTTGTTTGTGTGTTCTGTTTCCATTAAAACCTTCCTTTTAAAAACAGGAATAAGCAGTAACCATTATAATTGGTATGACACCAAAGTCTGTAGCTTAAGCCTCCTTAATATAATAAATCATGAACTCAAGTTGGAATGGCTTTCATTCCTTAAATGCAAGAGAAATTTTTTAAATTAAAAGAAAAAATCTTCAACTTCATATATCATAGAACTATGCATAAGCATTCTAACAGTCTTATCATTAAAACATAAGTGTTTTATCTAGGTAAATGAAACAACCATTTTTTTCTGAGAATATATTCAGTATTACTCATTAACACCTCTTAAATTGACAGTAAGATTAGAACATGTAAACACAAATTACTATGGAAGATTAGGTTTAGCAGTTGGTAGAATTATGTGTCAGGAATGATTTGGGAGAGAGCTCAGAAAATATGAAAAACTGCCTTAAGATCAATTACAATAATAACCAAGTAAGTAAAACTTACAAAGGTCAGTGCTCAGGTTTATCACAAATAAGAACTATGCTGGAATTTGAGAGCTAAAATTTATCAGAGAACCCATAATTTTAAAATGTCAAGTTGAAAATTTTTACTACAGATGAAGCTGCTCTAGCAAAGGAAATACGAATTACAATGACTTCTTAAAATTACTTCTCACCTATGTTCATTCATATAGCCAGCAATCAGTAAATATTTGTGGAATAAGTAAATAATTAGAGAAGTCTCTCCTTGACACAAACTGCTTTCCTAAACATTTTTTTGTTTCTTATTTTAGTGTTTCTTAAGGTATTGATAGTCCCTGTATGCTCTATTAACCAGCGCTGTAGATTGCAAGTTAGTAGAGAAACGTATATTTACTTTATGTTATCTTATCCAATTGAGTTTAGAAGAAAAATTCTGGGATTTCCCTTTTCATCCACATGTTTTCACTACTTTATCTTTCAAGAGAAAAGGAATGAGGAAAGATCAACCAAGGGGAAATGAAAAATGACAAGTGTTGAAGACACATATGTGTGATATCTGTAAATATAACCAAGTAAGCCCAGTCAGAATTAGAGTCTTTCGTGCCGACCTAGCAGGAGTGCTCCGTAGAATGAAGCCTTAGACTTTTCCAGATATTTCTCTGGAGACCTCAAGAGTCCCTTTTTTTTTTTTTTTTACACACACACATATATATATGTCAAATATATATACATGTATATATATATGTCAAATATCTATACATGTATATATATATGTCAAATATCTATACATGTTTATATATGTCAAATATATATACATGTATATATGTCAAATATCTATACATGTATATATATGTCAAATATCTATACATGTATATACAGATATAAAAAATATATATATAGCATGAGAGCCTGTTAGGAGCCAGGTACTGTGAGATATATATATATATATGTACATATATATACATATATATATATAGAGAGAGAAAGAGAGTCTTTTTTTTCTTTCTTCTCAAATCCCTACATTTACTCACTCCCACTTCCCTATTTCCAATGACCTAAGATACCAGAATTTCTATCTACTTCCCTTTTTAGCCCCCAGAAGAACCAATATTTTCCACAGGGAACCTTTAGTTAAGAGATATCACTGGATGTGCTTAAGTTAAGAAGTATCACTGGATGTGTTTGGCCTTTTTAATAGAAAAGATATTTATTTACCAAATGTGCTATAAATACATCTCTATGTGAAACAAATCATATACAATAAATTATCAGCTAAAAATTCTCCTCAGAGGTAACTTGAAACCAAAGTCAAATTTGGCTGAAACACAGAAGATCTAGTTCTCTTTAACCTAAAAATATGTAGTAGTTGAATTCCACTGAAGGGCTTGGCAATGCAGTAATATGTTTGTAACTAAGGCCTAATTTCTTGTTATTACCAGTGGTTTATGGTCAAAGTATTACAGTCAGCACATTGTAAAAAACATTTGGGAGAGTAGCTTACTTAGTGCCAAACTTGAATTGAAATTTCATTTCTGGTAGCTTATCTGCACACATCTCTAAAGGCATCTTAGTTCTGGTTCTATGATAAACAAAAACAAAGCGGGAATTGGACAAGGAAAACAATCTGTATTTGTGGTTTGTTTTCAAACTGGCTTTCTTCCTCACTTGAGTGAACAAACCAACATACAATCAGAAAGAGTAGGGGCCCAGGGAAGGGAGTGAAATTTAAGATATCTTACAGTGCAGTAAACTCAAAACCGTTAACATTCACAAACCATTTTTAAAGCCTATAATTTGTGCTAGAATGATTCAGAGTGATGGGCCTTTCATCTAAACCTTGATATTATGCCAGGACTCGCTTTTCCTTTCAGTTCCTATAGGCCTCAGGAGGCTAGCCAGCCCCACTGTAGCTCCAGGTATCGTTCATTCATTTCTTTTGTAAGCATTTATAGCATGAGAGCCTGTTAGGAGCCAGGCACTGTGCTATTCGCTAGGGATGCAAAGATAAATAAATCATCGTTCCTGACCTCCCCAGGCACTTATTACCAGTTTAGGAGGGAAATGATAGTAAGACTCTTGGAGTGTGACAAGTGCTGTGATACAAAAAAAAAAACAAAAACAAAAACAGAGAGCTATAACAGGTGGGGAATAAAAGGATGCAACACCTAGTCCATGGAGTCAGAGAAGGCTTCCTAGACAAAATGGGTCTTGAAGAGAAAGCAGGATTTCACACAGTAAATATTCAATATCTACCATTTCTTATTGTTGTTATTATTACAGCTTGATCACCTCTAATCCAAAATCTTTTTTTTTTTTTTTTTTGGAGATGGTGTCTCGCTCTATCACCTAGGCTAGAGTGCAGTGGCGCAATCTCAGCTCACTGTAACCTCTGCCTCCCAGGTTCAAGCAATCCCCAGCCTCAGCCTCCCAAGTAGCTGAGACTACAGTTGCCCACCACCATGTCCAGCTAATTTTCATATTTTTAGTAGAGACGGGGTTTCACCATATCGGTCAGGCTGGTATCAAACTTCTGACTTTGTGATCCGCCCGCCTCGGCTTCCCAAAGTACTGGCGTTACAGGCATGAGCCACAGCGCCTGGCCTGAAATCCCTTTTGAGCACTATCATGATGCCCTAAGTGGAAAATTCCACATGTAAGTACTTAACAAAAACTTTGTTTCATGCACTAAAATATTTAAAGTATTGTATTAAATTACCTTCAGGCTATTTGTATAAGGTATATATGGATCATAAATAAATTTCATGTTTATACTTGGGTCTATTCCCTAGGATATCTCTTTGCAAATATTCAAAAGTCCAAAAAAAAATCTGAAATCTGAAACACTTCTGGTCCCAAGCATTTCAGATAAGGGATATTCGACCTGTACTATGATTATTATTTATATGTCATAAAAGGGTGTTATTCATTTCTAGTCTCAACTGATAAATCATTTCATATGAGAGATGAATAGTTTACTAGGTACAATTTTTTTTGGAAATTAACAAATACAAAATGCAGAGCAGCAGATGATAAACCTTATAAAAATCAGGAGTTTTGTGAAGCTGAAACTGGTAGTATCACAACAAAGCAGTCTTTATTTATGTGACCTATCCCAACTGTCCTAAAAAGGTCAATTGAATTATGATCATAACGTTGTTTCAAACAAAATGCCTTTGGCTGGATCACTCTGGAGTTACTTTGTCCCTGGAATGCGGCTCTCATATTTCCTAAAAAGGGAAGTCCCTTCTATAAAAGTGTATCACTCATGGATGAGAAGGAAGCCATAACTGTAATTTAGACTATTAGAACACGGGTCAGCAAACTATGACCCGTGGGGCCAAATCCAATCTGCTGCCTGTGTATATAAATAAAGCTTTATTTGCAAACAGACACACCCATTCACTTAACCACTGCCCATGGCTGTTTTCACATTACAAAGGCAGAGTTGAGTAGTTAAGATAGAGACCTTATGGCCTCCATAGCCTTAAAATATTTACTTTCTGACTCTCTACAAGTTTTCCAAACCCTGCATTACACTATTAAAGTAATTCATAGCAGTTTGCACATTGCAATGACTTCTTTCTGACATCGGCGGGGCAGTGCGGGTGGGGGTTGGCGGGATGTGTCACTAATGCTTTCATCTTTAAAGTGTTCAAGTACAAGGGGCCTTATTTAAAGTTATTATTCATTTGAGTTATTCTATATTTTCAATGTATTGACTGACAATAATTCTTTTCCTTTCTGATAAATTTTCTTGACTATTTATTTATAAACCAACCAGAAAGCATAATAATTTTAAAGCCTATTTTTAAAAATTGTATCATCTCCTTTGTCCTATTTATTTTTACCTTAAATATGACCTTTATCATAACATATGGAAAGAAATGCTTAAGTTCTGTAAACAATTCCAGTTAATATGACTCCAGACCAACTAAATGTACATCGTAAAGAGAGTTAAGTGGTTTATAATTTATCATCCTAGGCTGGGCACAGTGGCTCGCGCCTGTAATCCCAGCACTTTTGGAGGCAGATGTGTTCGGATCACTTAAAGTCAGGAGTTTGAGACCAGCCTAACCAACATGGTGAAACATGTCTCTACTAAAAATACAAAAATTAGCTGGGCATGGTGGCGGGCACCTGTAATCACAGATATTTAGGAGGCTGAGGGGAGATAATCTCTTGAACCTGGGAGGTGGAGGTTGCAGTGAGCCAAGATTGCACCACTGCACTCCAGCCTGGGCAACAGAGCAAGACTGTCTCAAAAAAAACAAAACAAAACAAAACACCTTCACTATAAGTGGGAGGAAATGCTGGGATTGAGGGCATGGATTCTGTGTTTTATAAGATTTAAAGATTCTTTTGATGATGAGATATAACACAATGACACTAGGATAGATGAAGGGCAGAAATCTTTGTTACTTAACAGCTCCAAACTGCTAGGCAGGGCCAACAGTTGTTGCACCCTGGGAAAGGGTAACAGCAAGTTGAAGCTGTAGGGAGAAACTAATATATGGCAAGTGGGGTGGGGATAGCTAGGTTTCCTAAATTCCTCTGGATTGGCTAATTTGAATAGTATCCTGTGCTTCGGGGAAAAAGGATTATCCCTAGTCGTCTGATATATGGTCTTGGGATGATAAAGGCTGGTACATAGAGGATCAGAGTATAAGACTCAAAAAGGAAAATGGGTGGAGTATGGACTTAACTAGCTGTTCAAGGAGGGAAAGTGGCTGGACACAGCGGCTCACGCCTGTAATCCCAGCACTTTGGGAGGCCGAGGCGGGCAGATCACCTGAAGTCAGGAATTCGAGAGCAGCCTGGCCAACATGGTGAAACCCCATCTCTACTAAAAATACAAAAATTAGCTGGATGTGGTGGTGGGCACCTGTAATCCCAGCTACTCCGGAGGCTGAGGCAATCGCTTGAACCCAGGAGGCAGAGGTCGCAGTGAACGGAGATAGGCCATTGCACTCCAGCCTGGGCGGCAAGAGCGAAACTCCGTCTCCAAAACAAAACAAAACAAAACGAAGGGGAACTGATGAGCCTCTAGTCAAGGCTTCAAAATTGAGTCAATCTTCCTTTTTATAAAACGAACGCAAAACTACACTCTGGGGTTGGATTTCTTAAATTCAAGTCGGGTTACAAATACTGGTGAACGATTGGACCCTGACCGAGTTACTTAATCACTCTAAGCCTCAGTTTCCACATCTTTAAAATAGGGAGAAAAAAGTATCTACCTTTGAGGGATTGTTGTATGATGAAATGAGAGCTCTGTATTAAGTGTTGGGGTATTAGTCTGCTTTCACGCTGCTTATAAAGACATAACCGAGACTGGGTAATTTATAAAAGAAAGAGGTTTAATTGGACTCACACAGTTCCACATGACTGGGGAGGCCTCAGAATCACGGTGGAAAGCAAGAAGGAGCAAGTCACATCTCACATCAATGGCGGCAGGCAAAGAGAAAATGAAAGACAGGTGAAACGGGTTTCCCCTTATCAAACCACCAGATCTCGTGAGACTTACTCACTACCATGAGAATGGTATGGGTGAAACTGACCCAATGATTCAATTATCTCCACCTGGCCCTGCCCTTAACAAGTGGGGATTATTACAATTCAAAGTGAGACTTGAGAGCCAAACGATTTCAGCTGGGCACTGTATCTGGCCCATAGTGATTACTCAGTATGTGATAGCCATTACTATCAGGACCAATTCTGCACTTGACCCAGAGTATTATAGTCTGTTATCCTAGAAAATACTATTACACAAAATGGACTGTGGTACAGTTTTTAAAAATATTACTACATATGCCTTTTTGAATACAGAAAACCAAATATACAGAGACCATGTCTGATACATAAATTCCCTTTCCTTTAACAGCTTGTTCTGTTAAAGCTATCCTAATGATCATATTCTGCTTACCACTTAATCAGTTATACAGTGAATTTAAACCAGTAGGTTATAATTTTGAAATCACAGCTCAAGTAAAATTGCTTTTTATTGATTTTTTTTTTAAAAGAAAACAGCATCATATAATTTTACCTTTCTGCAATAGCCATAGTAACCTAGGGTTTAACAATGATTCATGACATGGTTTTAAATTTAAAGATCTATTGATTGGTTAACTTTGTCTTTAACTTTAAGAAGAAAACAAAGACTCTAACTGCAAGTAAAAATTCATCTGAAGTTACTGGAAAGAAGAATTTTTGCTAAACATATCTATAACAATCTTTCTATATTTTCTAAACATGCAATGTTATGTTGCTATACCTTTATCATTTAGCTATATTGAAAAATAATTTATCTTTATTATAGAAATTAAATATTTTTCAGAGAAATAAAGCCTAAAGTTGTAAGTATATAAGAGATTTTTTTTAAAGTTGTGAAATTTAATGGTATCTTTATATTTAATTGGGTTATTAGTATATTTGATTCTAGAATTTCCATAGCTCTAATCTTATTTCATTGTTAGCCACACTATTGTTTTTTTTTTTTTTCTTTAACTTCTATGAGGAAAAAATGAAATTAGCTCATCATGAGATTATTCATTGTGGTCCAACATATATAGCTTGGTTTGGAAACGTTTGCCTGCACTTGTGGCTGAGTCTCAATCAGCACAGCAGTTTCATATGATGTATACAGGTTTTAATTTTAAATATCTATTTTCACCTGTTTATCAATAATTTTAGAATGTAATCAAGTAGTTGGTAGCATAAATATGCATTTGTGATGATATAGACTTTTCCTTGGAAATTTTATTAAACATTCGTTTGTGTGCATAATCAAAATTATTAAAGAATTAAGTGACATTCTATGTTGACATATAGTTTTAATCTACAATGATTCAACTTATAATATATCTAATTGAATATTTAAAGTATACAGCATAAACTACATATAAGCCACAAAAACAAATTGTAGAACACAAAAGTAAAGAGCATAGAAATAAAAAAAAAAGCATAGAAATCGCCTGACATCAAACAGTAAGAAATATCACTATAAAACTATGGCACTCAACATCAGCATATAGTTAGAGATTTGATGCGGATCTAAAATTCAGAGAAGAGTGAACTGACATTGATTCTATAGGACCAGGGAAACAAAAAACCTGCCCTTAGTAATAATTTGCCTAAAAAGTCGGGGCCTAGACAACCATCCTGTTTCCTTATCTCTTTGAGAACAGACCATGGGTTTTTAAAGAAATGGATCAGATTAAGTATCTAGGAAAATTCATGACTTAAAAAAAAAACAAAAGAAACTTCCTTTTACAATTTAATCAGAGAATAAACACCTGTAGGAAGGAGATTTGTAGAAGATTTCATTTTAAGCATCATGCTAGCAGAAAGAAAGACTGAAGTCAGCACCACCCCGAATATTCAGAAAAACATTCTTTAGCGAATGGCCAAAATCAACATCGTGTTCCTGGATTGTTGAACTTGCTTCCTGACCCATCAATTGGCCTTGCATCTGGGCTGGCTGCTAATCTAGCTAGTTACTCATTCTCAGAAAAGAAGGAACTTTTGATTTTTAGCATTAGCTTTTATTTCGATATTTTGATATGAAAAAAGTGATACAATAGATTATTTGCAAGAGTTTCTTTCATTATTCAAAACATATTTTTAGTATATTAGTTACATGATATTGGGCTGGCAGCAATAATAAGAAGATATACAAAAGAATAGCCATTTCCTGGAAATATAAGCAATCACAAAAGAGGCCATCTTGTGTTTGCCATGAGACTCAGTTGTCATTTTCATGATATCATTTATGTTTTTTTCAGGTAAATTTTTGTACTGATGCAATTTTGTTCACTGTCTAAGCTTGTTTCACAACTGTCCCTATAAACTTTGCATTGTTTCAGACAGGCAATTCCTGTATTATATTGAAATGAAAGGCCTAAATCAGAAAGCTGGGGTTTAAATTCTTAGTTTTTAGAGATACATGTTTTATTATTCACTATCTTTATTCTTTTATCTCTGCTTTGATATATTACATTATGTTTTCACATGGCCTTGTTCAAAGACGGGAAGAAGAAGAGCCATACTTCTTATTGTGTCTGTTTTGACAGAGGAGAAGATCCTTCACCAAAGTCCCTAACAACCCACTTTTGGTGTCATTGGTTCCTACCTGGTGATTCCTTTAGATGGGGGGATGGAATTATCACAATTGGCTAAAACAAATCAACATTCACTCTGGGCCAAGGTGGGGTCAGCTTCCGTAGGCGCATAATCACACCAGGGTTCTGCCACTGAGACAGGCATGGGGAGAGTGAGGGAACTGATGGACACCAACAATGACTGACATAGCTTTGTGGCTACTTTCAATTCTTTATGCAACAAAGATGTTTCATGAGACTCACAAATTATACCAGAGGAATTCATTTTTGTGTAAATGACTGTAATTTGAACGTCAAGTAAAAGTCTTAAGACTATAATAATACTACATTGTCTCTCTCTCTCTTTCTTTTTTTTTTTTTTTTTTTTTTTTTTGACTGAGTCTCACTCTGTTGCCCAGGCTGGAGTGCAGTGGTATGATGTCAGCTCACTGAAACCTCCACCTCCCAGGTTCAACTGATTCTCTTGCCTCAGCCTCCCAAGTAGCTGGGATTACAAACATGTGCCACCATGCCTGACTAATTTTTGTAATTTTAGTAGAGATGTGGTTTCACCATGTTGGCCAGGCTGGTCTTGAACTCCTGACCTCAAGGGATCTGCCTGCCTCGGCTTCCCAAAGATCTGGGATTACAGGCGTGAGCCACGGCACCCAGCCACATTGTGCCTTTTTATGATCTTTTTATAAACACAATGCGATACACAGTGTGAATGTGCAGATTTTTTTTTTGCACTGTTTATGGCTGTTGAAGATTGAGTGAGGAGGAGCAAATATTCTCTCAGATTTAGTTTGAATACAAACCACAATGAGAAAAATAATAGAATGCTTACGTTAAGTTCTATTCTCACAATGTATTAAACCTCCTAAAACAAGCTGTTTGACATAGCTTTTTCTTTTAAGAGAAAAATACAGTGTTTACCATGGAAAAATTTCCAAATTACAAAATTAATATGTTTATAATAGTTTAAACACTTCTGAAATTTCTACATGAAAGTGAAATGGCTTTCATTCTGCCCACCATGTAAAGCAGTTTGGCATGCATTTCTCCAAATATTTTTCTTGTCTTTTTAAAATTATTTAAAATTCAAGGTGTAACATGTGCAGGTTTGTTACATGATTGTATTGCATGATGCTGAGATTTAGGGTACAATTGAACTCATCATCCAGGTAACGAGCATAGTACCCACTAGGTAGTTCAACCCTTGTCCCACTCTCTCCTCCTCCCTCTTGTAGTCCCCAGTGTCTATCGTTTTCATCTTTATGTCCATATGTGTCCAATGTTTAGCTCCCATTTATAAGAGAAAACATACAATATTTGGTTTTCTGTTTCTGTGTTAATTCCATTAGGATAATGACCTCCAACTGCATCCATGTTGCTGCAGAGGACATGATTTTGTTCTTTCTTATGACTGCATAGTATCCCATGGTGTATATGTACCACATTTTCTTTATACAAGCCACTATTGATGGACACCTAGGTTGATTCCATGTCTTTGCTATTATGAATAGTGCTACAACAAACATACAGGTATATATATCTCTTTGGTAAAGTAATTTTTTTCCTTAGGTATAGACCCAGTAATTAGATTGCTGGGTAAACTAGTAGTTCTATTTTTAGTTCTTTGAGAAATCTCCAAACTGCTTTCCACATTGGCTGAACTAATTTACATTCTCACCAATAGTGTATAAGTGTTCCTTTGTCTCTGCAGCCTCTCCGACACCTGTTAAATTTTCACTTTTTAACAAAAGCCATTCTGATTACTGTGAGATGGTATATCACAGTTTTGATTTGCATTTCTTTCTGATTAATGATATGAGCATGTTTTCATTCATTTTTTTGGCCGCTTATATGTCTTATGTTGAGAAGTGTCTTTTCATGTTCTTTGCCCACTTCCTAATGGGGTTATTTGTTTTTTTGCTTGCTGATTTTTTTAAGTTCTTTATACAGTCTGGATTTTAGACCTTTGTCAGCTGCACAGTTTGTGAATATTTTCTCCCATTCTGTAGGCTGTTCACTCTGTTGATAGTTTCTTTTACTGTGCAGAAGCTCTTTAGTTTAACTAGGTCCCATTGTTAATTTTCACTTTTGTTGCAATTGCTTTTGAGGACTTAGTCATAAACTTTTTACCAACAGTGAAGTCAAGAAGGATATTATCTAGGTTTTCTTCTAGAATGTTTACAGTTTGAGGTCTTACTGGAGTTAATTTTTTAATATAGTGAGAGGTAGGGGTCCAGTTTCATTTTCTGCATATGGCTAGCCAGTTTTCACAGCACCATTTATTGAATAGGGAGTCATTTCCTTCTTTCTTTCTTTTTTTTTTTTTAAGCCTGTGTAGAAGATCAGACAGTCATAGGTGTGTGGTTTTATTTCTAGCTTCTCTATTCTGTTCCGTTGGTCTATGTGTCTGTTTTTGAACCAGTACCATGCTGGTACTGTAGCTTTGTAGTATAGTTTGAAGTCACGTAATATGATGCCTCCAGCTTTGTTCTTTTTGTTTAGATTGCTTTGGCTATTTGGACTCATTTTGGTTCCATATGAATTTGAGAATAGAATTTCTAATTCTGTGAAAAATGACATTGGTAGTATGATAGAAATAGTGTTGAATCTGTAGATTGCATTGGGCAGTATGGTCATTTTAATGATGTTGATTCTTCCAGTCCCTGAGCATGGAATGTTTTTCCATTTGTTTGTGTCATCTATAATTTATTTCTTCAATGTTTTGTAGTTCTCCTTGTAGAGATCGTTCACCTTCTTGGTTAGATGTATTCCTAGGGGTGTGTGTGTGTGTGTGTGTGTGTGTGTGTGTGTTGCAAATGGGATTGCATTCTCAATTTGGCTCACAGCTTGAATGTTATTAGTGTATATAAATGCTACTGATTTTTTTATGTTGATTTGTATCCTGAAACTTTACTGAAGTTGTTTTTCTAGGTGACATAGCTCATTTTTAAAGCACTTTGAGTTGTAGGAAAATAAGTTCACCAAATTAATTAATTTAGTCAACAAATACATCCTGAACACCAACTATGTACCAGTCATTGTCCTAAGGGAGAATATACAGAGATAAGTGGAATAGTTAAGATCAGAAAAGTTGTAACTGAATGAAAATATGAAATGAACAAACAATTCAAAAACAAACAATTCTCAAAAGAACAAAAAGTTAATGTAACGTAAAATAACAGTGCTGAGATACGAAATGTACTTATTAGATAATAAAGTCAGAAAAATCCCTTATGAAATGACTTTTAAGCTAAATTTAGACAAATAGATCTCCAAACTACACCCTTGAGCTAAAATGTATTTTTATATTTAATTGTTTAAAAAGAAGAAGAATATTTTTATACATGAAAATTATATAAATTCAAACTTCAATGTCCATAAATAAATATTGGTGGAAAAACAGCCATGCTCATTCATTATGTATTGTCTATGGCTGCTGTCATTAACAATGGCTGGGTGACTAGTTGTGACAAAGACTGCATGACCCAAAAGCGTAAAAATATTTACTATCATGCTTTTTATGCACTTTGCCCATCCTTGGTCTAAAGATGAACAAAACTGAGCCTCAGGTAGAGAGCCAAGGGAAATACATTCTAGACAGAGGAAAGCGTACACAAGAAGTTATAAAATAAAGCAAAGCCAAAAACAGAATGACAGTGATTATGTGGGAGTCAAAGAAATTCAGTAGGAGAGGTTATCAGGGCCAGTTTATACAGGGTCCCCACATCAGCCGAGTGGAACTACCATTAAGTGTGATGGGAAGCCCATGAAGGATTTTAAGCCAGGGATTTCTTGGCTATTATCTTTTAAAAATATCATTTGTATGCTGTTGGGAAACTTTACTAAAGGAGAGCCATAACAGAGAGCAAGCCTGATTAAAAAAAAAAAGTTACCTACTGGTAACGGCCAGACAAGAACTGACAGTGGGGCTTGGTCAGTGCTGGTCAATGATTTGCATGTTACAAATCTTTGAAGAGAAAAGGTCAGAAGTTAAGGGTAAGCATTTAGACACTTCCAAAAAGGATTTCTTATTGTGGTGCCATTCAAGCATATGAGCAAATTGCTTATTTATATAACATGCTTGGAAAGAAGGAAGAAAGGAAGGAAGGAAGGAAGGAAGGAAGGAAGGAAGGAAGGAAGGAAGGAAGGAAGGAAGGAAGGAAAGAAGGGAGGGAGGGAGGGAGGGAGGGGACAAGGAAGGATACAGGGAGGGATAGAGAAAGGGAGAAAAGGGAAGAGGGGGAAGGAGGAAAGAAGATAAGGAAGAAGAGAAGAAAGGAAAGGAGAAAGACAGAAGGAAGGAAGGGAGGGAAGGGAAGGAAAGAGGGAGGGGAAAGGAAAGGAAGGAAGAAAACTTCAGAACCCCAGCAAACTTATTTGCAGTGTGCCTGACTTCCTTATTCTTTGATTTTGGTTGTGCTTCAAACAGCTTTATGTGGCCTCTTTTGTTCAATGAAATAAATTAAATAGTTTTACCTTACCTCATACAAAAAAAAAAATCAATGGAGCTTGATAAAACATTCGCTAAGTCCTATATAAATTACATCTCTGACTCATTTTTACCATTGTATACTTGTGAGAACTTCAGTCTGAATATTCACTTTCTTGGCACACAGAATGCTGAAATTCTTGCCCCTTACTGTTGGAAGGAGACCAGTTAAAAACTATCTGCAGTGCTGACAGTTCTTGCAAAAGAGTTACCAGTAACAGTTTTTCTATCACCAAAATGTTGCCAGTATATAAAACATCAGGGCCAGCTCCTGATGATATTTTTTCAAGGCATACATAAGAAAATTGGATTGAAATAATATTCCATTCAGATGCTTATTTTTATTGTTGTTAGTACACTGGCTACACAGATAAACTTAATGGATAATTCATTTGAAGTTTTAAACTTTCAGCAGAAAGTAAGGAAGGTTAATTGATTTATACTAACACGGATAAAGAAACTTTTGTGTAGTCGAGAACAAGTTAAAGTGAATTTGTCTAAGTATGATTCTAACAAGGAAAGACATTAAACACTAAACGTCAGAGTAATATTTCTAAAGTGAATTGAAACAATTGCTTCATTCTCAACAAAATATAGGATACATAGTAAAAAAGAGTTCTTAGTAAAGAGTTAGAAGTCTAGAATTTCACTCTACTACTTATTAATCATCTTTAAGAAGGTTATTTTAAATACTTCCAGCCTCAGCTTATTCAACCAGAGAATGGGTTAATCATATTTAATCTGTTTAATTTACAGTTATCTGATGTAGCTAAATGAGATAATGACTGAGAACATACTTTGGAAATTATTTATATACATTACTATTAAAACGCTTGTTAAATGAGCTCCTAGAATCAATATAGTTACCAAAGTACTGCAAGCAAAAGTGGTCAAACTATTCTGTGCATAAATAAGGCACAAAAGGTCATAGGAATATTTTCAATGGTGTCCGAGGAAGGTAAAGTGAGTCAAAAGGTATATAAATTATCTCTTACCTACAACTGTCACTGTTTCTTCTCATGTTGACTTCTGAGTTGGAAAGGTTGCCCCACCTCTGAGTTAAGCTTAGCTCTCAGACATAAGACAGATGAAGCAGGTTATTAGCAGCTAGTGTGGGGAGGCCAGTTTTAACTTTTCAATTTACAAGATGATTTTTTGCAAAATTCCACTCTAAATCCAGACAGATGTATTTTGTATAACTTTAATTTTTCTCCTATAACTATTTTCAAGAATATCTATGGAGTGGAGAATTGAGCTTTAGAAATGCCATTTCATACGTATTGTGGTTATTTGTACCCCACTGGGAGCAAATGGCAGAATAGATGCTGAAACCTAACCTGTATAAAAACCAGGAGTTTTGGCCAGGAGCTAAAATACTCTCTTACAAATAGCAATCACAAATCTTTTTTGATGTGGACTGAGTTGTAAAGAAAATGGAAACTGTTACTCTTAAAAGACCATAAGAAACAAAGTATTATCTTTCCAGCTGAGGTTAGAATTGTTTGTGACCTTAGAGCTGGCAGCAATGGAAAAATCATGTCGAGTTTTATATGCGACTCACATGGTCGCGTTTTTCCAAAGGAATAAATGCACATATGATTCTGATGACCTCATAAGAGATATAAAGGTGTTATATTATAGTGGAAGACCAGCAAGCCTTTACGTGAAACCTTCCTTTTTCCTACAGAGTGTTCAAGATATTACCCACACCATATAAATTATACAGGGCTTCCCAAACATATAGCTGCCTGCTTTTAACTAAAGCTAAAGCCAACGTGAAGGCAGGATTTTGGCTGCTTTGACCTCAGATAGCAGCAAAAATGAGGCATGAATATGGACTGCGGGGGAAGGAAAACAGGAAATGTTTTCCAATGAGATTATCCTCCAGGGATATTAAATAGTAAAGAAGCAACACATATATATTAAACTTAATCTGTAAACAAAAAGTTCCTTTATGATGAAATAAGCAGATGATTAAGTATTTGTGAAACATAAAGCAGACACATGTAACAGAGTCATTAAATACAAAGAAAATTAGTCAGACTAGAATAACAATAAGCGAAGATAGACTTGTCTAGCCTAGATACAAACAGTAGAGAAAGCCTGGAAACGTTTATCCTTCCTTTGACTGATTTTTACCTATCAGCACATTTTTTAAATGATCCTTCTAAAGCTATCTCTTAGAGCAAAAGGTAGAATCCTGAAACTCATATTCTAGCTTCAGTAACAGTAGCTTTTCCAAAAGGTCTAAGCAGTTAAACAATTTAAAAAGTTTTGAAAGATAATACAAATATTATATTTCAAATACAAATATTTGCATGTGTATACACACACACAAAAAAAAAAGTTTTTTGCCAACAAAATTGAAAATCCATCATGCACACTTCCTCATGAGTGGTCGATTAATTGACACAGTCATTCTAGCGGAGTTGAATAGCTGTTCATGGACACATCTCGGATGTTAAATGTTTAACATTTACCAGCTTGGTCCTTGTGTATTGGCAACACTCAGTGTAATGATCAAGACACCTTAACCATTGTTATAATAAAAGCAATAATATACAAAAAAATTCAACCAGACACATATTCTTTTGAAGAATATAGTTTTTTACTAATAAAAGTCACTTGAATCGTCTTAATGCCTGTGGAAAATGGTGACTAGAATTTTTTAGAGGAATTTTTCAATGGATAGCTCCAAGAGGAGAGTTTACACTGTGCTCATGGTCTTCAGACTCTTTTCTCCATTAACTTGAGTTGGTACATGAAAAAGTAAAATAAAACACACATCTTTCTACTATATTAGAAACATAATTTGTTTCAAACCATAAAGGAATAATCCATTTACTTTTACATCGTGCTGCTGTTGTTTCTTAACCAGCTTTAGCAAGTGTGAAGAAACACTGGGCAGTGTAACTAGAAGAGCCTGTTTTTATTCTCAGTTCTTTCCCCTCTCCCTTATGATTTGAACTCATTTTCCCCACTCCTTTGGAAACCTGTGCCATTAACTATGCTGTCTCTCACTTTTATCTTCAAAATCTCTCCATCCACTCGTTTCCTTCCATGTGCTTTCATAAATGTGTTCCCTATGCTGAAATATGTTCCCTATGCTGAAAACATACAAATTAACAAACACACATGCAAACTAACACTTTTTTCTTTGATATCTTCTTACAACCCATCATCCTGTTTCTCTATAAGTTTCAACAATCCTGACTCTTTGAGATCTTCAAAAACTCTAAGGTCTTCAGAAACAATTTGATGTTATGCAACAATGCCAAACATCTCCATAGCCAATGGCTCATAATGTTATTTTTAGAGAAATGTCTTATGTTTCTGTCTCTTTACATATTCTTCAACAAGTAATGCTCTTATTCTTTTATTATTATCTTGGTAAGAAGACTTAACTTGAGATCTGCCGTCTTAACAAAATTTTAAGTGCACAATACAGTGTTATCAACTCTAAGAACAACTCAACTGTTACAAAGTTTCAGTTATGTAGCCAGTAATATTCTTTCATTTTTCCTATGCCCCCCCCCCAACCAATCTTTGCCTGGCAAATTCCCACATTCCTTAGTTGTCTCTGCTTTAGAAAGGTCTGCCTTAATCTATAGTAGGTCAGCTTTATTGCCTATATCATCTTGTGCTTAGCCTTTCTGAACTCTCGGCTTACCTGTTAAATATCTGCTTTCTGCACCACAGTTTAAGCTCCACTGGGGAACATATTGCTTTTCACAGAACCTGCCACAAAATGAATGATCAATTAATATTTACTGAAATAAACTATTTTCTTTCTGGCCAAACTTCTTAAAAGAGATGTTCATAATCATCATAAAAGCTTCCTCAGCTCAAATTCACTCTTCATTATTCTAAAATATGACTTCTGCCCCCACAAATCTGTTGTATTTGCTTTCAGAGAAGTCACCAGTGACCTTGTAATTGCCTTTAGTTATTGTAAGTCCTTAACCAAGCTGACCTCTCTAAGACATTTGATACTCCTAAGGCGAACATTCAGTAATTTGTTTAACATTTATTGTTTTCTGTGTGTCAGAAAATGTGAAAATGCTTCCTTTAGATTTCATCACATTTCTTTCACCTAGTTCCCCTACTTCTCTTAAGTTTTCTTCCTGTCTTTCCTGAGCCAACTTGCTTTCTTGTTCTTACCAAGGATTATTATCAGCCCTGGACTCTCCCTTTTACTTTATGGGCTATTCTTACACATGATGAGTCTCCTTTAGTTAAACTGCTCATCATCCTGCTCATCATCTCTTAAACTATTACAGCTCCTTCTTACTGATTGTTCCCTGCTTCCAGCCACGCCCATGCCAAGGCACCTCCCACTCTCATCTTCATTTAAAAATAAAGCCACAGTTAGTCTTTGCTTTAAAATTTGTAATGTCCCTTTATTGGTTACAGGATACAGTTAAATTCATTAGCCTAAACCACAAGGCCTTTCACAATATCTCCCCAACTTCCTCTGAAGCCTCATCTCCAGATATTCTCTGTTGTACCCTGTGCTCCAAACATCCCAAATCATGTCACATTTTTAAAACACATCCTACCCTCACTTAAATATGGGAGCTGTCCTCACTTTGCACCTTATGCTAAAAGTGCTTATGCTTCTCTGCTTCTTCAGAAAATTACAACATCAAAGATCTTATATGGTGAAAAGGCAGGTATCAGAAAACCATTTGAGAATCTGATCAAAAGGTATTGAACCTCTTATCAGATAAAGTCACGCCTGCAAAAACAATTTTTCATACAATTTCATGGAATTTTATCTGCCTTACTCATTTTGCAGAGTTGAATGTTAAAATACTATGTAAATGCGAGACACTCATTTTTCTTCCATCTGAGAAAGAAATATCTTCATATGCTATCTATTGCCTATATTAGGAACTCAAGCAAAATGGCTTATGGGTAATTTTGAATAAATTGGCAATTTTATCAGGTTGGTCAGGCTTCAAATCAGATAATATAGTCTATACTCAGTCTGAAACGTATAGAACAATGGGGCTTTCCATTAATTAAATAATACAAACATTCCCTAAAGTCATATTGTAGAGTACAGTAGGGAGTAGGAATAGTATAAATTTCAGAAGGTAAATACCTGAGAATAGCAATAACACCTGAGATCATGGAAAGCTAGTGGATTTAAGATGACACATTTCTTTTTTTTTTATTTTATTTTATTATTATTATACTTTAAGTTTTAGGGTACATAGGCACAATGTGCAGGTTTGTTACATATGTATCCATGTGCCATTTCTTATAAGTCATAATTTCTCGGCAACTATCTAGCCTCTTCTTCAACAATTAACCATTCTATAAACATGTATTAAGCATTACTCTATGTTTGCATTGTACTAGACACTAGGCTACACAGAATTTAAAAAGTCTTTAATCTTGAGGCTTCATTATCTGGAAGATTGCAGCATTCTTTATTTCTAGTTCCCCATGAGATACATAGTAATTGACTTATTTATCACATGCTGAACATGAGTTTAAAAAGACAAACTGGTGCTTATATACTGTGAGCTTAAACATCAATATCAACTCTGATTATCTTGAGTTTGAAATGCAGAAAGGACACCAAAGAAATTCTAGCAAGGAACTAATGACACCTGATAACAAACAACAAATATATTTTATTATTTCAATAAAGACATGGCATGAAATAATCAATGTTACACATAAGAGCTTCTAATTATGATTTTGCTGCACTGAGTGTTGTGAGTTCTATAAAAGCAGAATAATTGAGCAAGCAAAATGAAATATTAGCTGGTTTCAGGTGAAAGCAAGTATGTCAGTCTGAGCTTCCCAGGCAGTCCTGTTTTCTGAGATGTTCTATGGCAGCAGTTTGAAGAACATATCCTAAGCCTTTAGGTGCTGAGTACATTTTGGAAGACATGTATTCACCTCTGAGTGATTAAACTACTGGACATTGAGCCATAGCTAAGAGGAAAAATGCGTCCACTGAAACTGAAATTTGAAATTTATAGTTTTAAAGCTAGATTTTACAAATTTATTGATACTTTGTGTGATAGAGCAAAGCAATCAAAGGTACATACACATTTTTGAAGTTAGAAAAGGAATAAAAAGGCTATAAAACAGTAGTTAAAAAGCTTATGTGGCATTTTGAGCAGGATTTAGATGTGAATTTAATTTTTATGTAATACAACTCTATATGTCTGAAAGTCTCTTTTTTTTTTGTTGCCTAAATGTCACAGTCAACGACTAGTTTGGAACCACACCTACCACTGCAGAGGAAATACTGTAAATGGGCGTGAGTCAGTGTATGTGCAGCCATAAAACTTCAAGGACTAATTTCTCAAGTATAGGTACAATATTGTTCTCAATAGAGTTCAATAAATGCAAATCAATAAATAAAGAACAGATATTCCTCTAGCTAATGTTGTTCAATAGAATATCAATTAAGAACGAGGAAGTGAAAAGCTAAATTTAGCAAGATTTTGTCATCCCCTTCCTTGAGTAATATTGAACCAAAGATAACTACTCTAAATTTGATCATCTAACAACTAGTTCTCTTACCTAAGAGACACATGGTCTAAATCAGAAACTCTTAATACACATGCCTTAGGAGACCCATGAGACCATTCAACCTGCTGTGTTATTCCACAGCTGCTGCACAGTCAGTCCTGCCATTCTATTATTGCTGGGACCTAAATTCTCTCTACACTCAAGCAGTTATCACATCCCAAAGTTAAGCATCTGAGAAAGAATTTAGGAGTTCTTTTTTGATGTTTGAGCAGATACTCTACCTCCTACCGTTTTGTCACCTTCACAACATAAAAATATGCAAACCAACTTGTGGACATTTAGCCTAAATTATAGTAGGCATTCATAAGAATCATAATAAAAAATGTTCTCCAATAAACTCTGAAAGTGTAAATGTTGAAAGAAGATGCATAAATTAGACATTAGGTTTACAGGTAGAAAAAAACAGAAGAATAAGAAACATGATGTGTTTGCTTGCTTGGAAGGTAGGTCACTCTATCTCTACACAATAAATGGTACAAAGAGCTAGGGATTAATTTAAGTAAGTATAGACTTATTAACTTAATTTTTCTTAAAATGTGCTGTAGACTTATAAATGAATGAATTTAGAGGTTAAACTATGAGTTGAGCAGAAAGTGAAAACAGTTTTATGGACCAAAAAAATTGAATTTTACATTCAGCAGAGGGGTTGTCACATAATGGATATCAGACAATATTTGTTGAATGGCCTAGGAAAACTATATTTTATAGAAATGTTGAACAATTGTGAGAGTAATACTATGTTTTTTCAATTTAACCACTCATTTATTGGGTGCCTGCTGGGGGTAAGTCAATCATCACATATTGTGCATAGTGAAAATCTGAAGTTAGAGAACAGTGTGTTTTCCAAAGAAAGTCCATTCTGATGTTTTCATTTCTCTATGGAAAGTGTTTTAATCACAACTGCAAGAAAATAATAACAGATCAAAAGGAAACATCTGATATTCTGGGACATAGACAGAAAAAAAAGTTACTAAAAAAGTATCTGTATTTTTAAAATACAGGTGTGCTATTCAGTTATGTATTGTGTAATAGGTTATAATGTAAGATACAATAATTCTATATAACAACATAGTTACTATGACAAATATGTAATCTTTGAAAGTTATTTTGCAAAATATTTTTGCCATTAAGCACACAAATTAATGGGATTTTAAGCAAAATTATAGTGGAGCAGTTATTGTTTGAAAAGAAAATACATTTTAAATAAAATAGCATGTTAGAAAAATACAAGTCAACATATAAAAATCTGTATTATTGATTTCTTGCTATAATTTTTACAGAAAATGATCATTTTGTATTTCTGCTTACAACTATTATTCTCTGTGAGCCTCCTCTGATAATGTTTTTACATGTGAGATGTGTTAAAACTCTGTTAAAGAAGTTAGTCAATTATAGATAATCCATTGGCTAAATGAGTTTTCTATCAACGGACTAAAAGTGGTAGCTGCTTGAAATAGCATTGTAGATTGAATCTATTCATGAAAATGTTCTTCCTATTAACTGGTGCTTAGAGAACTTGATAATTTAGCCTTAATTCAGAAACTATAGTTAGGGTCCAAAGACTCTACTTGAAATATCTTTTATTACCTTTTTTTTTTTCACAAGGGAGCCAAACTGTTACTTCCTCATAACTGCCGTGCAATTTTCAGGGATTACTTTAAGTGTGAATTGTCAACTATTTCTTCCAGCTGCCTCCTGTCAGGCTATAATCCCATACTGAGCCTTGTCAGAGGTCACTGAGCTCTTGACTAATGCACTTCATTAGGGGTGAAAAGCAGAATGTCTCCAGCACACAAATGGCAGGAGACATACAGCAGAACTGGGCACTTAAATCGCTCTAAACTGTAAATCCATGAAATTTTAAAAGTTGTTTTCAGTATAGTTCTAATCACTCAGAACAAAAGTAACTATATCAAGTTTCTATAATTACTTTAGATTTTTTTAATATATGATACATTCTGGAATTAAATTCAAGCTACTAACAATGATAGATAAATTACTAATAAGAAAAATAATTATTCCAAAGAACCTGCTCCTTTTTCACAATTGTTCCTTTAAATTAATTTTTGTTTAGAATTTTTACTTTTCTCTGATTGTTAGTATAATACATTTATTTTAAATCTTTGAAATTCTTTATATTGAACATTCATCTACTTTCAATGAAGGTGGAAATTCGCAAATACAGAAATTGGTAAAAATGTAAATTTCTAATATTTATCTATAGAAACCTTCACTATAGGAGCATTTGGTTGGCTCAATAATTAGATAAAAATTTTCCCATTATTTTGCAGTAGACTAAGAGTAGCTCTTGAAGCAACCTACTACATATCTATTCTGTTTTTATTGTTGGTCATGATACTGACATTTCTGTTTTTGTGTTTTAGCTTTATAAGAACAATTTTGGAATATTATTCTTTAGTCAGAAAGATATTAATGTTCATTATAAAATATGCTAAAATATATATTATTCCCTTTGCCAAATTTAAATAACCTTAACAGAAAGTAGGGAGATATACTAGTCTATGATATTATTTTATATGAAATAAACTAAGAGAAGCTTTATTCCTACCTAAGGATTAATTATTTAAAAAAACTTTTAATCACACCTATCAAAAGTACAAAATTAAATTGCATAGTCAATAATGGTAAAACGAAATAACCAGTGTCTGACTACCATATTCTCTCATTGACAAACATGCTATCATTTTGAGAAGACTTTCTTTAATTTAGGAGACAATCTTCTTTAAGTAAAAGTGTCATTTAAAAATGAAAAAAATACAAAATATATTAAAATGTGTTGAAAATCTGAAGAAGGTATATATATAAAAGCTAGTGTTTTGCTTGCTCACCTGAAAAGACTAGAGTCTTCATTTTTTTTCTTGAAAAAAATAACTGAGTTACATACTCCACATCTGTCTTTAGAAGTTGTCTTTATAGGAAACTAGAATGATGCATCTTTTTCTGGCTTTGTTTTTGAGACGGAATAACAAACATGAATTGTTTAGAGCAGCAATGTCACTGATAGGTTTTAATTTTTTCTCTTTGTTTTGTATTCTTCTCATAGAAATGCAACTATTTTTTTCTCCTCCCATTTCTCTCTATATTTTCTAACCCAGAGGTCAGGAGCCAATTTAAAAACTCATAAACATAAAACTACACATCATGAACACAACTTACTATGTTACGTTCATAAAAACTGTGGCATAATCTCACCAATATTCATTACATTCTAGTCGAAGTAACCCAGAAGGGTGCAATTATTTCTCAATCACAGTTTAAAAAGTCATTACTCAAATCAGAGCTTAGAGTACAATCTACTGTTTTCTCATAATTACTTGAGGCTCTTTCTGGTTTAGAGAAAGTCATAAACTGATGTCATTGAGTTTTCCTAGAGGCATTTTCTTTTAAAAACCATTTAGATACCTGGTAGGTACTTGCTCACACTGAGAATTGTTTTGTGACATTTTGATATGTTCTCCCAATGTTTTTCTCACCATAATTTGCAGTCACCTTCTGGACCTCCATGACAGTGGAATTGAACAACTTTTTTTTCTAAAATCCCAAGGCTTCAAATTAGGGATCAGGAGTAAGCTCTTCTCAACAGAGGGCTCATGGGTCTGGACTTTAATTAAAGTTCTTCTAGTGCGAAGAAATGTTCTCAGTTTTCCTTCTTCACCTATGTCTGGGAATTGACTTAAAATTAAAAATTTCTTTCAAGATGAACTTTTAACATTCAACATAATATTTTAAAAATAATATGTTCATATATAAAACAAATAAACTATTGGAAATGCAATGCATTATTAAAATACTAAAAAATTATTGTTGCAATGTATCCATATAGTGATAGTAGACTGTAGACTTTCCAGTGTATGTCAGGTGCAGCCCAAGAAATTTCTGAATTTGTAGCAAGATGGGTCCCAATTTTCCTTGAGACTAATTTTCATAAAGCAGACAGTTTCTTAGGTATCCTACATATAAGAGAACCATTTTATATTATTAAATTCAAGTAGTTTATAGTCTTAAAAGTATGTTCTATCCTTTCAGTAGACTAATATACTTCTATGATATAATGAAATAAAGGACCAAGGAAACATGTACTGTGAAGAATGAGGAAATTTGATATGTTTCACCAGTAGCAAGGATCACTTGAAGGCTAGTAAGGCAGGAATCAAAGCTTTCTCTAAGATCTGAATGGCTACTATGTAGAAAAGTTGATTTTTTTTTGTCTTGCACCAACATGTAGAACTACTACCAATGGGTAGAAGCCTGGCAAATATACATTTGATTCAATTCTAGAAAATCTGAATTATCTAACATGGAGAAGGGGATCTCAAAAAAGTAGTGAAGTTGTCTCTGATGGTTCAAGGAAAATTTGGGCCACACTTAATCAAGAATTCACAGAGCAATGTCTGTAATGGGAGAGGGCTTGAATCATATAGGACCTTGTGAAACCTAAAATTCTTTGCTTTTTTGTTTAGATAAACAATGCAATTATATACACAAAGTAGCAATTGTGATGAACAAAAAAATCTCTGTGGACTTGTCCTGTGCCTATCATCTGCTGGAAGTTTGAATTTATCAAAGGCAGCGACTTACACATTTTTGCAACTAAATTTCATGTACATAACAAGAATAAAGAAAAACATTTTATAAGGGGTGTTTTAAAAATAAACTTGAAAAAAGCATGTACATTTTGACCTTTAAAAATGTTACTTGCTGGTTCACTTCTCTTCTCTTTGTTTTTCCAGGCCATGGTAGGAAAAATACAAAATGAGCCTAAAACATTTTCATCTAGCAGAAAGCAGGAGGTGCTCATGAATGATGAAAACATGTCAAAAAGATACAGAAGTCTGTTTGAAAGGGGCTCCCAGTGTCAAACCTATAACAATTTGGGCATAAAAAATAATGAATAAAATATTATAACCAATTGGAAGTAAAAAAAACCCCAAGACCAAATTGGTATAATGAGATAAATTAATTGAAAGTTTGTTGAGGAATGGGGTATTGACATATGATATAATCTGGCTCTGTGTCCCCACCCAAATATCATCTTGAATTGTAATCTCCATGTTTTGAGGGAGAGACTTGGTGGGAGGTGATGTGATTATGGGGGCAGTTTCTCCCATGCTGCTCTCCTTATAATGAATCAGTTCTCATGATATCTGATGGTTTTAAAATGTGGCACTTCTCTTTTGCTCTCTCTCTCCTGAGGCCATATAAGATGTGCCTTGCTTCCCTTTCACCTTCCACCATGATTATAAGATTCTTGAGGCCTCCCCAGCCATGCAGAACTGTGAGTCAATTAAACCTTTTTTGTTTATAAGTTACCCAGTCCCAGGTAGTATCTTTATAGCAGTATGAGAATGGACTAATATACGTAATAAGCACAAAATACTTATTATTGCTATAAGTATTTATTATTAACATATATATTAATTAACTTTGCAGTGGAGAAGCCTACCTTAATCAAGTAATGAAAATCATTAGAATGAGACTGAAATTGCCTGCCACCTAGTAGAATGCAATGAGAAGAATCTAGTGGCATTTCAGTGAAGCACAACCTGAATCTAATAATGGGAAATATTAGATAAACCAATTTTGAGAGATATTCAACACAGAAAATTGCTTGAAATCTTCAAGCCTCATGATCATGAAAGTCAAAGAGCAACTGAGGAATTGTTCCATGTTTAAAAAGACTAAAGTCATATAAAAAGTAAATGTAGCACGTGATTCTGAACTGGATTCTTTGTCTGTTATGGACATTGTTGAGACAACTGGTGAAATCTGAATGGGGACTGAGAATGAAATGGTAATAATGTGCCTATGTTAATTTCCTGATTGCTATGCTAATATTTTGGTTATGTAGGAGAATGTAAGAAACGCGCATTGAAGTGTTTGCAAGTTCAGGAAAAAGTATTCTGTGTGCTGTGTGCCTTTAAGTTTCCAGTAGGTTTACGATTGCTCAAAAATCATATATACTATTATATATAATATATATTCATATATATGAAGTATCCATTTACATATTATTACAATTTATCTTCTTTTGGCTCAATATATTTAAGGGATGCTAAGAATCAAGGTTGTAATAATGATAGCACGGGTTTTTTATAATTAGTGATCTTTCCATTTTTTAACATTTTCCAGTGAAGGATCAATGATCATCTTTCATAAATATTACAAAAGTAACTTTTGCATTGGAAAGCAACTTTTGGAAAGAGCAGGGAACACTTGGACCATAGGTTATCCCTGTGGTATAATAGAAGCACTGCAACTAACTAGGTTGTTACTGTAAGCATATTCATTAGTGTCTGTGAAGACATTGTTAAATCTTTTAAATGGGATTACTAATACTAGTCTTGGCAGACTCTTATAGGTATTAAATAAATTAAAAAAAAAACTATCAAAGAGCCTTAGTGCAATGTCTAGCACATAATATCTACCTATTCATTCTACATTCACCAAATATTTATTGAGTAGTGTTTGGGTTCCAGGCTGGTATTATGCACTGGGACTACAAAAATAAATAAGGATTTCATAGTATAGTGGGTAAAGCACACAAACAAATTATAACATATGGAGATAAGTGAAATGAGAGAGACATGCAACATAGAAGAATAGAACACTAAACAAATGCTATTATAGTTCATACTGGAAGAAAGGTTAGAACATATGAAATCAGTGCTCAACTCTAATTCCAATACTACTCAATATTTTAATTTATTATATGAGACTACTATAGAAAAATATGTTTTAGAGAAGAAGATACGTGAGAAGTGAGTTTGTGCCAGTTAAGATTGAGTCTTCATTTAATTATATAATTTATGACACATAATACCTGAACAAGACTGTCTCGTTCTATTGTGTTTAAAGGAAAACTAGCACATCTGATAGTTATTGAAGAATTGCTATGTATCGGATAATGCCTTAAGAATTTTACATATATAACTTATTAAATTGTCACGACGGACCATTGACTTAGCTCTTATCACAGTACACCTTACAGACTCTTAACTTTTGTACATACTCATATCCACTTGCTAATCTCATCTAATATTAAGGCTTTAAATACAGTACTAAAATTTGCTTAATTGATTTAATTATTCATATGGCTGATTTGGACTTTTTGCTCTGATCTTAAGATTCATATATCTCAGTGTCTTGGATTCATATATCTCACTGTCTCACAGGCTTTCCAAACACCAAAAACTGAGATAGCTTCTATGCCCCATAGCCTTCTGTCACTAAATGGTGATTCTATCTTCCTATTTAATCAGACCCCAAATCTTTGAGTTATCCTTGACTGTGTTCTCTCATTCCCTACAAGCTATTCACCTGCAAAGCCTATTAGCTCTATTTTCAAACATGTATCCTCAAATCTAACCTCTTATTATTATCACCATTACTACCTTCTAGTCAAAGCCCCATTTTAAACTCTTGGTTGAATTTTTGCAATAGGCTTCTAAGTGGTCTCCTGCTTCTCTGTCCTCTTGCCACTTCATTCTACTGTTAGCACACAAGCCACTCCTCTGTCAAAACATTTTCATAGCTTTGCAAATCACTCAGAATAAAACCAAAGTCCTGGAAATGGCCTAAGTGCCTATAAATGCTCCATCTTCCTCTTTTTTTAGATTGCTCAGTTTTCCAACTGCTATTCCTTTCTTAGCAACCTCTCTACCCAATGCCTGCAGAATGTTCTCCCTCTCTCCCTTAAGGTCATTTTTCACATTCCATCTTTTCAATAAGGCCTTCCCTGGCACCCCTGTTAAAATTCAAACCTATTCACGGTGAAACCCCGTCTCTACTAAAAATACAAAAAATTAGCCGGGCGTGGTGGCGGGCGCCTGTAGTCCCAGCTACTCGGAGAGGCTGAGGCAGAAGAATGGCGTGAACCCGGGAGGCGGAGCTTGCAGTGAGACGAGATTGCACCACTGCACTCCAGCCTGGGTGACAGAGCGAGACTCCGTCTCAAAAAAAAAAAAAAAAAAAAAAAAAAAAAAAAAAAATTCAAACCTATTTACCTTGCACTGTTTATCCATCTTCCTTATTTCTCTTCCATTTTTTTCTCAGAATATTTCATCATATAATACTCTACATACTTTTGTTGTTGTTGTCTATTGTTTCCCTTCTTCCATTGGAATGTAAGCTCCATGACCAAAGGAAACTTTGTGTTGTTTACTGCTCTTTCTTGGTCTGAGAAATATTAGGCACTGAATAAATACTTCTCGAATGCTTGAATAACCTGAACAAATTTGCATCCCACAGCAAGGGACAATACCAGAAATAAAACTCAGGTAGTCTGGTTCAAGGGTCTGCGCTCTCATTCTTTATAATATATTATTGGGATAACCTGTAGCTCATCCCCATCTAAACCCTGAATACTCATTTATTTCCAACACACTCAGTAAAATGAACCACTTCCCAGAATATCTTTGATATTGCAACTCTGGCATCTCATAGGTAAATTGAACTAATGAATGAAGAATATTATTGTCACAGAAGGATCCGTTTAAAAGAGGACATATTCCTGGAGGAGTTTAGGATATGTCAAATAGAGTGACACCATGTGAACTGATAGCAAAGCATACAATTCTAGAGTCAGTGCATATGTACATATGCTGCTTAAGTACAGCCAGTGAACGTAGTATTTTTACAGATTATCTGTTACGTACATACAAAATCTTCTCTTCACTCCCCACACTAAATTGGCACTGATATTTCATAATATTCTACACCCTAAACAGAGACACACCTGCATAGGTTAGTATGAAAGCCAAGTTGACAGCATGTTTTATGCACTGGCTTATTTCTTGGCCGGAGATTTGTTTGCTGTCATAGAGACCTGGCTTCAGAGCTGTTTTTAATGTAACATAATAGAACACATACAGAGAGTACTCAGTCAACTTAAAAAAGTGTATATTGAACACCTCCTCTGTCCAAGGTGCAATAAGGTTAGAAAGAAGGATAAGAAGCAGTTGTTTCCAGAAGGAGTTTACAGTTTGGATAGGGAGGGAAAATTAATGCATACATAAAATTATCAAAGAACTGGGAAACAAAATGTAATCCTGACTGGAGACAATTAAGATAAAAGATGAAATCCTGGACCAATGTAGTTAAGGAAGGCTCTGTGAAGGGATGAACATGAACATTTATTAAGTACCTGCTATGTGCCAGGTGCTTTGCATATATTGCCTCACTTAATCATCACATAACCACATGGGGTCTGAATTATTATGTTATTTTTATAGGTAAGGAAATTGTGTTGAGGTCAGTCCAATAAGCATTTATTGCAATCTTATTGCAATCATTTTGTATCTCCAGCCAGGAACACAATGCCAAGATTGGAGGAGCCAAGCTTGGCATTGTGTTCCTGGCTGGAGATACAAAATGATTGCTTTCAGTCCTTTATGAAATTTAAATTTTAGTTGGGAAGGTTGGAAACAAGATAGGTGAACATAATTTCAGTGTAATGTTGAACCACATTGCCAAGATTAAGCTTACTTTCTATGGAAATGACAAGAAGCTTCCATCCAAAAATGTGGGTGCCAAGGAAGTTTCTGGAGGACATAGCGTCCATGCTATATCATTAAGGATGGCAAAGATGAAACTCCCCTCCAAACAGAGCAGACTGTAAAAGCAAAGTCACAGAGGTCTGATCCTGTATGGCATGTGGTGTATTAGCTAAAGACATGCTAACAGTTATTTTTAAAAAACCCTAAACTATATATTGGTTCAAACCTGATAGAAGTGAATTTTTCTGTTTGCAATGTCAAAATGAGTGCTCTTGATTTCAAGGAGTCTCTTCTTAGAGTGTTGATTCAGGAACCCAGGATCCTTCATTCTTGTGTCTCCTCCATCATCAGTATGTGATTTCCAAGGTCTTCAAGCTTTTCTGCACCAGTGTTGACAGAAGAAGAGTGTGGCTTCTCACCTATGAGAAGCTTCCATGCACCAATTCTAGAAGTAGTTGGCTTCAATTCAATTTCCCTAGAAAACAGTAACATGGTCATATCAATCTGCAAGGGAGGCTAGGAAATGTATTCTATCTTTTGGCTCAGAAAGGGAGGAGGTTGTTTTCATGAATAAATAGTGATATTTGCTTTTGTGTATAAATTCTGTTATTGCAATGCAAATAAGGAGAGATGAGAGAGAAAGATACAATCCTACCACAGAGAACCTTTTTATTTCATGATAAAGAGCTTCAGTTCAAATCAAGAAACATTCCTTGAGCAAAGACAGGTGTTGTCATGTGCTAAGGGCAAAACATAAATCCCAAGCTTTGTCTTCAAGTGATTATATTTTAGTAGCGCACACTGAAAATAGATTGATTTAAAAAGCTTTAACTTTTAGCTTGTAGGTATTAGACATGGCAGGAGAGAGGGGAATAAAAGTGAGGGGATAGAATGATCTGATTTGCTTCCATATATATTATTTAGATGATGGCAAGTGAGATAAATTTGAGAGTGAAAGACTATAGGCAAGTAAGCGAACATTTCTGACTTAAAATAGGGCAGTATTAGTGGGATGGAAATTTACAATTTAAAATGTAAAGTTGGAAGCCATAATGTTCTATATGTAGAGAAAAAAGAAGAAAAGTCAAAGATGACTCCTAGATTTCTCATTTGGGTGAATGAGGTGATGGCTTTCCTACCAACTGAGACATGGAATACAAAGGGAGAACTGGGTCTATGAGACAGGATAGTATGGTGAATTCAGTTTTTGAGAAGTTGAATTTGAAATGCCAAGAAAACATCTAGTTGCAGATGTTCATCAGACTCTTGGCAAGTACTGTAGGCTGACAAATGGCCTCCTAAATATGTCCACAACCTAGTCCCTGGAACCTAAAATAGTAAAAGGGACTTTGCAGATGTGATTGAGGATATTGAGATGGGAAGCCTATCTTGTATTATCCAGTTAGGCTCAATGTAATTGCAAAGGTCCTTACAAGAAGGTAGCAGGAGAATCAGAATGGAACCAACGACCTGAAAAGAGGGAAAATTCTATGCTTCTGCCTTTGAAGAAGGAGGAAGGGACCATGAGTTAAGGACTGTAGGCTTGGGAGGTAAAAGTGGGGAAAGGCAAGGAAATTAATTTTCCCTTTTAACCTACAGAAGGAAGCAGCCTTGCCAGTACGTTGACTATAGCCTCATGAAACTGATTTTGGAATTCTTACCTGAAGAACTGTAAGATAATAAATTTGTGTTATTTATGCGACAGAGCGAGACTCCGTCTCAAAAATAAATAAATAAATAAATAAATTTGTGTTATTTAAGCTACTACATTTTTAGCTGATACAACAGCAATAGGAAACTAATAAAGGTGCAAATATTTACAGGAATGAACATGTAGATGATGGTTAAAATCATAAGACTTAGATACAGTAACCCAAAAATTATAACGAAAATATAAGGTATAACATCCTGGGAATCACAAAAATTTAAAGGATAACCAGAGAAACAATGCTTAGAATAGGAATCAAGAATAGATGATCAGAGCAGTGTCAGTAGAACCAGGAAAATATGGCATCATAGAACCCAAGGTTATAAACAAAAGCAGAAAAAAAGAAGTGATCAGCAAGTTCAAATACAGGACAACGGTCTTTATAATTTAATGGATGTAAACTTCTTGGATGGGACAGTGAAAGATGTGAGGCTGGAGGAGATATTGGAGGAGAAAGAGAGCATATCACCTTTGAGCATAAGTATTTTGAAGCACCAGTGAAGTTATGAGGCCAATCTGATGTGAAGCTTTGATAGCAAGTTCAGACTGCTATTTTTTTGTACTACATCTTCTCCATGGAATTTTGTTTCCAATTGGTATCCCAGATTTGTCTTTGTAGTATAACTTGTTCCATTGATATATCAGCTGATTTTTATTAAAATAAATGCAATGTGATGCCCCTCATTGAAGTGTTTTTGTTCTAAGTTTTTGTGAAAGTGAGATTTTCTTCTACCTAAAGGATGATAAATATCAAGAAGATGGGATCTCTGTGAGAGAGGGTGGCAGGCCATTAACAGCGGAATCATGATGGCATTACAGTTCTCTTCATCTATCAATGGCTCCTACTCATTACATTGACTTTGCATCATCTTCTTCACATACGCAACTCCTTATACTAGCTGTCATAATTCTCAATTTACACATTCATAAACAGAGACTTGGGAGTTTAACCAACTCACTCAAGGCTATAGCTAATAAGTAGCAAAAACAGGCATTCAATTCATATGTATTCCAATACAAATTCTAACTCATCTCATTATTCCATTTCATGTTGGCCTATAGAATGAAACAAGTAGGAAGGAAATTCTATTTCATAGATAGTAAACTACTACTTTCCCCAAAAAGTCACTTTTTTTCATTAAAGTAAGGTCTTCTATAATGTTTTCTGCCATAAAAAGTCATACAGTATTTTTATATTCATTAGCTTTATTTCATTGGTTAACTGCAATAAACTGTTCAACTGATGTCTGTGTGATAAAGATGCAACATAATTTACACTTTTACTACTTCAATGATTTTATGCCTACTAACTGACCTGAATGTATAGAAAAGTGTTCTATATGTTATGTATTATTAAAATATATATAGACTGGTATATACTTTAAAATAATCTCAGTATGTTAGTAACATACCATCTTATTGAATCATATATTTTATAAATGCTATAACTATATAAAGTGTGCAAAATATAATATAAATTCTGACTTCAATATTTCTTAAGTAGTTCATATATTTTTCTAAATGTTTTTTCTATAAATGTAAACTGTTCAGTTTTTTATGTTTTCCTCATTTCAGAGATTTTCCTGCAATTTCACTTCAAGTATTGGTGCAAGTGCAGCTGTGGTTTTTAAGGAGGTGTATACACGACTTATTGTACAAAATGTATCCATCATATGCTATTCACATATTTCAAGAATTAAAATATAGAAGAATGACAGTGGCAAAATGCATTTGACACTTAATAGGACTCCAGGAATGCAACAAGCATAAGGAAAAGTTGTAGTCAACCGACCTAAACATAAACATGAGGAATTCCTCTGTATAAACTTCTGTTCAGACAAATACATTGATGTTTAAGATTTGAGTTCTCAGCTAGGTTTAATATTGAATATACACACTATATTGAAAAGACATTACTAAAATAACTGAAATATAAAAATAGTATAATTTACTTCTCTTTTCATAAATCACTTTTCTAATGAGTTTGACATTCCTACATTGATCCTCTGACACAAGAGGACTTTTAGAAAGCACAGAACATTTTATATTCCTTCTTTAAAAACTTAGTTGATTACCTTTACCCTCAGAATAACATTAATTTTGTTTGTTTGTTTGTTCGTTTGTTTGTTTTTTAGACGGATTTTGCTCGTTTCCCAGGCTGGAGTGCAATGGCGTGATCGCGGCTCACTGCAACCTCCACCTCCCTGGTTCAAGCAATTTTCCTGCCTCAGCCTCCTGAGTAGCTGGGATTACAGGCATGCACCACTACACCCGGCTAATTTTGTATTTTTAGTAGAGATGAGGTTTCTCCATGTTGGTCAGGCTGGTCTCGAACTCTCGACCTCAGGTGATCCACCCGCCTGGGCCTCCCAAAGTGCTGGGATTACAGGCATGAGCCACTGTGCCTGGTCTAAAACTCCTTTTCTACAGCATGCCCAAATCCCTCGTGATGGGCATAATTTTTTTCCCAAACTTTTTTTTTCTCTATCATGGAACCACCATCATATTTACTGCACCCAAAACATTGCATATACAATAAAAGAAGTACATATTGTATAAACAAAACACAGAGCCTGCCAATAAAAAGTTAATTAAAATCTATCAGAAATGCTTATTATACCCTCAGTGCTTACCATGCATCAAATCCTAGCTTAAATGCAATACCTATGAACTAATTCTATTTAGATCAGGCCTATCTCTTCATTCCCTCCTCTGTACTGCAATCGCACTCTCATCAGACCTCTAATATAATACATTATGCATTCCTTTGAAAGTTTTGGCTATATGAATTACTCTCTCATTGGACTCTGAGTTCTACCAAGTAGAGACCATGTCTAATTTTTCCTCAGATCCCTAGAGCTCAACATAGAATTAATTCTTAATTCCATATCTGAACAGATTGTCTTGTTGGAATGAAAACTTATTTCAGATTTTATAAAAATTATATGGAATTTATGATATATAATACACAAGATGACAACAATTTTCTGGGTCTGAAATATAAAATCACCATAGTAGTATTTCTGCAGTGAAATAGAATATAGTAATCATTAGTACTATTTACCAAATATTTACAGTTCTCTTCCCTACTAGACACCTAGTAGGATTATACTTCTTGTGCTGGGGAGGAGCCATGTAACTAGTTCTGGTTGTCAGTGGAATCATGGTGTCATTTCTAAGTTCAAGTATCAATTATTAATGAAATATCATCCAGAGCCTTCTCTACTCCTCTGACATGACAGCCAGCAGCATTTGTGACAGGCGGTCTATCAACCTAGCTTCTTGAGTGACTATGTCAAACCATAGTGAACACGTTGTTCTAAGCCACTAGATTTGAGGGTTGTTTGTTACTACAGCATAACCTAGACCATTCTGACATACACATGTAAGCATTTATACTAAGTTAACAAAAAAGACTATAATTATCATGTTATTTCGGAGCATGTTTTGTAATCAAATTGTTTTTTATCATATTGAGTTTTTCTATCAAGTAGATTACAAAAAAAAACTCGATGTCTGAGTTTTTGGTTTTGGGAATTATGAAAAAGATGCTTTGAGCCAATACCTCTCAAACTTATAGCATACATACAATGTAGCAGGAAACAGTAGATATTAAATTTTTTAAAGGTAGAGTGTAATATCCTTGATCATAAGAACATTAATGTTTTGATATTTATTTGATTTTATTATTAAAATGTAATATGTAAATTATAAGAAATAAAATTCTGTAGATCTACTATATTAATCCCTAGTTTGGCTTTTATGCTGATCAACATGTAAAATGCAAAGACAAAACAGATTTATATAAGATACGGAAATGTAATTTATATGAGGAAAATTTCTTACAGCTCTATTTTGATTTCTGTACTTACAAGTAAGATGAGAATATAAATCCTTGTCCTGTCTAAATAATTCCATTAGCTAAATTTATTGACTACCTATTCTGTGTAGGTACTATTTTAAACACTTTATAGTAGGAAAGCATAAAAATTTACTCTGTAGAGTATTATTATTAAGCTAGTTTTATAATATTGGGTAAGGGAATGGGAGCAAAGAGAAGAGTTACATCCAAGATCACAGAAACAGTAAGTAGGTCATATCCAGGTATACTGACCCCAGAACCTGTGACCTTAATGACTGTGTTAGGGGAACTATGCAGAAACCCTAGACTTAAGAAAACAAAAAATACCTAGTAACATTACTTTCCTTCTGTTTATCGTGGGGCTTATTTTTCAAAGCTTTGGCCACTTTTCATTTCCCCACTGAAATTCTTCTCAAGTTCTTTGATCCTGAATTGTTTATTCCAAAATTTACAAAAGGATCCACTTCTATTTAAAAATGTAATTTCTATGCTGCTGATCCACGTGTTGATTGCCAGTCATTAAATATAAAGTATATTTTCAAAAGCATCACAGATGACAATTTTTTACTTCAAAGTGTCTCTCTGGAAATATCCATTACCATTGAATGCATAACAATACAAGTAATACCAGCTATCGTTTATTGAACATATAATATCTGCCAGAGGTAATATAAGGCATTTTGCATTTACTACATCACCTACTCTGTATAACAGCATAACAACCTTTCAAGTTTTGCATTCATTTATTTTATGGACGAGGAGACTGAGACTCAGCATAGGTTAGGTAACTTAGAGATAGAACTGGGATTCCAAATAGGATCAGCGCCTAGCTTCAAATTCTGTGCTCTTTAATCTGTGGGAAATCTGGTATTTGGATGGTCATCTCACAAGTAAAGAAACTAAAAATAATTTAACACAAAGGCTTTGGGGGGGTTTGTCTCCTTTTTTAATCTCAAGAAAAGTGCTACAATAATTGATGCATAAAGTACATTAAAAATGTGTTCATTAAAATACAGTATGCATTTCAAAAATAAATTATATGTGGATTAATTTCATGAATAGTCTTCTCTCAGAATGCTCTAAGTCAAGTCAGTTTATATGATATGGTGGTAACTTTTCACATTAACCTAGAAATTGCCGTTTGGTTTCTTTAGGAATTTATGCAATTTGAATTGACAAAAAGGATCAAGGGGTAGAATTATTTCCTTAGCTACAAACCAGGTACTTTCAATTCAAAATGTAGCCCATGTCAGTATTCCTTGTACAAGGAAACGTGATCTCCTTAGCTCTTTTGGGGAAGAGTATATTTTAATATGTGTTGTCTGTGGCTGATCAGCATCAACAAACCCCAATGCATGTGGCACTTTAATGAGCTTTGAGGATCTTGAGTTAAAAAGATGCATTTCACTTTTTAATTGTGCATAATTCAGATACAAAGATAATTTGGTAGGGAACATGATAATGCTTATACCAAGAAATCTGGTAAATCTATTTATAATAAATTGTGGTGGTTTTTTATTACCAGATGCTGCCTAGTTTTCCTTAGAAGTAACTCCTCCTAAAGCAACCAACTTCAGAGAAACTCATGTCTAAGATTGAACACCAGAAGCTACATAAATCCCCTGAAATTGCAATAAAATATCTTTCCAAAGAAACCAAACCCAGATTCCATGCCATAATTCAGGCAGCACGGCCCATCATAAACAAAAATTCATTATGCCTGCCGTGTGGAAAAATGTTAAGCAAGAAGAAATAAACAGAGAATGTTTTAACAAATCATATTAACCAAATGAAAAAAAGAGGATAAAGCCACAGTTCTGAATGAGACTGCCAATAAAGCTTAAAACTGAGCCAAAATTTGGAAGAAATCTAAACATAGCCAGACCAAGTCTAAGTCTTCCTAAGATATTTTATTCTGCCTTTTTCCTTTCAACTCTTTCCTTTAGGTTTAAGGGGAAACCTTGACCAGATCTAGAGATGTGATGTTAAATGCACACGGATTATATCCAAACCTAAATTGAGGAAACAATTGAGTGAAACTCAGAGACGTGAAGCAGAGCATCATTCCTCTGCAAGTCTTATAAAATTCATCAGGAAAGGATGAAAATGTTTTTAGTTTTAGAATGCTGACTTAAAAAAATCTAAGAATAGTCATTTATAATCCAATCCTTCATCAATATATAAACCTACGAGTAGACTCAGTATACATTTCCTCAAGAGTTTAGCAGCATATTGAAGTTTGTTATCAACATATAATAAAATGTCTTTCTGTATAGCCAGGTACAATCTAAATACCTTCTTATTTGATGTAACACAGACAACAACTAGGTGCCTGAGAAAACCCAAGGGAAAATTAGAATCTCCATCGTGAAATAAAATCTGTCACTTGCAGAATGAAGCAGCCTTAGTGCCTTTCCACCTTGGTACTTTAGACAGACACTCTCTGCCTAATGAAATCGGGCAGATATAAAACGATATCACTCTCTATTATTGAAAAGGTTCTTTTCACGTGCTGGCCAGTGCTGGTCGGTGTTACCTAACTGTGATCTTTGGAGGAAGAGGAGAGATAAAGATGAAAGTAAGCAGAGAGAAAAACAGAGAAAGGATACATCTTACAGAACACAGTGGAATAAAACTGCTTCACCTATGCTGGGGGTGAGGGGGGCGGGGATTGCGAAGTTAAGCGTATATTTCTTTCTTGGGGAATGTCTCTTATATGTGCTGAGGGACAAACCAGTATACAGAGTTAGGCTAAACGCACCTTTGTGGAATTATACTGAGATCTTAGCTACCATTATTAACATCGTGAACTCTTGGAGAAACAAGGTCTATTAAGTTCCAAACAACCAAATTACGAACATATTTTTAGAACAAAAATGCCTTTACAGGTTGTATAGTGTTTATATAGTCGAAAGCCTTGAACTAAATACCCACACCATGAATATACCAGACACAACAATTGAAACAGATTACACTATATTCATAAGTGAGACCTGTAAAAGGAGGAAAGTAGGCAAATCAGCTGGATATAATAATTGATTAGATGATCATATATTAATTAGCACCGTCATGTTCTTCAAGTTGGACTTTCTTTTAATCTTCCAAATACTAAATTCTCTACTCATGGATAAATTTCTGAACTAAGTGTGTACTTTAAAACAATCTGAGTTTTCCTATACTTCATATCTACATATAATCAAGTGATCTTAAAGAAAGAAAAAAATGACAGAGGAAATGAAACAGAAATGTGTAGCACATCATGCACTGCAGACTTGCCTTATCCTTCAGTGTCCTAAGGCAATTGTCTCTCCTATTGCCCCTTCACCTTTTTACTTTTTCCTTCTATATTATGTACCTCACTCATTTTATCTAAAACATTGTTATCCAATCCCCCTCCTTGAAAGAAGAAGAAAGGGGATGCAGGAAGAGAGAAAGAGAGAATATAGAGGGGAAAAATTCAATGGAGACCACAAGGTAGTAAGAGAAGTCACTTCTGAGAAGCAGAGTGATTAAGCAATAGAATGCTACACATACAGCATTCATGAAAATAAAAACCGCATATATCTACGTGTTCATCATGGCCTTAATGCTAAATTTGAACAGTGGGCATTATCTGATTAATTTTTAAAGAAGATAATTTTTTAAATTCCTAATCCCCATTTCTAATGAATGCATAGTTTCATTCTTTTCTTCAGTGTCCTTTTCACACTAGTAATACTAAAAAGTTGAAATAAAAATTTAATATTTTCTCTTCCGCCCCTATAAGTGTATCTATTTATATATGTAAATGGCACAGAAGAAACAATGAGTGTACAGTCAACAATGAGACTGAGAAAATTAGACTCAGAAAATCTGATATATGGTTAGTTCATAAACATTACAGGACACAGTCTGTGGACAATTTCTTATAATTAAATCCATCTTTATTTTGACAAACAAGCTTAAAGATTATCAAATTCAATTTAAAAAACTGTTAATTAACCCAATTTATTGGCCAATTATTATCAAAGAGTTACTTATTTGCCTGAAGTTTTTAGAAATGTTTTTGTTTTTTAAAAAAAAAAAAATGACTAAAAATTTATTCACCGATATGAACCTAAGACTAAGATTACCTTCTCTGGCCTTAAAAAAATCCCAGAAAACAAATATAAGATGATTTACTTTTATGCCATCTACTATTTCACATTTTAAAAGCTATCAGAATAAAAATTATGGCAATGAATGTGTTTCAGGCTAATGGCTAAATATTTCAGTTTAAACAGACATTCTTTCTTCTATGTGCTTTACAACAAAAGCTTTCCACATGCTATACTCAGTGTTGACAGTTTCTAGTTAATTTACTGAAGCTGAAATGTCCATATTTATATGGTCAATAAATCAATTATGCTTCCAAAAGCACAGAAATAAATATTTTGCTGTTTTATTATATATATTTAGGAATCACAACTTTTTGAAATCTAGTCAGATGACACTAAAGTTTTAGGTGGTGTTCTTTATAAGCAAGTATAGCTTAGAGCTACTAACAAAAGAAAAAAGCTTAATAAGAATTAAAAATTAAAAAGACAGATGAAGATCACCCCTTGAATAAGCCAGTTTTCTAAAAAGTCTGAATTACTTTGAAGTTTCAGATATCTTGTTTGGGAAAAATGTTAGTTTCTTTATGCTTTTCAAATCATGTTTAAGGTTATTGTTTTCACATATAAAACCAGGCTACTAAAAAACATAATTACACTAAATAAATGTTTTACGCAGGAAAATTTTTTTAAAATTGGCAGTTTAAGTTATGGAAGCAAATTGACCAATCTGTTCTAAGAATAAAAACTTAGGTTGGTCAAATAATCAAATAATTATCCCAATTTGATACCTCATTCTCTGTTTTAGACAGCCATGAATAATAATTTTTATAATTCACTAGCAATGAAAAAAGTTCCTCATATTTACATTTTGGTTAGTACACCCACATTTGTAACTCTAAAATTCAAACCTTGTATTATCTATGTAATTTGTATCACTATTACTAGCATTCTAATTTTAAATAGGTGTTATTTTTGGTAACATTTTTTAAAATGATAATTTTTTTCTAATTTGTAAAATTAGAACATATATAAGTAAAAATATTTTTAATCAACAGATGATATGAATATATAAAGAATGAGTTATAAAGATATAGATGCAGTTACTCATATATTACCAGTGTTCATGGATCCACTGCCAGAGGCACAAACACAAACATGCTACTCTAGAAATGAATTTACTCACATACATATTTCTCTCCCCTTATTCTCTTCTTTTTTCTTGTTCTCTTCTTTCCTCTGCCTGTAAATGTGTAGATGTGATATTGAGAGACAGATGCATAAATACATTATTTTGTAGATGGTTTTTATTTGTCAAAAAGGTGTAGTACTTAGATGAATTTAGTAAATTTTAGAAGCTGTAAAACGGAAACCTATAAACAGATAAGGACGATTCGAATCATTTTTATATCTACTTCTGTAGGTATATTGTGTATACAGTCATACACATAGACATCCACAGAGCACATGTTGCCAATTAAAAGTTACATAAACTTAAATCTAAGCAAAAGCTTCAAAGCATACTTGCCTAGGGAAAACATATATTGCCTTTAATTTAATGTTAAAAAAAAACTTTCCATAAATTAGCACAAGAATTCTTCTATTTTTTCCCTATGAACCTATAAAGTTAGGGAGGAGAATAGGCAAAGATGAACTATTTCCCAATTGTTAAGTATGATATTGATATAATAGAAGAACTAACAGTGTAGTAGTGATTTTCCTTTGAAATCAGGTTTCATATTTTTTGCCATCATGAGATTTATAATCTCTTTGCTTAGAATTAACTCAAAATTTTACTTTTAAAAATTACAGTGCAATCATTCACTAATTTATAGAATGTGTACCTGGACACCCATTAAATAAAATAAAATTTAAAAAATACTGAAGATAGAAAAAATTACTCTTTGAAGAATGTATAATCTAGCAGAGGAAACATTTGCATGTTCAGCTAAGTAAAATGCATGAAGTAGTGGGGGTATGATCAAAGTATAGGGGGAGCATTCAAAAGAGTGATGACTTCCAACGAGGGGATTGAAAAGCTGGAGACTTCACAGATATATTTCTCAAGAAACAATAGCAGCAGATTTCAAAGAAAATGTCATAACTAAAAATTTACAAAAAAGTCAGGGAACCATGGCATGTCATAACAAACAAGACACAGAGTGATGCTGTCTAGTCATATAAACCAGTTTGATGCTTTGACTGACTCAATCAGTCAAGTCAGAAGGAAGAAAGAAGGGCTTACCCTGTGATTGACTTGACTGGTATAGACAAAACAATCACACTTGTTTGTGTGTGTAAAGAACCAGTGTGCCTGTGTGTACCCTTCACACAAGAGAAGAGAGACACAGTGAAAAACATATGTGACAGAAGTAACTGTGTTAACACATTTTATGATCAGACTGTTCTCTTTACCCTGCAATAACTCTGAAAAAGAGGAGAGGAAGGCAAAGGGAGAAATAGGATAATCAGTTTTAATGGAATTATTAGTGTTAAGTAAATACAGAAGGAATGATGTCAAGTCAGTGGCAGAAAAAGCCAAAAACTAAAAGAAAGGCAAGATTTGAAAAAATGGAGGAAAGGAAGAGAGAGGGGACGCAGAGAGAGGGAGGGAGGAAGGAAGAATGTGAGTAAGGGTCCCTGGAGGAAAATAGGAGCTACTGAGGAAAGAGGAAGGTGAGACTTCTGTAAGTCCTGTTTGTGGCAAGGGAGAAAGAACAGGCAAACTTAGGCTTACAGACAAAGTAACTCATACACCAAAATGCTCTCTTTGATTGTAGGAAAAATTTCAGCTTATTTATGTCTGTTTAGATAAGTCTCTGGTGATACAGATTCTACACATTAAGCGTTTTAAAATTGTTGTTGCATTTGTGCACTGAAAATGCACATGTATGTCTCGGACAAAAATGAACCATACAAAAATGTTCCTTAAAATAAACTGAGGTCAGCTATTTCATCTTGTTCCTGCTTTCTTTCAGTTTACGACAAACAATGAAAGATAACTGTCATTTGAACCAGCTAGTGAATAGTATTTACCAAGCCATTTCAATCCTGTTGAATCTCTTCCGTATTACTTCTATTTGTTCAGCACAGTACCCTAAAGCATTCTACTATGTTCGTAACTGATTTTCAGAAACTTTTTTTTACCTTTCTCTTCATTATTTTGATGAAATGATTCACTTGACATGTCATTAAATTATAATATGTCATTATTTTCAAATACTATTTTCTATTTTATGAGCTAATCTACTGCATAACCAGGTAAAATATCGTTTTACATCTTTTGAAACACTTTTCAAAGGACAATATTTATGTAGCTTTAGATGGCACTGAAAAGATACAGACTAATTTACAAACAGCTCAGCTCTTCTTGCTTTTGAACTGGTAGAGTTCATGTTAGCACACCTAACTTTCAACTGAGCAGTTCAAGTATGGAATACTAACTGCTTTGTTATCTTTCAGATCTCTTAAAATGTGCAGAACTCATTTACCTTAAAAAGAAGAAATGGGGCTGGGTGCTGCGGCTCACACCTGTAATCCCTGCACTTTGGGAGTTTGAGATATGAGGATCACTTGAGCCCAGGAATTCAAGACCAGCCTGAGCAACACAGGGAGACCCCATCTCTTCAAACAATTTAAAAAGTAGCTGTGCATGGTGGTGTGTGCCTGTAGTCCCAGCTACTCAGGAGACTGAGGTGAAAGGAATATCTTGAGCCCAGGGGTTCAAGGCTGCAGTGAGCTGTAATCGTGCTACTGCATTCCGGCCTGGACTGGGCAACAGAGCAAAACTATGTGTCAAAGAGGGAGAGAGAGACAGAGAGAGAATTACTATTAAAAGTTAAATGTTTAAACTGTCTTAATTTAAATGTCTTAAATTAACTACCTTAACTTCAGGTTTTCTTCCATTTTGCGAAATATCTGAAAAGAATCTGTATCAATGCATGCAAAATAATGGAGCAGTGACAAACACTTGATCATAAGGTAAATCAGTACAACAGTCAATACATCTATGGTTCAGCCACTCTAGTGATATGAAATTGGGCAGAGATGTCTCCACTCGAGTACCAACATGTATGCTGTAAGATACTCATTTCTTATGTTTACGTGGCAACATTTTCAAGCCATTTCTTTGACTCAATGCTTACATTCTTTGCTATTAAACTGACATGAAGGATACTGGTCAGAGCTTCCTGATATCTAACTATTGCACAACATGATAAAATGTGAGTTGTATTGACTGATTCCATTATTTATTAGTATTATCAACAACAGACTAATGTCCAACATGTACCAGAGAATAATTCTCAGGATGATCATAAAACAGAAATATTCCTTCTTCTTAAATTAAAGCCAAGATCCTGGGTAAAGATGAACAATCCTCAAACTACTTTGCCTGCATACTAGGTTGAACAAATAAGTAAATAAATTATAGATAATGGGAGCTAGGCTTCTTGCTGTAAGAGAAAGAAGTCATAAATAAGCAAGGTAGAAAACTAGAATAAACTCTGTGGTGCTGGACTAGAATCACAGATATTACCTGAATGTATGTATTTATATACAGACAGACATACAAACAGACAGACATAATTGGATATAGATATGTGTGTATACATAGATTAATATACATGACTGGGGCAGGAAACATACAAGATGATCCTGGAGCATCTTGCAGTGCCTGAGAGTAAGGAAGCGTTCAACAAAAACAAGACCAGAACATATCAAAAGGAGGCGGGGGCCAATCAGAAAGAATTTCCCAATAGCAAAATCTGAAACAATTTGACAAATGCAATAAATAATTATGGCATTGAATTATAACCCAAATAATAAAAACAAATATCTGTGAGGACACACGGATATAAATAAATGGTTGAATGGATAAATAAATAAATGGGGGTAAAGGAAAATCTTCTTTACAGGAGAATTTCAAATAATATAGAAAAAATAAGGGAAATGGAAAATCACCATTAGAACACACTATAGTAATTATTAGTGCAGGCAAGAGCCACGAATAAATACTAAAATTAGCAGATGAAACTTTAAGAAGAAATAGGATATTTGCATAGCTGGCAAGTATCTTAGTGATCTGGTTCCCATTACCTGTCTGATCTCTTAACACTTTCCCTTTCACACAATAGGGACAATCCTGCCTCAGGGCCTTACCTCTGTATCTCTGTCTGCAGGGCTCTTCCGCCCCATATCCCCTTGACTCTATTGCAGCTCCTTCAAGTCACCTTTTCAATAAGGCCCTTCCTAATCCACAGCAATTTCCTACCTGCCCCTCCCTTTTTGTTTTTTGATTTAGCATTTATCATTTCTAACAAACTATGATTCCCCTTATTTCTTTAGGATATAAACCCATGGGACCAGATAATTTTGTCTGTATTGTTCACTGCTTTATTCCAAGTACCTGGAACACTGCCTAGCATCAATGAATATATACTTCTTGAATGAATGAATGAATCTATAAATATTGCATTTATTCTATGTTTCACATGCTGTGAACAAAATAGACATTATCCCTATGTTCATGGAGGGTGCCAGCGTAGTGAGGAGACATACTTACAGTGACAATCATAATAAAGTATGACAATTGTTATAACCCAGGAAAAAGAAGGTACTAAGAAAGCACTGAGCAGACCAACTAAGTCAATGTCAGCGAAGTGTCAGAAATAAGTGACTTTTAAGTTAGAACCAAAGGAAAGGAAGACCATTAGAAAGAGCGAGAGAAGATTTTTTTCTTGGCAAAGGTAAGAAATAGGAAAACTTAAAGATCAAACAGAGGGTATAGAGAATCCAGGAATGGAACAACATTCAGCCACTGGGCTGGAGCATCCAGCAAAAAAGGCTGGAGAGGTTAGCAAATGCCACATTATGGTAGGCATTGTTAACCATGATACTGGGTTTTGACTTTGATCTAAAGCAACTGAAGACACTGAAGAGATTTAAGCAGAGAAGTGACTTAATCCAATGTCAGCCTTACACTCTTTTTGGAGATAGGTTATGGATCGTGATAGATAAAGGCAGAGTTGCAGTAATCCATGTAGACATGGTGAATAGATTACATTTTTATTTCAATGTGGAGAGATTTTCCTTTTTATGTTGGTTTCCATGAAATATTTAGAAACAACTTTTTCCTCAAACTAATGTTATTCATTAACTCATGAAACATATGTTCAGTACAAGTTCACTCTTACTCTCCTTCCCTCCACATGTGTTTAACTTGCACACATACAATCACACACAAATATACATACACACATATATATGCACATACATGTTACATTGAGAAATATTTTTAAATAGCTGCTACTATATAGTAAAATAATTAGGGTCTTGAGATAATTATTATAAAAGGTATTGATATATGTATATTCATAAAATAGTGAAACTTCAATTTCTTCATAGCTACATGAGTTTTTTAAAAGGCTGAAGGTTATCTATCCTCCCAATTGAAAGTTCAATATAACTTGAGGCCAGAAGTTCGAGAAAAGCCTTGCCAACATGGCAAAACCCCATCTCTACTAAAAATACAAAAATTAACTGGGTGTGGTGGCAGGCGCCTGCAATTCCAGCTACTCGGGAGGCTGAGGCAGGAGAATCACTTGAACCCAGGAGGCTGAGGTTGCAGTGGGCGAAGATCAAGCCATTGCACTCCAGCCTGGGTGACAAGAGCAAAACTCCGTCTCAAAAAAAAAAAAAAAAAAAGAAAAGAAAGAAAAAGAAAAATAGAAAAGAAAAGAAAGAAAGACAGTTCAATATAAAACACTTTGGATGTGGCATGATTTATTTTTTTCATGCACTCAAGGTCAACTTACGGCAACTGACATCACATCAGACTGGCTTTCAAATTTTTATTATGACCATAGTTAAACTATAAACCCCTTGATGGCAGGATCTATGTCTCAAAAATGTATTCCATTATCCTTTACAATACTTAGCACAGGGCTCAACACAAAGTAGATATTCGGATTTGATAAATAACAACGTTGCCTATAGATGACATTTAACTTAAATTAATTCAACAGATTTTTATTGAGTATTTGCTATATGCAATTTATTGGGTAATGTATGGCTACCCATAGAAATTCAGAGAGGAGCAAAAAATATATACCTTTCACACAGCACTGAGTTTGTTAAACCTATCAGCATATTTAATTAATAGGATTATCACTACTAATATCACAAATGAAAGACATTCATTTTTCTACATTTATTTATTTATTTATTTTTCTACACTCCTACTTTCATGAAGTCTTTCTCCAGGACCTCCCTGGCCTCCAAGGCTCTCCTGTCACTTTGCCTCTAAAGCTCTGTAATGAGGTGTCTGAGCCAGTGATAATCCCCAGGGGTTCTCAGTGTTCCAAAATCCCCTCTCTCCCTCCCTCCTCCACAATGAAAACTTGAAACCAGTATTTTGGAAAAGCATTTCTGGAACGTTGCCAGCCTCTACCCTGGACATCAGTGAGAAATGATTTTCATTCCATTAATTTGACCTTATTCCTTCTAAAAAAAAGAAAGAAATAAAGAAAAAGTGGTGGGTTTTTCAGAGGTGGGAGCATTGATATTAAGGACAATAAAAGAAAGAGTTAAAGTTATTTAACAGGCACCAAAGGAGAAAGAAAGATAATTTAATGTGTTTAACCCTTGCATTTCTCTTCCTTTGAGGACCATATTATGTGTACTTATGATTAACTGCATATTTATTCTTTTAGATTACACTACAGCGAAACAGCCTTTTGCATATTTATTCCTTTAGATTACACTACAGTGAAACAGCCTTTGCCAAAAAAGCAAACACTTTATACTTTCTTTGCTTTCTTTTTTTGCTTTGTCAGTACCTTATCACATTAACTATATATTCCTTATTTTATTGATCACATCCTTTGACATTGAGAGACAGAAGTATTAGGATACAGTAGCTTGATTCACACTGAAATAACCCGGAAAATGCCTCAGAACCCAGTGGGCTACAAAGAAAAACTCAGGATATTCCAGAGATTCTATGATACAATCACCACTTCATCCCTGCAAGCACAATGAGCTTATAGTACTTATTTTCCATCCTGGGTAACTAGACCTCATAGTTAGGTTGCTGAGTGAGGGGCTAAGTAACACACCTTGGGGCTACTAAGGGTGTGTTACCAAAGAATATCTCTTAGTCAATGCCAGTCATCCAGTCTTCTGTGAGCCATAAGGGCATTTTTATACTCAAAGTTCAAAAAAGTGATGAAAGACTTGGGGGCAGCAGGTTTCTCTGAAACTTGTACCCAAACAGCCATGCAAATCAACATGGCCGGCACTTCAAAAAACATATGTTAAAAGTGAAAGGTTAGTTGAGGGTCGACAGGGGGATAACAATTTACCTCATGTCCCTTCAAAATGGTTCATAGGCAAAAGTACTCATTTTCAAGGTTACCTAATTTTCTTCCTTTATCAATGGAATCAAAAGTAATAATCCAGAGGAGCTCTCTTCTTCCTCTAGGCAGGAAGCTTCCACACTATGCCACTCATGTATTCCTTGCAATTGATTAAGATCGCCTTAGATGTGGGGAAGCTGTTTCTGATCCTCTTATCACAGTGTAAAGTAAAACATGCTTGACTGGTTAATAAAAATGGAAGATGGAGTTACAAAGAGGAAAAGTTCACTTGAAAATAGGACCTTCAACTTCACTTGAAATAAGCCTAAAGACCTTTGGTCACACCCGAGAAAGTCAGACAAGCATATTTTAGACAAAGGGAATTGAAGGGTCCTTGGCAAAATTTTTCTAACTTACCATACTTAGGAATATAAGAAAAAGAGCACTCCATATCAGCTGTTTAAATTCAAATACATAAAACATACAAACAAACAAAAAATATTTTCCAGGCTTAAGGTCCAAGGTCTAGGAATGCAATCGCCAAAGGCATCTGTAAAAGCAATTTTTTCATATGCACCAGAACACTAAATGAATTCACTGTATTTCATGAGTTATTAATAGGTATGATTTTAATTTCCCCTTTTATAAATAACCATTCATTTTCTCTAGTTTTTCCATTTATAATATAATCCATTTTGGATACTGCATAAGTAGTCACTTCTCTAAGGTTTTGCTGTAACAATTAGAGACAGTCATAGAACGTTAGGCATCTAATATATCTCAGGGCTCAGCTAGAGTTTTCCTCATTATTCAGATGGGGAATCCAAGACACAGAGAAACGAAGGTCATGACAGTGTCAGAACTGGGTTTCCAACAATGCTCTTTCCACAGGAGACCATCTAGACCATAACGGTTACAACTGTTAACTGTTGGAATTGAAGTTAGATTGCCAGAATTTAAATCCTGTCTCTACCACTGACTAGCTGTGTGACTTTGGATAAATTACTTAACCTCTCTAAAATTTAGTTTCCTTATCTATCAATGGGATAATAATAATAGGTGTCTCACAGAGTGCTTGCTAAAGTGATTAGTACTTAGCAGGATAAAAAAAATGGTATATTAAACTTTGTAGTTGTAATACATCAAGGATTATTCATAATCTCACCTCTATTTGGGCTGTGAAAGCTGGAATCAACATTTTCTCCTGGGGAAGTTTGCTAGAAAGGAAATACTTGAAGTCAAACAACCACCATGACAAATTCTTATTTTCTATATTCCAAAGCCTCTTAGCAGCAGTGTGTCAGATGTCATTCAATGTCAATTTTTTATTAATATCTATCTACATTACTCAGTCATTCAAAAAGAGGTTGCAAAAACAACCATGAGATCTTCAATGAGAAAGTACTTACATTAAAAACAGATATAAGAAATCAAAAAATAGCTACAGAACATAAAGAACATTAAACACAAAACAGCTATTATGACTTGCAGAAACTTAATTTCTGAAAATTGAATTATTTTGATTGTCAACAGGAGGAATATCTTTTATTGGCACTTGTTTTTAAATAAGGCGATTCACCAACTTATATGTAGCACTCGTCATATCACTCTGAATATATCTTTTTAAAGAACACTCCTCTCTGTGGTTGAAAAGTTCACAAGAGGCCTCTTTCCTTTCTCAAGCCTCACATAAATGAAGCCATTTCAGAACATTGCTAAGCACTTAGGAAGAGTTTGCAATGTGGTTTGTTTTAGTGCTAGGAAATTCTTTTTGGTGTTACCCTGACCTCAAGCGGTCTATTTCCTAATGCTTTTAGGAATGAAAACATTATTTTTTATTCAAACCTATTTTATTTTTTAGACGGTTTATAAATTACATAGAAAACATCACGTAAGATTTAATAGCCAGAGTGTTTCCTTAAAGTCTGAAACGGAATTGTTGCAAAGGCCAATTTGGTCTTTGGGGTTTATCCTACTTTATTTTTTGTTCTCTCCCTTCACATCATCTCGGTATTGCCAAACTATATGTTCTTCTTGCCCTGAATCTCATATTTGGTGCTTCTGCTGGCATAGGTAGTTTTACATAATTTATTTTTATTTTCTCACAGTGAAAGTATGTATCTGTTCCCTCAAGACCCTGGACAAAGTGTATAGACTTTTATGAGCATCAGTTGTTTCCATGATTAAGGTCCATAAGAATTCTTCAGCATCTATCCAAACTGGGGAATTATAATTATTCTTAAAGCATAGAGCTTTAAGAATGCAGACTCACAGATCATATAAAGATCATTTTAAAGACCATCTCAGCCACTTACTATACCTCTTGAGTAAAACACTTAAGTTTTCAAAGCCTTAAGTTTCATCATCTATAAAATGGATATAAAAGTGAAATTGACTTCAAAATGTTATTGAAATAATTAAATGTAACAATGTAAGTAAAAAACTTAGCATTATGTGTAGCACACTAAGTGGTCAAAAATGTTACCTATTGTCACTATCATGTAAAGCAACTGGCATATGTGGTTGAGTGAAATGGTACCTATTATTATTAAATATTAGTGCCGTGGCATGTAACAATAATGATAATAAACCTATACTAACTTCTAGGTTAATAGGTAGTAATAACTTGATGTGCCACCTTTCACAGCCAACACTATACATATTAACTCTTCTGGTGACACTCAACCTTATTCCACTGATGGAAGTAAGCATGATTTTGAAGGCAGGTAGGTAGATCAGGTCCTTCAAACTTCAGTTCACAGGTGGCCATGTACTCTGATCACACATCAGGCCTGCCCTGACTGTTGCTTATGGGGGTGGGGGCTGGGGAATTTAGCCATACCACATGTGCTTTTCATTAGTGAGAATTATATTTTACCTTTGAAGTTCTTGTTTTAAAATCCAATATACTTAATGTTCAGCAATCCAAATTATATATAACTACTCAAGAACTTTACATATCTCTTTACGGGCTTACAGATTTCTGTATGAAATACAAACTTTCTTTTACATATGCTAAATCCCAAGAACATTTATTTTGGAAAATTTTCGGTGCTCTACTTCAAAACAGATGAACGCGACCCAAGAAAGCTAGGTGTATTATACAAATTGTGCAATCCCATATCTGAGTCAGGCATTCCAAAGACTTGTTTTTAACAACAAAAATCAAGTAGACATACACATTTACCCTACAACGAAATCTATATAATTATTTCCCAAATTGGTTATTACCTAACAAAACGACTCTGTTCTGTCTAGATTAGAAAAATCGTCTATTTTATACAACACCTTTCGGAAATTCACTACATAAATTGATATGTTAATGGTTTTGAAAATTCCTAGAGGATGGAAATTGGTTTAAACTTGTTTTACCTAGCAGGTAAAAAACTTACAATATTTTTGCTTTTGAAGATCACCTGTTATCAGCCTGAACAATGAAAGATCTTTGAAACATGTTGTGGGGAAAAATATTGATCTAGATGACAAATATAGAAAAATCAATATTTTCCCCCTATGGATTGGGTAAGTGGGCAACATTTAGCATGTCATCTGTTATTTCCAAACTCTGGAAGGGAGAGGGAACCCAATCTTTGGCTGCAATTTCAGTAAGTTACAAATTTAGCAGCCTAGGGTTCAACTTTGTATGCGTTTGTGCTTAGGGAAGCTAAATTGCTATAGTCTGAATGTTTGTGTCCCCTCAAAAATCATATGTTGAAACTTAATACCCATTTTGACGATATTAAGAGAGGGGACCTTTGAAGGTGTTTAGGTCATTAGGGTGAAGCCCTCATGAATGAGATTAGTGACCTATAATGAACCTGTGAGACCAGAGTTTTTTCCTTCGCCCATATGAGGACACAGTGAGAAGGCATCATCTATCAGTGACCAAATCTATCTTGCTAGTGCCTTGATCTTGGACTTCCCAGCCTCCAGACTGTAAAAATAAATTTCTGTTGTTTGTAAGCCACCCGGTTCATGGTATTTTGTTACAGCCTTAATGACCTAAGACATAAGGCTTGCCAGGAATTACTTGAAAATGATTTATATCATTTCAAAAATTCTAAACTAAAATTTCTAATTTAATTTTAAACACATCCAAATAGGTGTAAACTACATCTTAATATTCATGATACATCCTAAAATGGCTTAAGGATTTGAATTAATTAAAGTTGTTTAATTCATTCGTTCATTTAAAAATATCAAATAAATATTTATTGAGCACCAAGTATTGGATATTTAGATGCTGGAAACATGCTGCTGAAAAAGATAGATTCTTTGTCCTTAAGGATGATGACAGAGATGGATGTATTATACAAATAATACATAAGAAATGAGTGTTGTGATAGAGTAAACATAGGATGCTACAGGAGCAAATCAGAGGAGCGTTTAGCCAAATCCTAGGGTATGGTTTCAGGGAAGATATCCCTAGGACATAGGATTCCAGATAAAATAGAGAATGCCCAATAACATTTGATTTTCATATAAACAATGAGTAATTTTTAATATAATTATGTCCCATGCAATATCTGTTGCTAGGTGTCTTGTATTTCCATTTGCTAAATTTGACAACACTACTCGAATACAACCTTTAAGTTTCAATCTGAAGGAAAACAAAGCATTTAGCCAAATGAAAAGACAGAAAAGACCAATAGAGGCAAATGGACTCACCTGTACAAGGTGAATATTTAAGCACAGACACAGTGCCTGAAGAGAAGTACATGTAGGTCAGTGTAGTAGGATTAGAGATTTGGATGAGGAGAAGGTATGTAATCATATTTTGGATTGCCTGCTTTCTTTAGAGATGATGGAGAGCCATTAGGTAGTTTTGTGTTTAGTTCCATCAGATTTGTGATTTAGAAGAAAACCATCTGGTTTTCTCAAGAATCATCTCAAGAATCATCCTGAGTGGGCCAGATGCAGTGACTTGTGCCTGTAATCTCAACACTTTGGGAGGCCGAGGCAGGAGGATCACTTGAGCCTGGGAGTTCAAGATCACTCTGAGCAATATAGTAAAACTTCATCTCTGAGAAGAAGAAGGAGAAGAAGAAGGAGAGGGAGAGGGAGAGGGAGAAGAAAGAAGAAGAAGAAGAAGAAGAAGGAGAAGGAGAAGGAGAAGGAGAAGGAGAAGAAAAAGTAGAAGAAGAAAAAGGAGGAGGAGGAGGACAAAGAGGAGGGGGGAGGGGAGGGGGATGAGGGGGGAGGGGAAGAGAGGAGAGAGGGAGGGGAAAGAAGGAAGAAGGAAGAGGGAATGAGGAGGAGGAGGAAGAGAAGAAGAAGGAGGAGGAAAGAAGAAAGGAGAAAGAAAGAAAATAAGGAAGGAGGGAAGGAAGGAAGGAAGGAAGGAAGGAAGGAAGGAAGGGAGGGAGGGAGGGAGGGAGGGAGGGAGGGAGGAAGGAAGGAAAAGAAAGGAAGGAAGGAAGGAAGGAAGGAAGGAAGGAAGGAAGGAAGGAAGGCAGGAAGGCAGGCAGGCATGAAGGAAGGAAGGAAAGAAGGAAGACACTGAGTGTTGTTAGTAAATTTACTGTGGGATGATAGTGGCTTAAATTAATATGATGGCAATACAGGTGAAGCAAATTAATGACAAAATAGATTTAGAAATTACAGTAATGCTTGGAAGTTCAGATCCTGAAGTCAAACTGCTCTGCCACTTATGAGATGTGTGTGGTAATTTCCCAAATAAGTGAAAAATACAGTTGTTTCAGTCTATGTAAGTAGACTCCCTCTCTGAGCTGTTTCTCACTTAATATGGGCCTAATAATAGAGAGGATTGTTGTAGTAATAAAATAAATAATACATTAAAAATACTTACCATAAGTTTTGGTAGCTGATTGCCTATGAGGGAGAAGAGACAGGAATAAAAAAAATGACACTGAAGTTTGTATTAAAGAAGAAATAATAGAGGAATAACAGAGAAATGAAAAGCAGTAGCCCAAGAATGGACTCACACAAATATAGTCAACTGATCTTTGACGAAGGAGCTAAGGTGATTCAAGGGAGAAATGATACTTTTTCAATAAAATACTTTTTTCCAACAACTGAACATCCACATACAAAAGAAAAAGGAATCTAGACATAGTCCTTATACTTTTCACAAAAATCAGCTCAAAAGGTATTAAAGACTTAAGTGTAAATCACAAAACTATAAAACTCTTAAGAAATAACATAGGAGAAAGTCTAGGTGACTTTATGTTTGGCAACAACTTTTTAGATACAATACCAAAAGCCCGATCCATAAAAGGAAAAATTAGTAAGTTAGACTTCATTAAAATTAAAAACTTCTGTTCTGTGAGAAACTTTGTCAAGAGAAAGAAACAAAAAGCCATAGAATAAGGAAAAAATGCAAAACGTATATCTGACAAAGAACTTGTATTTAAAATATCAAAGAACTCTTAAAACCCAAAAAGACAACAACAACAACAACAACAAAAAATTTAAAAATGGGTAAAAGATCTGGGCACCTCACCAAAGAAGATACATAGATACAAAACAAGTATATAAAAAGATGCTTAATATCATGTTATCAGTGAATTGCAAATTAAAGCAATGAAATACCACTGTGCATCTTTTATAATTACTAAAATCCAAAACACGGACAACACTAAATGTTAGAGGGGATGTGGAGCAAGAGGAATACTCATTCATTGCTGGGGGGAATACCAAATCATTGAACCATTTTGGAAGACACTTTGGCAGTTTCTTATAAAACTAAGCAAACTCTTACCATATGATCCAGAAATCATACTCCCTGTAATTTACCCAAATAAGTTGAAATCTTATGTCCACACAATAATCTGCACATGATTGCTTATAATAGCTTTATTCATAATTGCCAACCCTTACAGCAACCAAGATGTCCTTCAATATGAATGGATAAACTGTGTTACATCCATTCATATGATAATGTTTTTCAGTGATGAAAAATGAGCCAAGTCATGAAAATATTTGGAGAAAACTCAGATGAAATGAAGTGAAAGAAACCAATCTAGAAAGACTATATACTATGTGATTACAACTGTATGACATTCTGGAATAGGCAAAACTATGGAGACAGTAAAAAGATAAGTGGTTGTCAGAGGTTTGGAAGAAGGAAAGAAGGGATGGATAAGTGGAACAAAGGGGATCCTTAGGCCAGTAAATCTATTCTGAATGCTACCATAATGGTGAACACACGTAATTATATATTTGTCAAAACCCATAGAATGTACAGCACCAAGGATGAAACCTGTTGCCAACTGTAGACTTTATTTAACAATAATGTATTCATAAAGTCATATCGATTGTAAAAATGTAGAGCACTAATACAAATATTAATAATAGAAAGGGGTAAACAAAACTCTCTGTGCTTTCTACTGAATGGTTCTGTAAACCTGAGACTGTTCTTGAACATATGGTCTATTAACTATATGTATATGTTGTACAAAAGCAGGGGTAGGTTGGGATTTTATGTTCCATTTTCAGTCTCCTAATATCTGGTGTGCCTGTGAGCACAAGTAGATGATCAGATACATAGCTCTGCTCTTTAGAAGGGAGACCCACACGTTCCCTTCCTCTTAAGGACCCCTTTGCTTTCCTCAAGATTACCCCCATGCTCCTAGTACTTCTCTGGTTTTCTAATTGGACTGTGTATTAGTTTTACTACTCTATGTTTTCAAGCTAGCTCCTTAGAAATCATTGAATAGATGGATGAGTGATTCATGTTAGTGAGGTAAGAGGGAACAAAGCAGAGAGCACAGACTGGCTCAAATGCCTAGCTCCAATCTCTGTCCTATATCTCACTAGAAGTTTGACATCTGGAAATCTTAACCTCTCTGTGCTTCAGTTTTCTTACCTGAATAGGAGAATAAGAGAACCTACTCATCTGTCACATAGTGAGCATTGTTAAAGTGTTTGATCAATAAAATTAGTGTTAATAAATTTATGTTCTTCCCTTATACAACTGTTGGGACTCCCAGATACAGTACTTTAAGAGCTAACTCTATTGGAGGGAATTTCACACCAGCTAGCATTGCCGATGATTCTCTTGTCCCCTAAATCACATTAAATGTAAATATCTCTTACATCTGTGCAGTGCCATCTACTGGTAAAAAAAAATTAAAAATTAAAAATAAGTGGATTTAATATTTTCCTCATTAATAATAAAATTTTTAAAGCATCCAAATGTTTAAAAATATATTGAGACCTCGGATCTTTTGCTAGTCTGGTATCTTTCCTTTGACCTATTTTTGGATTTTGAAAAAGCAGACTTTGCAAAACAAAAAAATTAATACAAGTACAAAATTTTAAAAGAAGAAATACTTTTTTATTAATGCTTCGAACTGGCTAGATTATTTAGGCGTTAAAATAATAACTTTCAAATTGCATCTAAGTGTCAAAATTGCTGAATGGTTTACAAACTCAGAAAGACAAATAAAAGAGCAAGGCCAAAGTGTTGCAGGCCCGTGGTAGATGAGCAGCTTCCATGGGGTTTATCAGCTGGGTTTACTCAAGACTGTGTCATTCACTTTAATAGCATTAGCTAAACACATACTCTAGGGCAAGTAAGAAAGCTGCTTACTTACTGTGCTGTCCAATGAATTGGTAGCTGCTCCTTCCATGAATGTCACATAAGACTTTAAACTTGAAGAATGGACTTTAGCTAGGTATAGGCTCCAGGAAAGAGGAAAATAAATTTAAAAAGAACAAGACATAGATAAAAAGCCTGGGAAAGACACTATAGAAGGGACATCATCAGTAAGAGATGAATTTATTAAAGAAGTTCATACAATGCATATGAGATGCAAAGTACAATTAATCTTTCCCTTAGGTACTGTAAATTGCCCTAAAATTGGGTTTTTCCTCATTTTGCAATAGACTTTAATGCTGATCTCTAGTTTTTCTTTTATATGATGCTATCAAATTGGTTTTATCTATTTTCTTTCATGGTTTCTTGACTAATTTGACTTGTTGATATGGTATCTGAGGATAAACCTATGAGCCTTTTTTTTAAGTGTCCTTTAAATTCTCTTACATGGAAAGGCTTAAATAGAAGATGATTTTTTTTTATTCCATGTTTTCGATTGTTTTGTGGTCAGATTCCATGAATTTACAAGATTGCTGTGGAGTACTAAAAAAAAAAAAATCTTCTGTTAAAGGACTAGAATAAACTCAATCTGCCCCAAAGGGATTTGTTTGTTAATTGCTTTGGTCCACTTTACAAGGTCAAATCCATTCTCCTAATGACGAATCTCATCTGTTCTGGCAAAGAAAGAAATGTTTTCTTTCACTTCTACGTGTGGCAAGAGCTCATTCATCTCAGTAAGTTCTGAAGAGAAATCTAGCTACATCAGAGAGAGGAGCATTCAAAGGGCAACTGATGGCCAGAAAGATATATGGAATTCACTTTCTTGAGACAGACATTCAAATGGTAACAAGTGATAGAAAACAGCTCTATATTTCAGCGTGATGTGTGTTCGCTCCTGATGATTAAACCCCCTGTGGGCCATCTGCGTTTAATGGGTTAGAACTACTTTGTAGCTGCAGTTTTTTCCTTCCACTGCTCTTATTTATTTGAGAGAAGACCGATCTCCACTGTTTAAAAGTCAAGCATGTAAGAAACCCTGCCAAGAGAATCAGAAAGAAAAGGCAAATTTATAGCCTAGTGTTGTTTTAAGCATTTAGTAGTATAAATAAGAAGTGTAGATAAATGTGTACAAGTAGATGCATAAGTGACCTTTTGTTTATCTCAGTTACATTATTTGCCTAAATTCCGGAGCAGAATTAACCCAATTAGTTTATATAATGGCTTAATGCTGTCCCTCAGCTGAGCTATTAGAAATAGACATAACTGATGCTAGATGAAGGATGGTGTTATTTTACCTATAAGTCAAGCCTTGGGGACTTCAGTTCATATGCAGTGATTTCTGTAGCTAAAAATAAGAATCCAGTGTGGAAATTATGGTAACTCGAAGCAATGTACACTATTGGTGTTATTAATGCAATCTAATTAAACTTATGGTTTAAAATAGCAATGATGATAATGGCTTTCTATATCTGTGGCTGTCTAACCCAAGACATGTCACATTTTACTAACATCTCATTACTTTTCTCTGACTTAGAAAAGTCAGCAGCCATAAGCACTCAATAAATATTTGCTGAATTGATTTGAACTCTGAGAACTGCGAGGTGAGATGGAACTGATCATCAGTGACATAGCTGGCATGAGAATCTTGATTCTGTGCTGCCAAATAGTGACTTCAGCCAAAGCCAATGGAAACGTGACGTGAAGAATTTTAAATCTATGAAATCTTCACACAGCTACAAATGCTAATCTGAGTCATGTAACTACATGAGCCTAGCAAATTCTCTTTTGCCATTATTTTCACTCTGAATACGTTGACTACTTTCAGGGTTTCTTTTCTTAACGTTTAGTTCTCTTCCTAGGTCATTAAAAATATTTCTAAGGTGTTTCCATGATTCCCTTTTACCTGACTTTTTTTTCTTTGGACTAGAAAACATATCCACAAGGGTAGCTCCTCAGGACTTTAAAAATATCAATCAATTTCACAGCTGGGAATAGAGGGGTTTAGATAAGAGATAGCTATTCCTCTATTAAAACTCGGTTTATGGGTACATGTGCACAATGTGCAGGTTTGTTACATATATATCCATGTGCCATAAGGTACAATAATAAAAAGACAGCCTTTAAAAAACCACAAAAGTTAACAGAAAACAAAGAAAAAAAAACTCGGTTTATACAATTTAGAAAAGAGTTTTGTATGAAGTGAGACAGACTTTGGCCAGGTGGGGCAAAGAGTTAAATTAAAGACACAAAAGCAATATCCAGCTGCCTCTTTTTCTTCTCTCATTCATGGAGTAGGGAGTATTTTTCCTGTAATGACCTCAAAATCTTCTCTGTCTCCTTTTTTTGGTCAGAGATCAAGGGGTATACCAGGGTGAAACCTTATTCTTATTGAACTTTACTATCAGCCTTCTTCAGATGTGCATTTTGAAGTGCACTTATGATTTTTCCCATTTTTGTTATACATTATATATATATATACAGATCTATTAAAATATGTATGCTATTTTTTCATATTATGAAAGTTTCAATAAATGTCACCCATCCAACTAAAGTGGATATTCCTTGAAAACAAAGTCCGTGGCTTGAATTTATTTATAACCTCCATGGCTGGCATAGTACATTGTAGTATGAGCTCAGCACATTTTGTTTAAATTAATATTATTATAGAAAACTTGAAAAAAATTATTGAATAAAAAATCATTTTTCTATTGAGCTTGAGAACTTTGATCCAGTTAATAAACATAATAATAAAAACAAAATGAAATATTTAAAATTAGAGAAAAGTTGTGGAATGATATAAATCATAAAGGATTACAAATATTTTAACTAGCATGAACATAGCTTTGCTAAACTTATTTGGGTTCTATTTAAAAGAAAAAAGAGAGAAAATGTCATTTCTATAAGTTCATATTCATCTTTCAAGATCTGTTTCAAATGTCATCTCTTCTCCGTAGTCTTCCATGACCTATAAAATATTAAATTAATTAATCTCTTACCTGTTTTCCAGTAGCATGTTGCTTGAGACACATTCATGTCATACTGTAATTATTTGCTTGACTCTCTGGTCTCCCCAACCAGCATGTTAGTTTCTCTAAGGTCTTGGCTCAAAGTGGGTTGTCAATAAATGTTTGGTATATCGAGCAAAACTGAATTTAAAAATTCATAAATGAAGAGAAAGAAGGCTAACACTGACTTAACCAAAGGAAAAATTAAAGCCTAGTTTAAAAGAATTTCATTTAAGTACTTCACAGAATACAATAAAATACTTTTAAAATGCATATGCAAATTATTTTTTCTTCATAGCTTAAAGAAAATCTGCAGGATAAGGAGGCAGCAGGAGATGCTTTTGACAGGAGATCCTTATACTCTCTGACCCTAAGTTTCCTCATAATGTGAAAGGGAGATGATAATTATACCCACTGCCACAGAACTGTGAAAGTCAAATGAGAAAATAAATATGAAAGTGCTCTGTTAATTTAAAACTTTATGCAACTTTTTAAAGGAGCTATCCTTGTGGATATGTTTTCTGGTTCAAATTTAAAAAGTCAGGAAAAAATATTCATAGAAACACCTTAGAAATATTTTTTACGAGGTAGGAAGAGGACTAAACACTAAGAAGGAAAACCCTAAAAATAGTTAACGTATTCAGAATGCAATAATGGCAAAAGAGAATATCCTACGCACACTTTTGGCAATTCAGTAAAGTCTGTGAATTCTCACTTAGAAAATGATTTTAAGTAAAAGAAAATGCATAGGCTTAGGAGCAAAACCAAATATGTTCAAATAGAGGCATCCAAATAGTTACAAAACTAACTCTACGATGTAGTGATATCTGTGCATCTTTATGATAGATCAACAAGAGCCAGTAACAGAGCTAAAAACTACGTCAATGTTGAAGTCATATTTGAAAACTGCCTTAATCAAATTATGAATTTTAATTATAGTTATTTCAAGGAATCTACAACAACTCTTTATGAAAATATCTACTCTTTCTATTGGGGACAAATTCACAGCTATTGTGAATACTACTGAGATATATTGTTTATATACTAAATGAAAGAAAAATGCTAAGATTTATTCCAGGTATTAGTGAAAATAAAGATTTAATTATTTTCCATCTCAGTTCATGGAAACTCTAAATTATATCCAGACAGGCATCCTCCCCTATTTACTGTGTAAATAGCTCACAGGGGGCTCCTTTTGCCTCCTACTGAAAAGCTGTCATGTTTTGACAATGCTAGCAATTGTTCTGGATTATTCTCTTAAGCCTTTAAATTTTACCTCAAGGTAAGCAGGTAAAATAAACATTGCAAGTATACACTATGTGAAGACACATGAAAAAACTTCAGTACATAATGTTTCTTTTTTAAAAAAAATCAAAAACATACTATAAAATAGAGTCATGATGAAATTTTCAAGTGAAATCATTTATTTGCCCCTTGGACATGGAAAACGCTTAGTGGTATGCAATTCTAAGAATAACAAGGCACTAAAAGGGCTTCTTTCAGCTCTTTAGTATTTTATTCAGTAAAACTGAAGAATTAGCTAGTTCCTGTCTTGTAGCATTGTTCACCATCTTGCAGTACATTTCCAAGATTAACGACAATATGCTTATAAAAAGAGAATTACTGAAACAAAAAACATCCTCTTTCAGCATTTACTATGTGCTATACAATATCACATTTAATCATTTTTGAGATTTTGGGCCATAAATGGGGCTGTACTGCTAGGCATTTCATTTATGACTTCATTTGCATATTTGACCACCAGTGAAATTATTTAATACTACCTGGCATATATAAAATATATATAATAGGACTTAGAGGCCAAGAACAAAAACATTATTTAATATATCACTTTAATAAGTAGATCCTCTTGCAAAAAGTCATACTTCTTTGTCAATGCAATACATAAATTTCTATAAGGAAATAATATCTGTTGAAATTTTAAATGCCTAATTTCTTAAAGTAGAAATAGGCTAAAGAGAACAATTATGAGTTAAGTAATAAATATATATTTTTACATTCTAATTAGAGAAAAGAGAGGTCTCCGCCAACTGGAATTTTAAAAAATAAGATCATTTAAATTTTTCGCCTAAAATATTTGGTAGTATAAATGACAAATATTTTAATGCAAAATATAGCTAATGTAATTACCTATTGTATAGAATATTATCTGAATTAAATGTTGAAAGACAGAAATAAGAGCCACTGATAAATTTAGAAAATTAAAATTTTCAAAGCTTATATAAACACTGTAATTGATCTTTTCACTTCTTATTTCATCCAAGGCACTTTTTTAGTTGCTGGTTAACTAAAACTGTAGCATTATATATAGAACAGAATTACATAAAACAGATGGAGGCTGGGCGTGGTTGCCCACGCCTATAATCCCAGCACTTTGGGAGGCTGAGGTCAGAAGTTCGAGACCAGCCTGGCCAATATAGCGAAACCCCGTCTCTACTAAAAATACAGAAAATTAGCCAGGCATGGTGGCAGGTGCCTGTAATCCCAGCTGCTTGAGAGGCTGAGACAGGAGAATCTCTTCAACCTGGAAGGCAGAGGTTGCAGTGAGTCGAGATCGCGCCATTGCACTCCAGCCTGGGCAATGAGAGCGAAACTCCAAAACAAAAACAAAAACAAAAACAAAACAGATGGAAGTGATGTGTGAATTATACACCACGGCAGTCACAACAAGCACCCAGCGTCTGAGATGTGAAAGTAAAGATACAAAGAGAAAACAATGGCATGTTGTCTTGAGAAGAACTGTATTAAGTCCAAAGGTATTTGAGAGAAGAAAGTAAAGATACAAAAAGAAAACAATTGCGTATCATCTTGGGAAGAACTGTGTTAAGTCAAATGGTCTGCCTGTTATCCCTCCCTTGAAGGCAAAATAAGCAGTCAGATGAAACGATGAAACTAATACATTCCCATAATTTATACACACAATTTCATGAGTTTCCTCAAGGTTATATAGGTTACATAACTGTTATTCCTTTAAGATATGTTGTCAGGACTCAGGGCAAAGACTGCAGTGACTTTATTTTTCTACTTTCATAAGATATTATATAAGAAGAAAATACTTACTATTTAATATTCATAAAAATAAATAAGACACTTTCAAAAATTTATAAACCATTTCTTAAATTTCATTTTATCCTTAAGAAACTGCAACCTTACCTAATTTTCCCATAAATTTATCTCTCCTCATGAAGTTAAAGGGTTAACCACATTGCTCAAGAAAAAGAATACAAGAAGCATCTTTTAAACCGTGTATGCAAGGAAAATGTATGGAAGGGGCAAATAGGGGATGAGATAGCCATGGGAACAAATGTCCATGTGGTTCAAATTACCTAATGTACCAAAACTCCCAATAATACTATCAATAATAAGCCCAAATAAAAGTAAATAAAATGTTCCTTAGTTTTTTCTCTTAAGAAAAGTATATAATATCAATATGAATTCTAGTATTGAAACTTAAATTCAGAAAGAGGAAGAGAAAATTCAGGAAATTCATTATATGTACTTTGTTTTAACGTTATCTTACCCTATTATATCAAAAGTTCATTTTATTTTATTTTTGGCAACTTTAATACATAATAAAAATTCACTGTGTAAAAAAGGAAGTTGGAATGTTAACACAGGAAAATTCATGAGATTCTTACTGCCATAATACAATCTGAGGCATGGCTGAGGGTAAGAACTTCAGGCATGTGTTTGTCCAGGGAGATTGTGAACTCATAAAGGACAAGAACTATGATTCCATTAATTATTTTATTATTGCAAATAGTCCTTCATCTACGTTTTTAAAATATGTGAATTATATTTATACAGAGAATTATAGATGTAAAACCTTAATTAAAAAGATGTTTCAATTGAAAAAAATAGTTATAGAAGCTCCAACTAATTATTACCTAATTATTAAGTATAAGGAGAAAAAGAGTAGAAAAACTAAAGAAGAAAATGAAATTTGAACTTGACGATATGACTTCTGTCTCTCATTTGAAAAATATATGGTACTAGCCAAAGGATACCTAAATTTAAATTACAGCGGAAGAAAATGAAAATGAACACTATTAATTTGTGAAATTGTTGAAAAGAAAATCTTACACTTTAGTTTTAAGTTTTAGTTCACAAATTCCTATTAACCACACATATGAATATATATGAAAATAAGTCATTCTCTTCTAAAACCATGAAGGATATTTAACAGCTACCTAAATAGTCTTTTAACAAAAGATCTTGCATGAAAGCATAATTCTCACAGCCAAATTGAACACGTTTCTTTTAGAAACAAAAATAAAGAGAGGGAACACAAAAGTAATAAAGAATAAAGTATTACGAAATCAGGGAATGTTTGTTTAGGACATGACTCATTTCTATCATCAGCTTGATTTAAAATTTTATTACAAAAGATGTTTAATTGCTATAAATATTTTCCCACTAAGAAGAGACACTTACTGCATTTAAGTACTTTTTCCAAAATTTAATTTTAAAATTCATTTATTCTTGTCCTTTAGCCATTAGAGCTCCCAAGCATATTCCTAAAGTCTGCAGGATCCACAAGAAGATTCTACAGAGTACAAAGAGCTCGGCTCTAATCTGAGCCATGGAAGTCATCTTCATTTCAATTAATTTACTTTGCCTTTATGAACTTAAGAATCTTTCATGGAGGTTGACATTTCACTCATCTGAAAAAGCTTGGAATGTGACAGGGTAAAGGGAGGAGAAGTAAATCAAAGGGGTTAGCAATTTTCCAGATGCAATGTATTTTTCTTCTCTTCTTTTCCAACAGAAATTTTAGAAAGCTTTCTGACATTTTAATTCTCTATGCAAAAACCACAGTAGCAAAAAATGCTTAAGGCATAATATGTCAAGAAACAAACACACATGCATGTAAGCATGCACATACCCACAAAATACATATAAATTCCAACTCACTGATGCTTTAACAGAAAATGTTACTTTCAGTGTAGTATTAATTAGCGGTTTATGTGCACAGGTTAATCAACACAATCTTCGTTTAAAAGCAACAGCAAGGTTTGTAAATTTTTTCTTGTTTGTGATGATTAAGTAATTGAGTCTATGCTGGCTTCTTCACTGGAAAAATGACATTTATAAAGTCCGCTCCCATGACTATATTTTCAATCACACCAGAATACTTCAGTTATCACCTTTAGCCATGTGGCTTCAGGAAACCATGCCCAAATATCTCATGCGAATGTTGGTTATTTTAAAAGATCCCTTGTTTAACAGACTGGAAATTCACTAAAACATCAAAGGGTAAAAACAAAAATAAAAATGAGGCTTGAAAATAAATTCTCAGCAACAGGGATTTTGCCCACTGCTTTTTGGAGAGAGAGAGAGAGAGAGCAGTTAACTCCCCAAAATACTCTGATTCAATATTTACCTGACAGCTTTGGCATCTTGACATTTTCCCCAGTGCATTTCCTTCTTTATCGGGTATTATTTTACAAGAGATTTCTTGTTATACAGAAGTAACATAAATCAATCTATAACAGAAGAATTTGTTTAACACATTTATTCTTTAATAAGTTGCATGATCATATTTCATTGACTTGTACAATAGAAAGGGAAAGTCTTACTACTAAAACAGAGTTTGTGGAGACTGGCACATGGTAAACCTATTTAGTCTTTTCAGAGGTTCGTTCTTAGATTTTAATGTTAAATAACAACTATTCATTTAAGCTGGTCTCACTGAATATCTTGACCTTTAGCAATTCCACACACAGCAGCTTATTGTGGTATCCTTTAAATATGAGAAATAAGAATGTTTAACTTTGCTATTAAAAGAAAAATAAAGGAGTACTGTATGTTACATGGCCCATGAAATATTCGCGGTGTGCTCCTTGGCTTTCATTCGAAGAACTGCGATACTGGAAGACCTCCTTTCAAACTCTGGCTTTGTTTCAAATGCATGTCCATTGGTTGGCCCAGTAAGAAGAGAGTCAGTGAAAAAATTGTTGAGGGGCACGTGGCTGAACTGGTTTTGGTGGTTTGAAAACCCCGTGTAACTGGAATCTGTCCGAGGCGAGTGAGAATAAGGTGTCATACAGGAGGAAGTGTCACGTGGTAACATGCATGAAGTAACCACAGACCCACCACTTGCATTTCCTGCCCACAAATTGTTCTGAATCTGGAATATATAAAACAACAAATATTACATTTTCATGTTCTCGCTTTTGTTCTCTTACTTTTGTTAAGTTGTATTTACTAAATTTGGTTAACTATTATTCATTGTTTGCTCCCATTGGGTGGTCTGTAATTACATACAACAATGACTAAAAAATAATTATTTGAGAGATCCTTCTAGTTTGTTACACTGAAATAGAACAACAAATCTCACATTCTTGGCCACATAACATACTCTCAAACATGTATATCTCCTATAAAAAAAGTATTATTTTCATAGTAATGATTTTAAAAATGAATCTGGAAGATTGAGTCATGACCAATTCATATGCTTAGAAAAGTAGTTTAAAATCTGGTTTTAAGTTTAAAGATAGTTTTTGTCTTTCTAAACAAAATAACACAAATGCATTTTTTAAAAAAATTCTAACTTAGACTCCTGGTACGGCAGTTTTCGTTGGAAAGCATTGCTGACAATAGACTGTTCTGCAAAGATATTTTTGATCAAACTTATTCTGGAACATGTTTGCCCTCCTATTGCTTTTTGTATCCTATAGTCTTGAAAAAATAGCTCTGAGAATCTGGGAAATTACAAAATTTGTAAATATACATATTTTAAAAATTTCTTCTATGATTTATATATGATATAATGAATTCGAAACAGACATGTGACATGTAAAACAAAGTTAGAATTTTAAAACATGGGCCTTTACCAAATAATGGAATCATAGCTGAGAAAGATATGCAACTATTTAGCAAAAATATCAGATGAGTATAACGCAGTTACTCTTGTGTTATATAATACTCCTATAGAGTAAAAACTGCTTTATCATTGACACCCAAGATATTCATACTTCATATTATTAAATCTCTACAGGAAACAATTCAATGCAATATTAACCAAGTACAAATGTATCTAAAGTTACTAGCATGTAAAAGAAACATGATATAGAACTTATATAACAAGAATTTTAAGTAGGACATATCTCAATCTTAATATACAAGCTATTTAAACAAACAAAAATAGGAACCGCATATGTTACTGGGAAGCTAAGGGAAAATCATGACAAATGGCAGGAGGTGGGGAAGGTAAAGAAAGAAAATGTTGCATGGGATAGTAATACTATGATGCAGCCCTTTGAAGATGAAATAAAACTGAATGCTTTTAGCAACATTATTATAATACATTTGGACCAGAACATAGCAGCAATACACATGTTAATCACATCAGGCTTCCTTATCTTTTAAAATCATGATTGTAAGAGTAGAATCATCAGTGAGTAGGACACGTATGTTTTCCTATATTTGTTTTTACATAAAGATGCCAGACACCTACATATAAGGTCTGGTGTAGTCTTACAATACCCATGCTTGTGTTGTACTTTCTATGGCAACTAATTTTCAAGTAAGAGCAAAAAATATGTTAATAAATCTTCTAGATCACACTGGTAAAAAGGTACTCTGTCACTCAAGAGAGGACTGATTAACCAGGTTCAAAACGTAAGAGAAAAACCTTAATAAGTAATTTCAACCTTTGGGTGGGGTTTCAGTGATTGGCAAGGTGCTTATATATCTGGGTTGTCTTAAAAAATAATTCTTTATATAAATATATGTGCAAGCTGCTTTAAAGTTGTTAAATATATACATATGTAGAAAGAGACAAAGAGAGAGATCTACATATCTATATCTAAACATATACATTATATATATACATATATATGATTTGCATATTTTGTTAATCCTTAAATTGTCTCAGGCTATGTTCTAATTCTGGCTCATTCTACTATATGTGTTCCATTTTAGGCAAAACATAATGATTGGTATCAGTGATTGCTGAGTTATGTATCTCAAACCAACAAGAGGGCTGCTAATGTCATTACTCTGTCAAACTACCTCTTTTAACTTCATCTGGGTGATTTTCCTCTGACATTCAATCACACGTTATGCTACTCGGCAAAAACCATAGTCACGTGTCTGACAAAAGAGCCTTCAGAAAATGAAAGTGAACTTTGCTTGCTTACTTAAAAAAATAAAAAGGAAGACAAGATAATGAAACAGAAGGATTATTTATATTTTGTTTGTTAAAGAATTGCTCGATTTATAGTTTCTTGAATTTTTTATTAAAATCATTCATTCATATTCCAAATGCACAGAAATATGTTCACCAACTAGATGAAAAAGCTAAAATCAGAAAGGTAAAGGCAAGGAAGGTAACCTATAGATCTAAATTAAGAAAATATTGCCTCCCTAACATAATTAACATAAATCTACCTATAAATTGAAAAATATTCTGTAGAGTACATTTAAAAAAAGCAAATTTTATTTTGATCAAAACTTCTTATCTGGACATGATCAAGCATGTTATATGCATTACTTTTGATGAAATAATTTCTAACATATAGACATGTTTTTCTGGGCAGAACAGACTGGTAAAGTAAATATGATAACAATATTTTAGTTGGGCTTGTGAAGATACCCTAAATATTTTGAAGATTGTCATTTATTCCTATTGGTAGAGATACACTCACACATTTTTACTGATCTATCTTGTTTTCAAAATATCTGTTTCTTCCTCCTCCCCAGCACCACCGCTGATCTTACCTTTTTTAAATTTCCAACATCTTTATTTGACTTTAGAAACATTGTTGATTTCCACATTGTAAATTTATTTAGATGCAAATCATAAAAGATAGTATCCTCAGTATATTGTGATTTTACTTCTCTGAAGCTTGCCCTCTGGGTGTTTAAACATTTGATGATGACGCTCAAGACCATGTTCATTATAGCTAATGGTTATCAATTAATTACCATGTATCAGACATTACGTTAAATATATTATGAACACTTTTAATTGTTGCAGTACACTAAACAGCGTGTTCTTTTGCTATCCCCATTTTGAGGATGGTAATACTATGGAACAGAGCTGAAGAAGATCACCCAAGATTGCATAGTTCCAATGGTGGAGGTCAAATCTCAACCTAGGAAACCTTAGAAATGCTGTAATAATGACTAGTTTTATGAGTTGAAATTATTTACTCATTATCCCTACTTTGTGGAGGTTCATAGTCTCTACTCTCTGAAAGAAAAACCCACAATTATTTCTCACATCTGTTTTGTCATCCTCAGGTCTAACATGGCACAAGGTAAGTCCTTAATACAAATTTATTAAGTGCTCAAAAAATATGGACTGATCCATCTTGCAGGTATAATCAAAATTTTATGGATGATTTATGTTAACATATCAAAATTTTTGTTTCATAATATGAACTCCTAAATCACCATACTCAATAATCTTAACAGTGATCATGAAAATTACATTCCTAGACCTTGCTAACTGCATTTACCTGGGAAGTTCTTTATTTTTATTATTAAACACTGATTCTCCACCACAGATAAATATCCTTGGAGACTCTGACTCATTTAGTATGGCTCAGGAGATCTGTATTAAAATAATAGTAATAAAATACACACATGGAATTCTGAAAATCAACTGAAATTAGGAAACACTACTGGAGTCCAACTTCCTTCCAAATGAAAAATTATTTGTACACCAATTTTGTTTACCACTTGTGATAAGAACCTCACCTATTTAAAAAAAATCCATTTCTTTTCTATAAAAGTAAGCTGTTATAGTCCTCTACCTCTACCTATGGCTTCCATTTATGTGCCCTGTAATGATGCAGAATAAGATCATCTTTCTTACATGTAAAAATCTTAAAAGTGTCATCAGGCATGATGATACGACCCCCAAGTCTTTTTTCTCCAAGTAAACATCTCCAGTGCTTTTTTTTTGTTTGTTTGTTTGTTTATTTGCACAGTGATCTTTATTTTTAAATGTCTTATTATGAAACATTTCAAGCATACAAAAGTAAAAAGAATAGTATAATGAATTCCCGCATACCCATCACCTAGCTTCCACAATTATCGACTCACAGCCAGAGATGGTGTTTCAAAGCATCTGTGGCATATATGAAGTGATGTAATATATTTCAACCTAATTAACTTAGCTTTCTTTATTTTCCCCATATGTATTCAAATTATAGGCTGTTCATGTGTGCTCTGTACATTTATCATTATATATTAAAATTAATGAATGAATTCAAGAAAATACTCTAGAGCCATGAAATATTGTTTCTACAAATTTTTATATATTTTTAAAAATTGTGGTAAAATGCACATAGTGTAAATTTACCATCTTAACCACTTTAAGTGTACAGTCCGGTAGTGTTAAGTGCATTCATATTGTTGTGCAACGAAACTCCAGAATCCTCCCAGCCCCTGGCAACTCCCCTTCTACTTTCTATCTTTATGAATTTGCTTTTAACCATTCCTCATAGACTTGGTTTCTAGACACTGTATCACTCAGATCATGTTATTCTGGATATGTTTGAGCTTGTCAATACCGTTTACCCTTACCAATACATAGCATTTACACCAGAATATCATACACTGCATATCATCTGATTGCTGTAGGAAAAACTTGGCAGATAAAATCTTTGTTCTAGGCCATCTAGATTTGATTAAACAACATTATTTGAGCTAAGGGTTGACTATACTGCTATCAAGCTGGACTCACACTGTTCCTCCATCCCTACACCAGTATATTCTCATATAGGCAGTAATTTTTAAACTATGCCCTGGAATCTATAAATCCATGTGCATATTATCTAAAAGTGCCTATTACTTTTTTGTCAACTGGGAAGCCCATCAAAATCGCACTCTGATTCATTAAAGGAAAAATTATATTTGTGGTTCAATTTTGGAATTAAAAAAATATTAATTTTTTTCCTAAATAGGATAACTACTCTTATTTTGAACTATTTCATAGATACTACAATGACAATACCTGGCACCATATAATTTTACGGTGTTTTTGTAGGCCTCTGTTCAATATTCAAGGGCTTTACAACCAGAAACAAATACTTCCCATATCCTTCTTGTATGTGTGTTTTTTAAAAAGAAAAAGACAAAAAAAAAGATTGACTGCCTTCATGTTTTTTTTCTTTGTTGTGTTTAAAAGGAGTGGAGAATCTAAAAACATTTCATGTTTTAACGTTCTCTGAAACGTCTTTTTTTAAATTTTAGGGGTGTGTTCAAAGCACTGTCCAGGGAACTCTGTCCAGGTAACTTAGCCAACTACCTCCCATTAGCATGAATGGAAGTTCAGCGGATTTACTGCACTTCACTTTGAACATTTGCCCCTTCATGTTTTTCTAACCAAACAAACGTTAACACTTAATTATCCCATGACTTTGGAATTTTAGAGAAAAGTTTTATTTTTGTCTTATTTATTCCAAACTGAAACCTAATTCATTTAGTACTCATTTTTTTCCAAGGAATTAAAAGCAGTAGAGACGAAGGAGAGGGGAAAATATGTAAATATATATTAATATAAACATAAATACTAAGAATTTTTTACTGTGGATATATATTTGTAATAAATTCAAGTACTACAGTAAGTTATGGGTAGAAAATTATTTATTTCATTTACCTTAGAACTTTGATATGAATATATTCTTTGTAATCACAACTACAAAGTGGATTTTGTTGTTCTAACCCTGGTTTATATTTCTAATATATTTACTGATTTTATATAGTGAGTACTTTTTAATATATTTTTCCAAAAAGGACTTTTAAAAGAATAGTGAGTTTGTTAGTTTTTTACTTAATTGTAAAATAGCACGATGTAACAAAAAAAATAGTTTCATAATAGCATTTTATAGTCAATATCCTAATATTAGTGCTATTTAGAAGAAACAACACTGTCAAATTTCATAGAAATACTAAACATGAAAATATGTAACAACCTTCCCTTAATTTTAAAGCTCTCCAAAACAACTAATTAAATGACATTTTTTCTACTAAAATAAGTTTATTTAACTCTACTTCTCATCTATATATAGAGCGCTCCTATCTCCTGCCACCAACATCGATCATATTTACTTGCATAAACACACATACATACACAAACATCTGCACACACATTCCATGTGCACACTCACACAATTCTCGCATCACATGCTCACACACTTTCCTGTGGGAATTAAAGGATACTTTAAAAGACAGAGATCAGAGATTCATAGAGTTACTTGTGATGATGTTATAGCAATACCTCTTTACATTAAAATCTAAAAATTGATTTGGGTTTCCTCTTTGGCATAATGTTTAATACTATATAAATTTATTGAGACAGTATCACTATGTAATTGAATTTACTAGATTTGTACATGTTCTCTTAAAAGTGAAAATACTGATTTCTGAAAAAACAGCTCAATTTTTTAAGAGACTATTATGAAATTCACTAGTATATTCCTGTAACATTTACATGACAAAATATTAATAAGAATCATATGCTTAGCAACATGCAGATACTTCAGCTGTTGACTAACTTTAGGATCCCATTAACTTTTCTATTTACTACATCAGTAAGTTGCTGGCAGGGAGAAAGAGTATAAGTGAATCTTTAAATATTGAATTTGCCACCAGTGACTAACACACACTGAGACTTTGTCTACCTGAAAAAAAAGATCCCAACTTGAATTAATTAAGCAATGAAAAGATTAATCTGAGTATTTTTTAGGTACTGCCTAAGGTAAAAATGAGGGTACATTTTCATCAGTATCTACTCATTAGATCTAATTTTCACCAAAAAATATTTTAAGGTGATATATAAAATATTTAGATTTTGATAAGTCTATTGACATTTCAAACATTCTTAAAGTATTTTTCCAATATATATTATTAAACTAAAGTGATTAGAAATCATTTATTCATGAGAAACAGATCATATACTAAACACTGTCACTTTTATTTTTTAGTAAAATTCCATCTTAGATATGTATACAGAGATTTGAAACAAGAAAGGTGCCTTTCCATTAAAAAAAAAATCACCATTAAATATCACACCCATATGAGACTGATGATTTATGAAGAAAACTGCTTAGCAGAAAAATGAATGTGTATGTCTACTTTTAGTGCAAAATTAAAAGCATGAAGCTTAATAAGAAATGTTAATGTCTGTAAATTTTCAGCATAACATCATATACATGTGTTTACATTTTTCATTATTCAAATAATATTTGAAAAATGCTCCAAGTCCAAGATATAAGAACATTAAGAAATTTTTTCTTTGGTGTTGACTGTATTCTTAAATTCTATATTAAGTGACTTTTAAAAAGAAGATTTATAGAAACTCTCACGATTGCTTTAAAATGAAAGTTTTCAAATCAACTCATTTAAGGAAGAAATAAAATGGTAACACCTAGCCTTTGCTATTTTATTACTATCAAGCAATAATTATCATATGAAGGATTTTCCAAACTTTTGTTACATTATTTTTCATGTATTTTAATACATGTATGATAGCTATTGCTGATTCATCAGTGTCTGATTCATTTTAGTGATAAAATTATCCTATTGAAACAAAATTCACAACATAAGAAATAAAGATAAAAATGTAAGCTTGTAAATTAAGCTTTTATGCATAAATAGCTTAGAATATGAATAAAATTCGCAAATATTTTAATTTGCACAGAAAATGTTTAATTTTAGAGATCTTGCTTGGAGTCATATATGGTCTTCGAATTTATTCTTAAAATATTGAGTGAAGCTATTGATTTTACTCATCATCTCTTTGTATTAACTACAAAGTTGACATTTTATTTTTGTAATTTTTAAAATCAACTGTGAGTTTGTACGGAAGTTTACCTATTTAATGTCTATGATGTAGAATAAAAAAGAAAATCCATAGACACATGAGGCTTCATAAACATGGCATGCATATAATTCTGGATTAAAGTATACCATAAGGTTCACACTAACAATAGTGTAAACTGCAGATTTTAAACAACAGTTCTGTGCTCATAGACTTCCTGGGCTTTGATGGCTTAATTTTCTGCCTGTTATTTCTCCATCTTCTTGTGAGGTTTTTATATGTATAAGCTGACATTGGCACTCTGCAACATTTATTTTTATTTTCTTCTTATTTATTTGGTTATCTATTAAACTTACTGATTTACTTTCCTTGTAAAATAAAAAAAAACTTATTTAAAAAAATTGTGTTAACTTACTGTGTACAGTCACATTAGAATATTACATTTTCAAAAGAACAGAGGTAATTATTTTCATAATTGACGTGAGTGCACTTTGTTTCTTTTGGAGGATATTCTTTGCCTCTTTAGAGTCTTTGTACATGCAACAAAATAAAAATTAATTAAAGTTTTAATAAAAATGAAGTTTCATTTTTATTAAAATTTCTTTTCATTAAATGAATTCCATTTCATTAAAATTAAAATATTTCAACAAAATAAAAATTAAGAAAAGAATTCACTGTAGCTAACTGTACCTTCACCTAATGATACTGACAAAAATTGTCTCATGCTGCACATAACTTATATATATATATACACACATACATATATAAATATTTTATTCATATTTATTTAAACTCTATATAAATTTAATCAGCATATTTACTCGCTGCAAAAACTGGATTTTAGTTAGGTAGATTATAATTATATTTCTTCTATCACTTTAAATATTTGTGTTTATTATCAGTGACAAATTGTACAATATCAATATGATTTTTTGAAAATGATGGTAACATTTTGGACATAAGTCATACAAGAATTTTCACTGTATCATTGTATGACCATTCATTGGTTGTTTCATGGATGTAAAAGCATTCATTATACAATGTATTAATTACCGCTGTATTAGTAATATTTTTTAAAGATTTTGGTTTGCTTACTTCAAATATTTGGGAAAAAATAGAAATTATAGTGATAAAATTATGATATTTTCTCCAAAGGTAAAAAATGCTACAAATGCCTTTTAATTATAAACCACAGTTGTAGAAGGAGATAAGTCCTATGTTCCTTATTTAGCTTAAGTTAAGACAACCATTAAGATTAATATAGAAACTGCCGTTAAAACCAAGGTAGATAAGCAATATGTCTACAACCTACTATATGGGAACTACTATTATATGAAAACCTTAGAATTTCATTTTTTAATTGGATAATTACAATATTTGAAATAGAATGTGTTAAACTAAAATGTTTTACAGCTTTAATCTATGTATTAAACTATAAAAATGACTACAAATTACCTATAACTTGCATCTACTGCTTGGCGTGTTCAAATTCTAAGTGGCATATATTTATGAAGTCCTCAATAATACAGTGGAAGACAAGACACTGTGTGGATTCCTTGGTACATTTGGTAAGCATAGATTTAGAGATAGTTTTCACTGTTTAATACTCAGTGAAACCTCATTCAAAATTTTGGTGGGAAAAGCACTTCAATTCTTTTTCTGAAATTTGTGATGAAAATATTTATAAGAAAATAATTCTGGTGAATCGAAAATATACTTAAACTTTTCTAAAGTTACCATATTTGGTTTTCAATTTAAAAAGGAAGGTGTGTTTAACTGAATTTAATATTTCCCTAGATCCCTAAATAGTAAATTTACTCAGAGATTGGATTAACTTAAACACTACAACATAAGAAAACAAGCAATTTAGCTACCTGGAGAGGCAGGTACTTTAGAACAAAATTAATAATGACTAATGGAAATGATAGAATTCCTACTACTTATTAAGTTCTGTTTTGTACTAGGCAATGCGCTAAGTAATTTGCATAAACAAATTTGTTTAACATTCACAAACACCATATGAGCTTTTACCCCCATTTTATAAATGAAGAGAAATGTTCCTCATGGTAAATTCATTTGCCAAAGGTCTAAAAGCTATTAAACTGAAAAGCCAAAACTTGAACTCACATCTCTCTGACTGGGAAGCTCATAGTCATTAATGTTAACCCCTGGCCCTCTTCAAATCCCAGGATTCGCCTCTGTAGTCTATAGAGGGCTTTCCTTTTCAGAAATCCATTTAGTCTTCACAATAACAGAAAAATCATCATCATCTTAATCATCTACACTATCAACACCACCAACACTGGCACCAACAATACTTCGATTTTACAAATAAAGAAACTGAAGATCGAGTCAAAGTTGTAACTCAAAGTTATCTATCTAGATAATAATGTCAGTGCTCATGTAATCCAAACCTAAGAACATGAAATTGTAAAGTTCCTTGTAAGAAATGAAGGGTAATTATAATTCTCAAGAAAATACTTATACCTTAAGATAAAATATTTTATTCACTAAAATAATTATTTTTAAAATGCTTTGTTTTTGCCGTGTTAGAAACAAGTTAAAATGTAATATCACTAGATCTTTGCTCGGTTTTTAAATTTAAGGCCAAAATTATTTAGATTTATGGTTTCTTGGGCCTAGTTTGCGCCAAGCAGTGTTTGCAAATTTAGTACAAATATTACCCAGTTTTTAGTCTTTCTACAAAGCAGGGAATTTTGTCTAGATCATTTATACATCCCTGATCCCTGCAACAGTGCATGGCATATATTTGTTTTGAAAGGCAAATAACTTTGGAATAAAAGTCAGCTGAAAAGTGTCGGCAAAATCTTTCTAGCCTATTTTTTTGAACAGAGGAAGAAATTGAGGAAAAGTGAATTGCTTTTATCACAAAACTGGTTAATAACAGAAATTCAGAAACTATCTGTTTTATTGAAAATTGATGATTTTTGTTTTATGATACACTACTTAATATATTAATATATTGAAGTGAAACTGTACTATTACTCACATCTATCCAATGTCTATATAATTTGCTCAATTCATAGCAGACCATCCTTGGTGATACAAAGGTGACTAGTAACTGGGTCATCTTTTAAATATTTTACATTGTAAATGAGAAGTCAGACCTTTAATACAACCCACCAAAATGTCAGTGAGAAAGTGATGTGCATATAGATGGCACATCCCAGAGGCTTCATGGAGTAAATATGGCTTAGGTGAGGGAGGGAAATTCAAGATAGAGGAAACAAATTCATCCCAAGCAATGAGAATGCTCTCAAAAATGTCACCTCTTGAGGAAAAATGAATAGATTAATTTAGTTAAATCATAGCATTGCCAAATGGCAACTGATATCTTGAGCCAAAATAAAGAACTTAAACAAAAGATACTATTGTCAGTACATCAAAATATACTACCTTAAAATATGTAAATATGAACATCATGTCTCTCACTTTCTTATTTGTTTGCTGTCAAAGATAAGTAAGTTTAAGAAAAAAATCTTGAAACAGTCAATGCGGTATTTAGGCTTTGTAAATGTTTATAAATTTAAAAACAGAAACATTTTTACTTTCCAAAAAGGATGTGATATTTTAGGATCCAATTTGAGTTATTTCACTGTTCAATGATGAATTAAAGAGATGATGTTACATAAAGGTCTCTGGGCTCCTGAGTTCAGAAAACTTGAGCTTAAATTAAACAAGTTAATAGATACAAGAAGGAAGCACAGTGTCTGGCTTTAAATATGCCCCCAATTATTAGTAATTATTTTTAATGTTATAGCTGTTGTTACTATAGTAAAAAGAAGGCCAGTTGGAACAAAGTATTTATTAGAACATATTAGAAAGTATTAATTACTATATAGAAATAAACATATTATGATTGTACACACTGAGCAAGCTTGAGGAGATCATTTTCTAAACTATCTCTGTTTTTCATGTATTTCTATGTATGGCTTCTCTTTCTGCCAAATTGCTAATTCTTCATTTCTGTCCTGCCTCTAACGTTTTCTAGTTTCCAACTTTTCTGAAATTAATAATTTTTTCTGTAATTAACAGTCACCAAATCCAATGTCTTATTGGACTGAGTTATTGGATTCTACTTCTGTTTCTACTTCTCCCATTACAAGTTCCTATTTTCAAGCCCCATGACAAAAAAAGTTTCCTTTAGGCTAACTCTTGAGAGACATGATCTTGGCACAATTATTTTTTCAAACAAACTAAAAAAGTATCTTGTATATATTTAAGTTAAAATAAAAATTCCCCCTGGCTTTATCCAGTACCTAGAGTGGGGAGTTGCAGCCACATAATTTCGGAAATTTTGGTAACCAAACATTAAATGATTTACCAATATAAGAAAGTACTATGGATTTCATGGTATTAATTTTTATTATTATTCGTGATTGGCACTGTTGAAATAATTCCAACATATGTTCTCCATTCTTAAATTATCAGGTGGTATAGCCAATGTATACAAATTATGAGGAATAATTAGTGCAACATTCCCATGATTTGTGGGGGAAAATTTTTTAAATTAATTTTTCATTGGAGTGAAATAGATGATCAAATATATAATTTGGTGTACCATGTCCATTCCTCCATTGGTGTCTAGGTTACCTCATTCTTTTAATTAATAATATATAAAGCTTTGAGGTACAATAACACAATGGTAAGATAATCTTAGGGAAAAGAGTTGGTTAGTCAGAGTACATTGAGTCATATTGAGCCTTTATACATGTCTTAAAGCTGTATAAAGTTTTAGATTCAGAATAGTTGCTATGCACTATTCTGAATGCTTTACCCTTTATATAGGTCTTAATCAGTGCTAGGCCTTATTCTGATTGCGTTATCAAAGAAGCAAGAAGAGTCAAATATAAAACAACCAACGTACAGGGACAGAAAAATTGAAAACAGACAGAAATGGGGTTTGAAAGGAAATGAAGACTGAAAGAATAAGATGCACAAAAAAGTAGTCATAGTCAAGTATTGTGGAATATACTTAGTAAGACTGTTTAAAATCCATGTGAAGAGCTCATAATTTGTTACTTTATTACGTCTAAAGTCACCACAGTCAAGTAGTTCAAAATGATATAAACCATTCTCCATTTCACCTATATTTTTATTGTTATTTCACTGGTTGTGGCTCCCCCACACTAAAGCGCAGACTTAGAATAATGCAGCTCAAGCTTTATGCTCCTTTGGTATCATTTAAACATATTCACAGGTAGAGACAGTCTATTGTCAGGTTAAAATCTGGCAAGTGGGAACCAAATTGTCTCTGGTCAAATCTGAACTTCACCTCATCTTTTTCTCATTTGAGCAATGGAGACAATTAGTAACACCTAGCACATAATGTTGTTGTGAGGATTAAATGAGATAATATATGTAATCTGCTTCGAACAGTTCCCAGATATACAGAGAGAGCTACAGTAGTGTTAATAACCATGAAGACACTGCAGTCCCTGTCCTCATGGAGCTTGCAGCCTAGAGGGGAAACATTTTTACAGAATTTTGTTTAGAAACAAACGGCACTCAAACTAACTCAAACTGACTCAACTAAGGCACTCAAAAATATTTGGCAAACAAAATTTGACTAGCCCTATGATGGTGAGTAACCACCAGAGTTATCCTCATGCTTTAAAATAGGAGAAAACATAAGGTAACCTCTTTAAGATAAATTTTAAAAGAGAAACAAGATTCCGCCTATGACAAGGAGATGGGGGCATTTATTGAAGAGGTATCCATAACGATAGTCTTCTAGCAAACTATTGGGTAAAGGTTTAGATGTAGTGAGCTTTATAGTCTCTCCTGCAGGAAACCACTTGTATGATCACGAACCAATTCCTTAACTCAATTGAGCCCGTTTTCATAACTCTTTTTTTTTTTTTTTTTTTATTATACTTTAGGGTTTTAGGGTACATGTGCACAATGTGCAGGTTTGTTACATATGTATCCATGTGTCATGTTGATTTCCTGCACCCATTAACTCGTCATTTAGCATTAGGTGTATCTCCTAATGCTGTCCCTCCCCCCTCCCCCCACCCCACAACAGTCCCCAGAGCGTGATGTTCCCCTTCCTGTGTCCATGAGTTCTCATTGTTCAATTCCCACCTATGAGTGAGAACATGCGGTGTTTGGTTTTTTGTCCTTGCGATAGTTTACTGAGAATGATGTTTTCCAGTTTCATCCATGTCCCTACAAAGGACACGAACTCATCATTTTTTATGGCTGCATAGTATTCCATGGTGTATATGTGCCACATTTTCTTAATCCAGTCTATCGTTGTTGGACATTTGGGTTGGTTCCAACTCTTTGCTATTGTGAATAGTGCCGCAATAAACATACGTGTGCATGTGTCTTTATAGCAGCATGATTTATAGTCCTTTGGGTATATACCCAGTAATGGGATGGCTGGGTCAAATGGTATTTCTAGTTCTAGATCCCTGAGGAATCGCCACACTGACTTCCACAATGGTTGAACTAGTTTACAGTCCCACCAACAGTGTAAAAGTGTTCCTATTTCTCCACATCCTCTCCAGCACCTGTTGTTTCCTGATTTTTTAATGATGGCCATTCTAACTGGTGTGAGATGGTATCTCACTGTGGTTTTGATTTGCATTTCTCTGATGGCCAGTGATGAGGAGCAAAGTCTCAGGATACAAAATTAATGTACAAAAATCACAAGCATTCTTGTACACCAATCACAGACAAACAGAGAGCCAAATCATGAGTGAACTCCCATTCACAATTGCTTCAAAGAGAATAAAATACCTAGGAATCCAACTTACAAGGGATGTGAAGGACCTCTTCAAGGAGAACTACAAACCAGTGCTCAATGAAATAAAAGAGGATACAAACAAATGGAAGAACATTCCATGCTCATGGGTTGGAAGAATCAATATCGTGAAAATGGCCATACTGCCCAAGGCAATTTATAGATTCAATGCCATCCCCATCAAGCTACCAATGACTTTCTTCACAGAATTGGAAAAAACTACTTTAAAGTTCATATGGAACCAAAAAAGAGCCCGCATCGCCAAGTCAATCCTAAGCCAAAAGAACAAAGCTGGAGGCATCACGCTACCTGACTTTAAACTATACTACAAGGCTACAGTAACCAAAACAGCATGGTACTGGTACCACAACAGAGACATAGATCAATGGAACAGAACAGAGCCCTCAGAAATGATGCCGCATAGCTACAACTATCTGATCTTTGACAAACCTGACAAAAACAAGAAATGGGGAAAGGATTCCCTATTTAATAAATGGTGCTGGGAAAACTGGCTAGCCATATGTAGAAAGCTGCAACTGGATCCCTTCCTTACACCTTATACAAAAATTAATTCAAGATGGATTAAAGACTTATATGTTAGACCTAAAACCATTAAAATCCTACAAGAAAACCTAGGCAATACCATTCAGGACATAGGCGTGGGGAAGGACTTCATGTCTAAAACACCAAAAGCAATGGCAACAAAAGCCAAAATCGACAAATGGGATCTCATTAAACTAAAGAGCTTCTGCACAGCAAAAGAAACTATCATCAGAGTGAACAGGCAACCTACACAATGGGAGAAAATTTTTGCAACCTACTCATCTGACAAAGGGCTAATATCCAGAATCTACAATGAACTCAAACAAATTTACAAGAAAAAAACAAACAACCCCATCAAAAAGTGGGCAGAGGACATGAACAGACACTTCTCAAAAGAAGACATTTATGCAGCCAAAAAACACATGAAGAAATGCTCCTCATAACTCTTTTAAATGAAGGAGTTGAACAAGATGACCTCCAAGACTTCTTTTATTTAACATATAATATCATATTAATAAATTTGGGGGATTTATCTGGAGGAGTGAGGTTTCTAAAATTGGCTTTTAAGAATCATAAAAGGCATCAGAACACAAGGAAAGAACAACATTAAAGAACTGAATTTGTACTCATAGCGTTGAAGAAAATGAATACTCAAGTTTGGGGTTCAGATCATCTAGTTACTGAACTATCAATGTATTTCTCCAGCATATATGTTTCATATGTGTTTTCACAGGGGTCTCTTATAATGCATATCATTAAATAACAAAATAATACATAGCTTGTTGCTTATAACATAGGTTTTTTCCATCATGTATCAAATACAGTTCTGAATATCATTATTAAGTATTAGGAAAAAGTGACACAATATAAATCAGAAAGACAAAACATTTACATTCATTACAAAATATGAAAAAGAAATATATAGTCTCTATATTGAAAAGGAAAATGAGAAGAAAAAGAATTTCTAACACTTTTTGTAATGAAGTAAAAGAGCACCCATTATAAAGAGAAGCTGTTACTTATCTGTGATCAATTTTTAAAATTATGTCTGATACTAATTCTGTCTCTGTTTTAAGTCATACAGGACCAAATATGGACCCTTAGAGAAAGAATAAGCAATTTGAAATCTGAAAAAAAAAAACGTAGAAAAAGAGACACATTTTTAAATTGAGTTAAGGGCTTAATAGGCCACATTTGACATCAGGTTTTATTATAGTTCATAAAACAATATCCACAGAGATTGCATGCTAAGCAACACTCTATTTACAGTATTTTTAAAAGTTAACAAAGGAAGAGAGTCTGAGTAATTAGAATGTAGAATAATTAAAATACCTGTGTCATTAAATGATGCTATTCCGTTTGTTGCAATATACAACAAAATTCAAAAGAAAAAAATACCCTGAAATATTTTTAAATGAATGACTCTGTAAGAAAACAATAAGAAAATAATTTAGAAAAATTAAAACTTAGCAGACATGAAGAATGTTTTCTGAAGCTTAGATTTTCATTCTTGACTATTATCTTACATATAATAAAGCCTATGTTAACCATTTTAAGAATATACAAACCAAATCTACTTTTCTTGATCAGTATTCTGTGTAGTTTAGCATACCTGTGGGTAGCTGTCAGTCCTTGGCAAAACTGATATATCATAAGTGGCAGCAAAATGGCTTTTCGCTTGTTGTATTTGGCCATAACGTTCCCTTTTTCTCCATTTGGCCCTTCGATTTTGAAACCAAACCTAATTATTTAATAAAAAGTAGAATTTTAGCTAAGGAATATTTGATAAAGCAAATGTGATGTTAAAAGACATCAAACAAGAAAGGTAAACCAGGTTAAAAAAATTACTTAAAAAGAAATGTATTTACATTAGAAAAGGATCCACAGATTTTACTTTCTCTTGTATCCTGATATGGTAAGTGATTTGCCCATGAGGCAAAATAATTTAATAGAAAGAGGCAGAAGACTTTCGGGAAATACATCTGATATGTCTGAGCCTCTGTTTTCTCATTTATGGAAAACAAAAAGGAATTAGATTGTATGATCCTGAATACTCCATATATCTCCACATTGTCATGGATAAGTCTCCTTTAAGAGAATGCTGCAAGTCTGGAGGACATATATGCCATAATGTAAACTCAGTCAATCTATAAGCAAATTAATATCTGAGTCTATTAAAACTTATCTTTAAAATATGTCACAAAAGTGAAAGCTCTTCTGGGTTGTGCTCAAACCTACATAATCTTTTAAAAATCTAAACATAAAGATTACATCTAAATATATGGCAGCAGCAGGAACATCATGATTATCTAGAAATAGGAAAAAATGAGATTGCATATTATAATAACCATGACAAGAATTATAGGTAAAAAGGAATCATCTAAAGTTGAACTGTGGTTTTAAAATACGTGAATGTGCTTATTACATACATTATGCAACTTATTTTCCCTTATGAAAATGCTCGGATATCTTTACATAATTTCTCTAATTTAAAGCACAGGTAATGGAAATAATGTAAGAAATAGGGCAGATAGAACCAAGTGTCAAGAAAGTCTATCAGTTAGTGTGGCAACTAAGGTCACTAAGCTATCTTCCACAGTTTCTCTAATTACCTATTAGAAGTATTTATTATAAGAACCATCTTCCTCAGCAGGTTTGATAGTCATTAATTCATACTTGTAATGCTCCAATGCCTTCACTTTAATATTAAAGGGAGATGCAGAAGATTATATTCAATATGTATACTTTGATGTTTTTTAAGTGAACATTATAGGAGTAGCTTTTGGGAATCTCTTTAGTCTTCTTCACACAACTATGTTCAGAATATAAAATATTTAGGAAAAAAGCTAGAAATCAAATATAAAAAATGCAAGTTGTAAAAGCCTTTTGTTGAAGTTTACTTGAAATTTTCACTCTTTTTCATACTCAATTCTAATCTTGTATATCTTTACCTTCACTATTATGGCAACATATTAATACTCAGTTTAATTTTTAAGTCCACATTACAAATTTAAGATGCCACTTTGCAGAGTTTTCAGCAATTGAAATGAGCCAGAGGGCTATATGTTCATTATAGTTTTAGTACACTGCTGATAAACGCATATTATCCATTATGCCAAGGCTCAAGACATCAACAACAAAACAAAACAAATCAAATTTTCTTGCTGTCTCTACAGATAAGCCCCAGGAACATACTAAGGGAATTTAGTAATATGTTTTTGGGGTTTATTTTTTTTTCCATTGACAGAAAGAACTTGACAATTTCCTTAAAATGGGTAATAGTTACCACTCTTATATGCAAAGCAGGAAAGAGAACGACCTGAGTAAATTAAGTTCAGATTGGCTCTCTGTGCATGTTCTTAGACAAAAATTAATAAAGACTTGATGAATGTTAAGGGGAAAAGATGCATTATGTACAGTTGGTCACTCTGTGTGCAAACATACTTGTTTATGGTTACAAGTATAACTAATTTAAATATAGACAAAGACAAAAATCTCAAACAAAGTGGGTGTTAATACTTGACAATTCTAAAATTCTTTGTTAGCATGAACTTTCTACATATTTACTTCCTGAACCAAGATAAAGTAACCATTTGCTTCCACCAACTCAAGTAAAAATCTGCTGCTTGTTATCCGTGTACCACCAGATGTTATCTCTAATGATGTAAGAGCCTTACAATGGCTTAATCTTAAGAAGAAATACCGTTACTCGATTTAGAACAAAATTTTCACTGTTTTATTCATTCCCCCATTTTAGCAGTTTATGGGAATTGCAAAAATCAATACTTTTGTAGAGGAGTCAGAACACACACAAAGTCAAAGGCCATTATCCTGAATTATTGTTGCATTTTAAACTCTTACTACTTGGAAACTAGTAAAATATAGTTTAAGAATATCAAATTTAGTCAAAATAAAGTACTCCTAAGAGGTAAAATTTTACCTGATATGATTTTTCTTTCTCAAATTATTTTTAAAAATTAAGCATACTGGATCATCCAATTTAATAACTAGAATATATCTTATAAACATAATTGAGTATATACAAAAATTTACTTTAAAGCCATTATTTTTATTGCTTATGCAAAATTCATATGATTTATCTAGACTTTAACCATTATAATGGAATATTACATATTGACAACTACTAGAACTATAAAATCGTAAATGAGCACTATTTGATCTTTTTTTAATTATCCATAGTGAAAACATTCCATGGTATACATAACAATTGGGAATTTGTGGGATTGTTTCTTTTTTTTCTTTTATTATGCCTCCAACTCTAGAAATTTCTAGATGTATGGGCTATTATACAAATAATTTACAAATACCTGATGTATAATCTAAAAAAGAACCTTAATGGCTAATAAAACTGAAAAAAAAAACAAATAAATATACCAATTACTAAATAGTCATGATTCTGCTTTTCATCCTTTAAAAATTGCTTTTGAAAATCAGAGATATATTATCATATTGTTATGTTTGAATGATTGTTAATTTTTATGTCTCTGTAATAACTCGTGTTCGTTTTACATATTGTGTGAGTTGTCAAAATTTTTGCAATTAAAAAAATAATTTTAGTAGACATATATTCATATATATTACTCTGTTCCTCATCTTCAGCTAGGGAATCAGTTTGTTTCTTTGTGGCAAAATGCACTTATTCAATTATTCTAACACCATTTATTTTCCTATCCCATCCATCAAGGCCTCTGTTTGGCTCCTACCTGGACCCTGGCCTCAGTGAGCTCTGTCCTCAGAGCAAGCTGTTCTCTGACATACACATCCGGGTAATGAGTTTTCTGAAAGACTTTCTCCAGCTCCTCCAGCTGCAAACTGGTGAAGGTGGTTCGGTGTCTCCGTTTCTTACTGCTGGATACATTGCTATCACATTTATCCCCAAGTTCATCCAGCTCTCCCTTCTCTTGCATCCCTTTCACAGGAGACATTCGGAGACTGTTACAGTTGTCCATAGCTCTATTCAGTTCCGTGTGAAGGGGCTGTCCTTCTACTTTAGTGATCCCATAGTTCACTGTACCCAGAGGAGGAGAAAACAACAGTTCTCAGGATTGTGAAACTCATCTCAATTAAATCAATAAGTAGAAGTAATTGAGAGTATCAAGAAATTGGCCTATTAATAATTTATTTTGCTAGTATTAATTCAATTACCACATTCTATACTTAATTCATTGTAGGACAGGTTTAAATACCATTTTAAAATATGTTCACGCAACTGCTATGATCTGGCAAAATCCGCAGTTCTATTTTACAGGATTTATATGTTTATGCACATATTTTTTATTTAAATTCATGTACTCGAATTTAAAGATGATCTGGGTGTTTCATGAAAAAAACTTTAAGTGTCCATGATTTTTGAAAACTGGAGCAAATTTAATGTCATGTATTTACTCAAAGCAGATAAAATCAAGCTACTAATGTGGCTCAGAAAATATATTTTAATCTTAAATAATACCTCTGTACTAATATCTGAAAGTTATTATCCGCCACCATGTAAAATGTACTGATGATAGATTTCAGATGTGACATTATTTCCACTAAATTTTGAATATTTCAACTTTATATCCATGTCTGCATTTACACTTTTTCTTCAAAAATAATCTACTAAATTGACAAAACAAATTTCATGCCAAATTTTGAATGTGCTTTCTATCAGAAATTAGATTTAAGCAGCATTTTTTTTACCTAAAAACTTATCATGCAGTTCTTTTTAAAACATTTCATATTTCTACTTAGCTAGTTAAATAAGTTTTAAGGTTGAAAGCTTTACTTTTTTCTCTGCTGAAACACAGAAATTAAAACAGCTATTAAAACATTACAGAGGATGACATCTGGCATTCTGTTAAGGGATGTTTAATTTCAGTAATTTTCTTCAGATTTGATTGCATGCTTGCAGTATGATATAAAACAAAAATATATCATATAATGCCACACGCCCACAAATCCAATGGATGCATATAGTGAAATGGGAAGCACTTTTTAAAAAGTAAAGTCAATCCAGCCAGAATAATAATTTCCAATAGATGATCATACTTTTTTCATTTGTTTCTTTTTTTAAAATTACCCCCATAATGTATTTTTACAACTCTTTTCATCATTATACAAATATATTCAACTTTAATGCGCATATAACTTCAATAGCTAATAATTGAGTACCGTGCATTTCAATGTCACTAAGGGAGTAACTCTCAAAAATGTTCTCATCACAAAAAAAGTCAGATATTTGAGGTGATGGCCCAGTTAATTAATGTAATTTAATCATTCCACACTGCATTAAAAAAACGTAACATTACTTTGTACCCCATAAATATATACAACTATAATTTGTCAATATATAACAAATTTTTTAAATGAACGGTTTTCATGCAAAGGAAGATGTGATGTTAAACTAAATATAAAGAAGAGCCATGACTGATTAACAATACGGTTCTGTCTCCTTGAGCAAAATTCAAGGGGGAACTGCAGCAATTAGGGATGGGGGAGGGGAGGCAACAGAGAGGCTAAGGGCATCTCAAGAGAAAGACAGGATCTCTCCTAAATTAAGCGGATGACTGCCTATGTTCATCTTCCTTAACACTTCTCTGTTAAAATTCATCTTAATAGTGTGATATTTGTTTAAATTTGATAACGCATCAATTATGTCTCTTATTTTGGATTCTCGACTATTTAAAATAAAATATTATGATCGAGTCCATCCGGAGTCAATACAAGACATTGCAGAATCATTAAAGAAAGACCTGTCAATTCAAATAACGTTACGCATGCATCTAAGAATTCCACAAGTACAGATACCAGGTCTGAAACGCAGCCAGAAAACCAACAACTCAGTGTAAGAATAATAAAAAGTATATGCGCGAATCTTTCTAAATAAATGACTGAAACGACTTAACTGATTATTTTCTCTATCATTTGCACCTTTATTTTTGATTTACCCTTAGTGAAAAGTTACTTGCAACGTTAAATAAAATTATTTGAGATTAAAAAAAGAAAATAACTTGTGTTCAAAATATTTAGAAAATGAGCTTCTACAGGCCAGTGTTTTGTCAGATTTTGAATCTCCATAAAATAGGGGGCAGGGCGCTTGTTGTAAATATTTCACACTTAATTCGTTTGTTATTTTAAAGCAGCCCGCCCCTTATAGCTTAACTGTGGAATATATACAATGATAAGGAAAAGTTCTCTTGGAATTGTAAACGTGCTTTAGCTGTCGCGATCTGAAATAATAGGTTCGTATTAGGTTACAAGATAGAAAAGATAGATGGTTTGTTTTGATAACATTTTGACTTGGAGATACTTGGGCATTCAAAGTTGAAGATTTCACCCAGAAGCATTCCAAAGACTCCTTAGGTGACTTTTAATGTGAAGTCATAAAAATACAAAACGTAGAATCTGGGAATGAGTGATTAGGCCGGGTATGCTTTGCCCGAAGCTATTTAATGTGCTTTAGTGTTTAACAAACATTCAACGCGTGTTGTATTGCAAACGCAAAAAAAAAGCAGAAATTACAAATTCACACATGCTAGAAATCTAGGGATCCTCAAACTTTGAAAAAATATCGCCACGTCTTGGAAAATTAAAAAGATTTATCTTTACCTAAAGGAGCTCAAAGGGTTTTTTGTTTTTTGTTTTTGTTTTCCGGTTTGTTTTTTTTTTCCTACTCGTGACGACAGTGACGTACTCTAACGAGCTGTGATCGATTTCAGTTCCTCCCGCCCGGACTGCAAGGCGGGCTCGCAGAGGAAGCGTTCTGTCTTGACTCAATTACGCTCTATTTAGCGCCCTATCAGTTTACTCCAGGAGCCAATATTACAGAAGGACTCAGGGATCCTTAGGCGACCAGACCCTACAGCGAAAGGAGAATCGCTCGGAGGCAACCCGGTGCTGGATCTCTCCCTCCCTCCGCCCTCCGCCCCCAAAGGCTGCAGCAGCAGTAACACCGCTTCATAAAGCGATCACCTTCCACTACCTTCCTCCACCTTCCAGATCCCTCGCTCCCACTTTTCTCCTTCCTCCCTCGCTGCCTGATCAGACCGATCCTGCATTTTCGATTGCGGAAGGGCTGCGGCGGCTCTGGCTGGGGCGCTAGCGACTCACCGCTGCTGTCCTGACAGGGCGAGGTCCTCTCCAAGCGCACGTGATGCTCGGCGCGGGGCAGGGGTCCGAAGGCCTGCACGCATTTGCTTGCAGACGCTTTGCTGTAAAAGGACTCATTGTCCAGCGTCTCCATAACGTGCTCCAGAGGACCTCCTGCGCCCATGTAAAAGTCACTGTTTTTACTCGGAGGGCTCTTGAGGGCAAACTTCTCGCTCAGAAACTCCATAATCCTGGAAGGCTGTCGCGTAGCTCCTGGGGCACAGAAACTGGAGAGAGCTGGGGGAGGGAGCCAGTGGGTGGGAGGAGGGAGGGCCAGAGAGGAGGGAAGGGAAAGCGAGCGCTGCGGCGTCGGCAACTGCCCGGCTCCTGCCCCTTTAATACGTCCCGGCTGGAAAAGGAGCACCTGAAGTTGCTTTTATATCTTGAAACTCAGCTGGCCTCCTCCGGCAGCCTCCCAGTTCTAATGAATATGAAAATAGGCGGGCGACTAACTCCACCCAGGGTCCCCCCTCCGCCCCTACCCCACCCCCATTTTCCCGACTTACCCGGGCAGAGCGCGTCCAGGCCTAGGATAGACAGACAGACAGCTCCATTTCAGACAAATGCCAGGAGAGACGAGCCCCTGACACCCAGATTCATTGCCGCCGTGACAGTGGACTGGCATTTCGGAAGATCTTGGTGAGATCGCAAAGCAGTTAAACCTCCACTCCCTACTGCCTGCGCCTTCCTGAGCCACCCGTCCCTATCCCGCCCCCATGCCGGCCACTCACTACCAGAAAGATTTAGAGGCGTCTTAAGAACTTGAAAGAAGTATTGCTCTAAAAAGCTTTTATTTCATCCGTAAATCGTTTACGTGGAAGATTCACATTAATCCGAAGCCCAAGGAACCAGATGCATTGGCAACTATTTAATCGCGGCCGCCGTAGTAGAGGGGCCGCTTCGGCTTCTAACCCGGAGGAGCTCGGGGTCCGGGCCAGCTGGGAGCTTTACGAGGCCGTGGCCTTTTCTTTTTCTCTGGAATGCGGCGGCGTGTGGACGCGGTGGCGAAGGGTGGGAGAGAGGAGCCGAGCAAGAGGCAATGAAGCCATTATACTAATGCCAACCAATTCCCTACCCTCTTCACCACTCTTCCCTTTGGTCCACGATTTTATCATTAGACCCAAATTATTTTAGGAAAACCAGTTAGGATCAGTGCCTTTGAAAGGCTTTTACTCTAATGACAAAGGGAGGATTGTTACAAATAGGGGTTTATGAAGAAGAGGAATGTCTGCATATTTTTACAGAAATTACTTTTACTTTTGAAGAGTCGCTGTGGAGTTACTCCGAAAAGTGCTCTGGGAGCGAGTGGTGAGCGCGCGGAGCTGCGGGCGCTCGCAGCGCGGCGTCCTGGGCGCGGACAGGTCCAAGGCCTCCATTTCCACCAGAGGGGATGGTAGGGCAGGCAGGACAGCATTGCTAGGTTGAAATCCCTTCTGTGTGACTTTTGGCACGACTCTTGTCTTCCTAGGAGCCTGCGGCGCTTGGGGGAAATGCATTCGGTGCCCTGGGCACAAAATCGCATTTGCATCAGGCACCCTAAGCTAGCAAATTTGGTGAAAATAAGCCGGACAGGTTGTGTGGTCCAGGTAGGCCTCTGCTTAGGCGTCCTGAGACAGCCTTTGTCAACACTGGCACTCACAGCGGCCGTCGCGTTTCCCTAGACAAGTCTGGCCATTATGGTGAGGCCTCGGGCAGGCCGAGCAGCCCCGACTCTGAGGATGGTGAGGCCAAGCCCAGCTGCGGTGGGCATGCTGATGGGTTTGAGAGTTTCCACCTTCTGCGGGGGTCTTAGCTGACCCACGCCTCTTTGGTGAGACCTTCTTCGAGACCTGACCAGGCCTCAGCCAGAGAGTAACAATGAGGGAGCGCTGTGCACCCCAGAGCTGCTCCTTAGCGTTGCGCGAAAGGCAGCGTCGGCCTTAAGCACCCAGATCCGACCGGGGGAACCCGAGCAGATCAGCTGGCAGCAGCAGCCTTGGTCGCCCGGCCGGAGTCCAACCCAGACTGTTCTCCCAAGGAGGCGCACAAGCTTAGTTCACGTGGCGCAGCGCTCAGTGCGGCCTTGAGCGCGCACTCAGATTCAGGCAAGTGGACACTATTCCTGGGACTAACTAGCTTCTGCTGTATTATTATTACTCTCTCCAGAGCAGTGCTGCCAGAAACAACTGCAGATTGTTAAATTTCAGGGGAGCAAGGTCAAAGAAAAGCACTAGGGACTGAGCTTCAGCAGGAAGCCAGGCTGCATCGGGGCGCAGGAACTCCAAACCAGACAACCTGGCATTCTGAGGTCAAGCCCAGGGGGAGAGAGTGAGGTGTCGGAAGAAGCCATTGAAACGCTCTTCTTAAAGTGTCCTGTAGCATCCCGACCTTGCGTGAGCAGTAGCCTCAGCTCTGCGTTCTTTGGACACTTTCTAGCGGGCTCCCGGGCAGCCTTGTGGAAACGTTGAGTGTTGCGTTCGTTATTTATTCACTCCTGTTGGGTTAGCCATTTTCGATTCTTTCCTATCCCCTTCGGTACCTTCTTATCTTCAGGTATCCTGAAAGTCTGACTTTCTCTAATAAACACGGGGAAAGATAAGAAAATGGTCGTTTAATATGTTTTACAAAAATTCACAGCAGCAAGAACAACACCTATTGCTGACTTGAGGAAATATACAAACTAGTTATCAACCAAGTTATCTTGTAGAGCTCTGTCAGCTTGTTTATAAATATATGTCTTAAAAGCCCTAAATTTCCGGAAAAACATTAGGTGTCTTTTAAATGAAAGACATGTGATACAAATTATAGGATACTTGTATGCCAATAAAGGTCCGACTCATAGAGAAAAGCACAGAGTAGCCGAGGACAAGAGCTGTCTAGTAAACCCGTTTCTGCCCCATTACCAAAACTCACTTTTGATGGTAGTGGTTGAAGGGATGGGGTGTAAGGTGTCACCAAACCAACATAATATCCCTGGAACTTCCTGGAAACGCAAATATACTACACAGAATCCCGTGTGTTTTGTGACATGTAACCACATGTGCCCATAACATAGGGAGCAGCTAATGGCAAACTCCCATAACGAATGTTTAATCTGCAGTTTTTGGCAAGAAGCTGGATATTTGGTTGCCAACAGCTATATTACATGAATTTTGAGAGGTTGAGATGGAGTTTATGGTTATGACACAGCTCTAGAGATGGGGCATTAATAATACATTAAAATAATACTAATTAAAATAATAATAATTCAATAATTTCTAAAAGTCACAAGAAGGGAGAAGAAATTAGATTGGAGATGGTCTCACTTTTCCTGAGATCTACCTGGGCTTTTTCCACTAATGCTTTGAGGATAGCCTTCTTGGAAATTGACCATAGTACTTTGATAAATGCTTTCAGCCTTCCAGATCCAGCTTGGCTCCTACCTCCACAGCTTTTAAAAGTCCTCCTCAATTCCAACAAGTCAGCTTGGCCCAGGCCTCAGGGACAAGTGTGTTATGAGGGGTAATCAGCTCGCCATATATATATATATATATATATATATATATGATCCAGTTTATTAGGTTAGGTTCTAGTTGGGGTTTTATCTCCTAGGGCCTCAGCCCATCAACCCCAGGCATCAGTTTTCTTCTTTGCCCACTTATTTTGCCTTTGAGAGTATTGTTCATCTTTTTCCATATTCAGGATAGAAACCCAGGATTCAACTTTCCTTCTTTTACGTCAGTCAAGATATCTAACTAGAATAAGCTGCTGTGCATCCTTTTCTGATTTGCTTCCTTCAGATCTGAACTTTCTGGTTGGGCACTAACACTTGCAGGAAGTGGTGGGGTGAGAGAGGGGGTAGGAGAGCAACAGAGGTGTGGAGTAATTGATTTCTTTTAAAACCTAACAAAATTTAGGACATCCTAGGATTTCAGTACTTTTGGATCTTCACTGTGTAGTGATGCTATTTCGTAACTTCTTGATGGGGATGAGGAGCAGTGCCTGCAGGTGAGGTGCAGGGCGGGGATCAGGAGGAATAATGAGGGTTAACAAGGCTATTACAGATTCAAGTCTCAGCCTCTCTGAAAAACTTTCTCCTCTAGTAATTGAGATGTGTTGGAGCAAACTAGATCATTCCTCTGGCACCATGGGATCCTAACAGAGAGGGGGAAGCTATTTTGTGAAGATAAAGATGACTGATGCTACCTTTTGAAGTGACATCAATATTATTCCTGCAATCAGTTTGTTGTTGCTGTTAGGTGGCAGCTTTCCCAAACAGTGATTTGGGATATTTTTTAAAGTATTTTTTTAGTTCCCATTTAGAGCCTAGAACTAAAAGAATCGAAGAAGTTAAAATTATTAGAAAGTCCATTGAAATGACTATTTGACACTCCCCCACCCCCAAAGAGTGCTTTATTAGAAAGTAAAATTCAGATAAAGGATTCACAGGTTAAGGCATCTTGACTCATTGCACCAAAAAAAGAAAAAAAAAAAACCTCACAGACTAAAAGTTGCTTTTAATGCCCGTCTTCCCTTTGTAAATATGTTTTGGGAAATGAAAATATATTTACATATGCAGCATTAAAGCAGCGGCAGAATAAATGTATAGACCACTTTAGTTTCTTCTGATTTCAACTTATTGAGAGAAATGTCACACTTACATACTAATAGTGGGAATGAGAAGATAGGATTGCTAGGATTTTAGTCTTAGCACTTCCTTTTTGCAGTGAGAGTTTGAGGCTTATTGTAAGTGGAGCAAGAAAAAAATGTGTGCTGAATCAGGCGAATTATGCCAAATGTAGAAGAGCAATGGTCTGAAGAGGGGAGGAGCTGGTGGAGAGAAACTTTCATGAAAAAGTACTAAAATAATTGAATGTCATGTAGCATGGCAAGATGCCAGGTGGCCTCGTGTTTGTGTGTGCTCTGCGGCTGTTTTCCTTCCCTGCCTTCATCTTCAGCCTTCCCACAGCTCTGCAGACATAACAGATACTGAAATATATTTTGCATCAAAGCAGCTCGAGGTTTTCATCAAAATAAAAATAAATGGACACACAAAGAAATATTTAGGCTTTTCTTTAAAATATATGCCCAATCCACAATCATGTATTCCCGAAAACACACCTACAAACAAAAGTGTAACTTCGTGACATTTTTGAAGTTTCTGCCTTTAAAAAAACAATTACACAGATGTTAATCGATCTTGTAAGCCTTTAAAGTATGCTGCTGCAAAGCTGTCCAGTATGATGAATTAAATTTTTACACTTATTGTAATAATATTATTAAATGTTTTGGTGTTTCATAAACTTCTGGTTTTTCAAAAAGTGATACTTGTTTCTGAATACCAGTGTGTTTCAATAATAGTTTTTCACACAGTTGCCTTTTCTTAAAGGAGAAATAAACTTCTGTTCTCCTAAAGGATCCAATTTAAATGTAAAAATACAGTATGACTCTTTGCCCTTAGTGCAAATATCTTGATTTATCTAGCATATGTGTGCACATTACAATAGACATTGTTTGCTTTTACTATAAAAATGTATTTTATTCCAAACTTTAAAAATAATTCATCTGCAATAATCTAGTCACCTTTATTTCTTTCTACGGCTGTCGTCATTTTTCCAGGAAGTTCTGAACATAATAAAGACCGTTAACGTTAGACTTCCTCTATGACACATGTAGAAGTGCATAAGTTAAACTGTATTCAATTCATAGACTGGTATTTCACTAGTAAACTATTAATCATGTCTCTAAAACGTTTTTCCACTATTTTGTTTGATAAGTGAATTGTTAAACTTCTATTCGATATATTTAAATACATTTTTTTCCTGCTGAGTTACTAGGTATGTCTGAAAGACAGGGCTGCTTATTTTCAAAAAGATGTGCGTGCATATTCACTCCTTGAGCTTTCCCATTTCAGGGAAAGACTTCCTTAAAAAAAAATCTCAGTAAAGATAACTGAGACAAAATGATGGATATTTCTCCTTTGGACTGGAATTATACAAAGTAAATGTGAAGTCCGTGGTCATTAATCAAACCCGACCAGAATATAGCCAATATACAAAATCAAAGCGAGTTGAAGGAGTGAAGTAGATTGGCCTCCCGTAAGTTCTCCACCTACTGTGCCCCTTCCGTGCCCATTGATACCTTTTATATCAGGACAAGAGGCTAGGGTTTGGACCCCAAGGTGGTGAGCTTAGAATGCATCTCATTGTGGGCATGAAAACGTCTCGAAATCTAGCTTATCCTCTTTGTCATGGTGTTTTATAAGTTCAACAGAAAGAGGAAAAACACAAACACGTTTATTACATCAAGGATTATTCAGAGAGAAAAAAAGAGGGAGGAGAGCGCGCCAGCCCCTTTATTTCGAAAATCATCAAAGAACTTTGGAGAAAGGTAAAGATTAATATTCACTCCTTTTTTCCTCCCAACCTGTCTTGCCTATCCCGAGCAACACAGATTTCTGATGCGAATTTTGATGAGTTTTAAATGCTATCTGTCGTAATGAGAGTTGCGGAACAAAAAGCTCTCTGTGGCTCGCAGAAGGGAAGCCTAGCTTGTGGGACACCCCTCCTAGGGGTGCAGGACCGAGGGCTGCAAGCGGTGTCCCCAATCGCGCTGAACCACTTCCCAAAGCCTGCGCCCTCGTCCAGCGACAGCTGTAGACAGACATCTCGTTAGCCCTTTCTGATCAGGAACTGTGAACAGGTTGTGTGCGCAGCAAATTTTTGGAGGCAAATTGGTGCGCCCCATTGCATGGGTGGACCGCCACTTGGTGCGCACCTCAGTGAAGGACCACCCTCCTGGCTCCCGGCCTGGAGGGAGCCATGAGCGACTGCTGTGCGGGACGTCTGGAATGAGGACCGGGTCTCCACTTCAACCAAGTGGGCGAAGTCCCTTACAATCAAGAACGACTCTGTGGTTAAACGCGCATAGGTGGAGGAATCTCTATTCTGAGCAAAGAGAATGAAGTTTCGCTTCTCATGCAAACTTAAAAGAGCCTCGACGACGAATATGGAAAGGAGTTAGTGGTTAACCGATTTGATGCTAATATTTCATCAGTAGTGCTTTCCCCCCTTTAAAGTTCAACTCTTGGAAAAACAGCATATTTTAAGCTTTCCATCCAAATATTGATGTTGGCAAATGGATCATCTAGCCGTCCCTCGGTAAGGACAGTGCCCTTTTTGTTTCACATGTTGGCAATCAGAATTAATCCATATCACAAAATGCGGCAGATTTCGAGGAGTTTAGTCAAGAGACATGTAACTCTCTGACAGTAGAAAGAGCACGCCTGCACACACACACACAAACGTGGGGGGACAAATTGGGGGGGAGCGCCCGAAAGTAGCTCATACCTCACTTTTAACTACCTGTCCTCAACAAGTAATGATCCACTTCCCCGATTAAAAAAAAAAAAAAGCCAGGTTTCAGCCTGACTGCCAATATTTTCAATGCCAGGCCACGGTAATGTCTCTTCTTAAGATCTTGTTCCACAGTAAAAAATTCTTATCCTTTACTGGATTTTTTTATGTCCTTTTTATTAAACAAAGTTGATGCATTACCTCCAGCAGGGTAGCACCCTGGGCATCCGAAGACCTCTGTTGAAAAGCCTCAGAGACCTCATGGGATTACATCATCTTTCAGTTTCCAACATCAGATGCCCCTAAATGGACCCTCGTTATAATATCCTAAAAAAATTAAACACTTTCTTACCTTCACACTTGCTCTCTCAGTTCACAAAGCTTCATGAACGCACAATCTATTAATACAGTTCAAATATAATAAGCAATTAAAATGTTTCCTGCCATTCTACTAAACAAGTATTTTTAAGTTACCCAAAGAAAAAAAAAGGCTTTAAAGAATACATTTATTTCCATTTCTTTGTGAGGTTTCAAACACTTTTTGCAATATTAAAATTACTATAAACTAAGTATTTAAAAAGGACTTTAATTTTAAAAAGGACTTGTTTTGGGTTCATTTCTGATTAATATTCTTGAAATTTTTTATTTTACACTGTATTTGATTCATATATGCTATTTTTGGGGAGGGGTATACAGCCACTCCTTTGCCACATTAGGAATTGCTTAATAATTGAATTGAGTTGAATTAAGCAAAATCTAAATAATCAATTACTCTGTTTTGAGTAGAAATGCCCTTTAATCTCGCATTCTTTTTTAGGTTAATAAAACTTTGAATATTTAGCTTAAAATTTAAAAAGAAATATAAATCTTGGCAAGATAAATTAAAGAACCTTTACTAATTTTTGCTTTTATGAAATAAAGTAGATCTATATGTACTATTTCATTTAAGGTATATTAGCTTCTTTGGGCATCTCTAACTACTGGATCACAGTTGAGGCAAACCATATGGGATATAAAAGTGTCTCTATAGTACATCATGCAACTGTTTAGTTCCAGAGGTGAACACCATGGAATCCTGTAAATCACTTTAAAAAATTTCTTCAGGTATAATCCATTAAAGTGTACCTTTATCCAATATTTTCACCAAAAACTTAAATATATATATTTTATACTTACTGTGTTTTACAAATTATGCATTCCTAGGATGGCCATCTAAATCTTTAGAATACCACAACAATTGGGATGCAGATATTTTGGGCAAAGGTAAGATGATAGGATTAAATTAATGGATGCAAACCCAAAATTGCAAATTAAAGTTAAAAAATATAGAGATGAAAAACAAAGCTTACGGGGTTCAAACAATAAAGCTCTGAGGATATTTTTGAGTCTACAGTGTGACTTAGTTGCTAAGGAAGCTTAAAAAAATTAGCTTATATTACATTAACAGAAATGAAGCAGTCACACATCAAGGAAGACCAGATCTTCAAAATACACTGAAATATGAAGAAATCTAGAGAATTAAGAGCTCTGGAATCTATTTTTATAGACAAAGAATAATAATATGAAGCTGTTTTGTGTACTGTGGCTGAGGCAAAAAGGATTTGTAAACCACATCTTATTAAAGAATGGTTGTAAGGGTTAGTGAATTTTAGCTAAGACATAAGAAAGAGTGGTTAAATTTATTCAGTTTTGCCCCAGTGGTGGAACTAAGTGGATTGACTTGACTTAGAATTTTTTTTTTCATGTAAAAGACTAACCTTCTCACAATGAAAATTCCCTGTAAGTAAAGTGGCTGATTCTCAAAATTTCACATTCAGTTGCACTGAACAAGGTGTGTTACAGGGTTAAAACTGTCATGCAAGTCTCTTTGAAATCAAAGCTTCCAAATGACATCTTTAATGCTCACAATAGTTTACATATCTGAAGTTTGTTCGCAAATATGTTATAGTACTACTATTTTTAAAATTAGGATTAATTTTCTCTAAGAGGAAGAAAATAACTTCTTATGTTTTGCCTTAAGCTGAAATTAAAGACTAAACTTAGAACACGAGTGTCTTCCGTCAAATTACTATTGTATCATTCTAGCCTATGTTTTCATTATACAGATAAGCAAGTTTGGCTAACTGGTTACACACTTGTATCGTAATGTGTATTTATGCATATCTATTTCATCTATAACACCAAAAATGTAATAATGTAGAGACTAGTTTCAGACTCACTGGGGTTATGTCCAGCTCTACCACTCGCTGGCTGTGGGATGCTGAGATTCTGATTCAGTGTTATCTTCTATCAAATGAAGGCTATTTATCTCCAAGGGTAGGAGTAAATATAAAGAAAGTTAATGTATCTAAAGCATTTAGAACAGTGCCTGGTCATAAAATAGGCACTATGTGTTTGTTGCTGTTATATATTTTAAAATTCAGATTGTGAGATCATTAACTAAGGATTATGGACATAGAAAAAATAATTAACAAATGGTGCTGTGCAATGAAAAGTGACTTAAAAAGCAGAAACAGATTCAACTATTTAAGAATATGAAGTATATAATTATGATTGTTAGAAGATGGAAAGAAAGAAAATGGATCACATATGAGAAATAGATTTCTGTGAAGGTCCTGAGGTGTGTGTACTACATTAAGTGTGTTTACCCCAAACTACTATTCAGTTAGGCTATAAACATAGGTATTGCCTCTAACATAAATTTTCCATGATTTTTGTGACTCAGGAGATGGGGATCCTACTCCTAACTCTGCCATTAACAATCTGCATAACCTAAAACAAGTACAGTTACCTTTTAAAGTCTCAGCTTCTCCTGTTAAAATATTCCAATTGTAAGACTATGTATTTTTAATGTATTTTTAAAAGTTTATTAGAAATACAATTCTTATCAATTAAACTGTATGGTCTCTAAGATGCTGCTATGAGTGGACATGATCCTCCAAAATTCATTATGGTGAAACTCTAATCCTCCATGTGATGGTACTTGGAGATGGGGCCTTTAGGAGGTAATAACGTTAGATTAGGTCATGAAGGTGGGGGTCTCATGATGGGATTAATCCCCTTGAAAGCGGATGAAGAGATACAAGATCTTTCTCCCAGATACGTGTAGATATAGTAAGAAGACGGCTTTCTTCAACCAAGAGGAAGGCCCTAATCAAGAACCCATGCATACTGACATCCTGATCTCAGAATTCCAGCCTCCAGAACTGTGAAAAATAAATATTTGTTATTTAAGCCATCAAGTCTATGGTACTCTGTAACAGGAGCCCGAGCTGTCTAAGAAAGGCATTCCAATTCTTTGATTCTAATGTATTCCAGATAAACAATCTTAAGAAATTCTAGCTTTTTCCAGCCAATACTAGACTTAGAGGACTCATCATAGTGCTCCTGAAGGCCTCAAGGAACTCAGTCCCTTGAGTAGATTAGCTTGTTCAGGAAATCACTGTCTATATCAATATCCTTGTGAGGAAAGTATTTACAAATTGTTCTACCAATGTCTATACTTGCAAGCAGCTTCACTGAGATTTAAGAGGAATCAGCATATGTAAAATCAATTATCAACAGAATGAAATGCCAAGTTTTCTTGCACTTAATAATACTAATAAATTGATATACCCACTAAGTAGAGACTTCAGTGTAGGTAACTTGATTGTTGTCTCTTCATATTTGAATTAAATTATCATTTCCCCAACCATGTCTAATTTTATTTCAAAATATACCAATAATTATTGGAATTAACATTATCTGAGAATACTATTGCCTTCCTATTTTGAAAACCATCACATAGCAGTTTTCCACCTAGAGATTATACAAATAACCTGAAGCCTATAGATTGGACAGGTATCAGGGTAGTTGATCCAATCCTCTTTCCCACTCACATTTTCCACTAATTTCCGGTCTCTCTCATCAAACTATCTCAGTTCTGTCCAATAATCCAGTCCTTGGTTTGTTCTACTCTCCATTACCTGGACATATTATTGTGATCTGTCTCCAGGTATTTATTTAGGCTGTATTCTTCACTTAAAATGCTTTCGTTAATTCATCCTTCAAGGTCAGTTAAATAGAATCTGGAAACACCTGCTCCCTGTCCATTATTATTTGAAACCAATCCTTCCTACCTCCAAAACATTTTTTTAATCCCCTTTAGGATACTAAACTATAAGTTCCTTATAGTGTTGTTTATTGGATCTAGGTCAATACTTTAAATATAGTTTATGAAGGTAATAAAACAAAAAAGTTTTTTATTCTTAATAGAAAATATAATTGCACAGTTTCAACACTGAATAAGATTAAGAACGAAACAAAACAAAGTGGTGGATATCCTTCTCTTTGTCTCCCTAGAAAGACAACTAGCCAGTATTTCCCTTTAAAAGGAAAGGGATGAAAAAGTAGCTACATAGTTACAGATGTTAATAATCTAAAACCACCTTATTTTATGTATTTTAGTTTTCTTTAGGACATATAATTTTAGGGGCTAATACAGCTAAAATTTTCTCCTGTAGGACAATGTCCTCATAATTATATTTAATAAAAGGCATATATTAAATTATTTTACCGATCTATTTTACAGAGAATATGGGCCAGTCTAATCAATTATCTGGGATCCACTTTGGGACCCTGGTGGTGGAAACATTTTCTGGGTGTATTTTTGAGTATAGAGCATTGCATAAAGAGTCCTGGTGTCGACATTCCCACCTATTTTCTAGAAATGCATCTTGTACTTGCCCATGTGAAAAAATAAGTTAACATGCTATTAGAAATTTATACCTTTTACATTTCCAAAGATTCAACACACTTACAATGGAAGAGGCTTAAGATTGATGTATTTAAAACATTGAGTTCTATTTCCATTTCAAGACAAATCTAGAAGAATCAGTTCTCAAAGTTTCTTTTGAAAAATTTCCCATCATTTCATGGAAATATTTCCTAAATATGGTATGTCGAATTGATCCAATTTTAATCTGCTTAGAGTATTTTTGGTTTAATTTTGGAATATTGTTCTGGAAAGGTTTACTCTATCAAGTTGGTATTTGCTGAATGTTTATGCAAATCAAGATACTAGGCCAGGGGCTTCTCATTATACTTTGTCATTGACCCTATTGAGTTATACATTAATCTGAACTTAATAGTAAAGAAACAAGCTCAGAGAGTTTGTCACTTGTTCAAGATGCCCATCAGAGCAAGGATTAGAACACAGCACAACTAGATTACAAAAAAAAAAAAGTTCCTTTCACTTTCTTCCATATGTCTCACACCAAAATATGTGCTTAGCAGAACAAAATTGTTGTGCTTATTTCTTACTTTGTCTATGTATCACACTGAGTTAGTCTAACACTGGTTTTATTTTGAAGTTAATAGAAAATCCATGGTTGGATCAAATTTGAATAATGTGAAGAAAGATGAGAGAGAGATTCATCCTTACTAAGTCTCCTTGTAATTTTCTACTGACACATGAGCTTTGGTAGAGAACTCTTCAATCCAATAACTTTGGGAGAAAACCTCACAACCATATGAAAGTTTAAACTACTAATTTAGCATTTATCATTTTATTTGTAACATGTATTAACATTTACTAATAGCTACGTACTTACAGATGTTAATCTAAAATTACTTTATTTTTTGCATTTTTGTTTAAGACATAGGGGCTAATATGGCTAAAATTTTCTCTTGTAAGACAATGTCCTCATAATTCCATTAAATAAAAGGTATCTGTTGGATATATTAGATTAAATAAAATACAGTATTAAATTAAGTTTACCAGTTTATTTTTACATTTCTAATGTGACTGTTAAAAATATGAAATTACATACGTGGCTCACATCATACTTACATTGGACAATGCTGATCTAGATCTATCCTTTGGGGATCACAAAAATAGTTTGAAAGTTTCTATTATAGTGTTTGTGGGAGAAAATTACTTTTCAGACATATTTATTTTAAAAAATAGTTTTACATTTACTCATCTGGTTATCACTGGCAGCTGCATTCAGGCCTCCACAAGGAAATTACAAACTTGAAGTGCTTTCTCACCTCTGCTCTTGCAATATAAATGTGGTTCTAACAACACTTCCTAAAATGTAGGAATGCTATGCAGATTATATTCATCACTAATGGCAAATATAACCATGAAATGTAAGGAGAACTTTTCGTGTTGCGTTATTAATTGAATTGCCTCACTTTTCTCAAAAGCTTCAAATAATCTTCAGGTAGCACCTTGGCTTGTTATTGCCTTACAGCAAAGACGACTAGCAAGTAAGTTCTCACTCACTCTAACCTCCCATTGCTACAGCAGACATTGGCAGTTGTGACACTCTTCCATGCTGCCTTATGCATTCTTCTGTACTGAAATCTAATGAAGCTTCGTGATCCTTTCCTACAGTTGGCTATTCCAGATTCACTAGAGAGGCCTCTCGAAACTTACTTGCTCCCTTGCCCTGAAATGCTGACAGGGATGTGAGTTATAGGGAAGTCACATGAAGCGTTTCAGTTTAACTTTTGGTTTGGGTAAAATTCTGGTTCCCAGTAATGTAGATGATCTGCATATTTGAAAAGGAAGTGTGAGTGGTTGTCAGGAAGTGCCACATAAAGCATAATCATATGATTCCTGGAAGTTATAAATGCATTATACTTGTTTTTATCTTTCAAATATATTCACTTATGCGACTGCTGTTGGCTCTTATATTTTGTGTCTTTTAGATTAAAACTGGATTTATGATCCAACAGGATGTCAAATATAATATGGCTCTCATTACAAGAATCCTTCCATATCACAGTGCAAATTGTGCTATTTGAATAATTAATAACTATATCTATGTAAAACCTGATATGAAATAGATTACAAGTCAGGGACTAATCCTATTTCTTACAACAAGTATTTTAATAACATAAAAGACTTTATCCTGACTTTGTAAGATGGTCTTTGATTAAAAACAAGTACAGGAAGTGAAGGGTTAAATTCAATTACGCCACTTCGAAGTCTAGAACCACAATGGAGGGAGGGTTATTTCCACTTTTTATTTCATAATATTGACTATGTTTAGCAGAATCTAAGTTCTCTTGTTTTATGAACTAGGATTTGTGTGCCCTGTTTTGTGTAGTCTCTGCGTCTCCTAATATCTTACCAATTACTTTCCGCATAAAACACCCTTTCTATATTATTTTACACAACAGCTTCAAGGTTAGTGTCGTCCAACAGAAATATGTTAACCGTATATAAAATTGGAATTTTTTTAGTACTTACATTGAAAAAACTAAAAAGAAACAAGACACTATTATTTTAATTAATATAACATTATTGGGCAATTCTGTATTTTTACATGAAATCTCTGAAATCTGATACGAATTTTACACTTACTTTATCTCAGCTGAGATTAGCCATATTTTAAGTACACCCTAATCACAATTGTCTAGTGGCTAATGTGTTGCACGGCAAGATCTAGATTATGGTTCTTTCAGTGCTCAGAAAGGGCCTTTCTCTGAATTTTACAATAACTAGAGCAAAAACAACTCCGTCTAGGTAAGAAAAAATATCATGGCAGATAATAGATTTCATTGTATACTGAAAAGAACAATAGAATTACATCTCATATTAGCGACTAGTTAGAAATTAGATTTGACAATGGCAATTCCATAGACCCCTTAGGGGTCTTCTTCCCCTAAATTAAAATATATTAATTATAACTCACTTTGCTCTCAGTGCAGTCATAAAAGCCATAAATCCAGATGATGAATAATTAGCTACACGATAAATGACAATGAATACTACTTTAAGGACATCACTATGTTTCTCTTTCCTATGAAACTTATTACAGCTACTTTTATTATAGCATACTAGAGTAAAATATAATCAAAATATATCATAAATGTTTAATGTTATTTGTCTAAACTTCATGTCAGTACTATACAGATTTGGAGAAAAATGAGAAAAAACATGGGAAAATTACTAATAAGGAGAAAAATCATGGAAATGACGAATTTAATGGCTAAACAGTATACTCAGGAAATACAAGAACTAAAGCTTATTATATTGTTTAAATCCTGTTGCAAGGATTTAAAAGTAGACAAAGATCTCTTAAAAGCTATTTATTATTCATTTGAAATTCAAATTTCAGAAACCATTTAATTTAATACCTACTATGCCTTCCAACATATTCTTTCTAGTTAAAATGTGCGTTCCCTTGTTTTCCCCAAGAAAGAAAAACTCAACCTAATGTCCAAGAATGTTGGTGTATTCTCTCTTTTGCATCTAAGGTACAGCAGTGCCTATAATAATGCCTTGCCTTTTGTTATATTCTTCTTTTTTCTTTTCTTTTTTTAAATAGGAGTGCTGTCCCTCCAACTAACTTATAAACACAATAAGAAATTATAAGCCAGGCTGGGCGGGGTGGCTCACGCCTGTAATTCCAGCAATTTGGGAGGCCGAGGCCAGTGGATCACTTGAGGCCAGGAATTCGAGACCAGCCTGGCCATCATGGTGAAACTCTGTCTCTACCGAAAATACAAAACATTAGCCAGGTGTAGTGGTGGGCGCCTGTAATCCCAGCTACTAGGGAGGCTGAGGCACGAGTATCACTTGAACCCAAGAAGCGGAGGTTGCAGCGAGCCGAGATTCCACCACTGTACTCCAGCCTGGGCAAGAGAGCAAGACTCCATCTCAAAAAAAAAAAAAGAAAGAAATTATGAGCCATATCTAGTAATGATTTGGAATGCTTCCCAAAACACCTAATAAGATCTCATATATACTATGTACACAAATATATTGTTGGTGGATTGGACCTTGGGACGGGGCCATCTCCATAAACCAATGTAGTTGATTCTCATCAAAATATTCTGAAATCTCCAAACACCCCGACGTAGCATTTCTACAAAGCTTTTTGTGATTAGCTATTCATTTTGCCATTATTACTAGCTAGAAGGCAGTGATGATAAGTGTTACATCACTGGAATGGGGTATTTACAGAAAGGTGAGAATAAAATTTGTAAAGGGTTGGGGGTAGGATATAGAGCACAGGAGAGGACAAAAAGTCATTGTGGGTCACATGTTTGAATAGTAACAATCGCCTAGGTCCATCACTGTCAGTCCAAAATTCAGTGCCAACTAAGTGAAGAGAAAGGCTCATATTTTTACCTCCCTGAATCTTAAAAACAAATATTAGTTAAAATGTTGACTCAAGGAAACAGGAGAAAGAATATTTCTTGATTTGATTCCTTTCATGTTTTATCCAATTTTTAAAATTTCAGTTTAACTTTTCTATTTCCATCAACACAAATAAAGTAGTGCTACAAAATGATAAGTTTGAGCATTGAAAGAATTTTTTAAAGATAATAATGTCAAGGCTGAACACAATAAACAGCACTATAAAAAAACTTCCAATTTGACACCATAATTAGGAAAGTATTTTATTGACATATATATCAATCATTACCTACAAATTTAGGAGCATCAGCACCATTCATCATCCTCAAAGTTAATATTATGAAACAATTACACAGGTTACAGAATAAGGAAATTATAGATTAAAGCTGATCTTGATGTAGTTCCAACTATACATGGAGTGGAAATTCTAGGACACCACATATGAATCTGCATCTTCTTTATTGATTGACAGCTCAAGTCTCATTAACGTTTCTATCTCAATCAAGTTAAAAGAGATTTATAGGTTTGCAATGCAATAGGGATCCAAAAGTAGATGGGGGATACAAATTAATACAAATATCTCTATATCTCTTCAGTCATCTTTAGATGAAATATTTTAATAAAATACACGAAAAACAAAAAAAAAACACTAAAGTTCACTGGATGCTATTATTGAGCAACACAGCTATGGAAAGTAACTGAAATACTATGAATTTAGCTTTATGAAAAAATTTCCAGACTCAGGAGAGTAACAGATCTATGAGAACTAAGTGTAAACACAGCATTTTGTAAATTTACTAAGATATGGTAGAACATTAATCACAGAATAGTAAGACTTTAATAAAATGGGTCTGTAGTTTTAGAAAATAGGTTAATATTACAAAATGGTAAGTTGAACTTTGAAAAAGTACTTTTAAATGACAATTTTAATGTACCTTAATGAAAAGTTAAAATGATAAAGTATTTCTTGAATTAGTATAATCATGTTAATGAACCAAAATTAGCATCCACCTCTATAAATAAGGGTGATAAACACCTGTCATTACAGATAAAATATCCAATTATCCAACCAATAATTACTTAAATTTCTATTTTAATTTAAACTGACTATACATTTTATCATTCCTCTCTAATCTATTTAAGATAATTTAAAATTAAAAAATAAAGGCCTTTGTCACTGTTTATTTTGTTATTCCATGTATTAATTTATCTTTGAAATACTCAATTACAATAATCTAATAGAATAAAGTTTATTAATATATTAATCATTATTGCTACATTAAACAGCATCAGTAAGACACTTACATTCTCTTTATGTGTATAGCATTAATATTCATTATTGGTAACAAAAGCCATCTTGAATACATGTGTCATAAAAATTAAAACTAAAAGAACTGGATATGCAAGTTCCATTACAATATCTCAAGAATTTTCTGGAGGCCATTTCACATGAACACAGGAAGAAATGCAAAACTACATTTTACAGATGAGAAATAAGATTGCTCCATTAGAAAACAAACTTGTGAAATATGTATAATAAACCAAATTAAATATAGGACTCTAAAACCTTGTATCCAATTGGTAACATGACTAGATATCCAGACTTCATGAAACAGTTTGCCACGTGTTTTGAATGCTGAAGCCTTAAGGATTAGTTGGAAATGTTCACCTTCTTTTTGCCACTTCCCCATCCACCACTGAGTTGTACAGGATTGTCTCGGAATGATATACGTTCTTTTTTAGAAGGTCTTGTATTTGTTATTATTGGCGATATTGGTATTCCCTTAACTGAACAACCTAGACAGTGATATTAAATGTACACTTTCACTGAATATGAACCAAATACATTATATTTTAAAGTAAGAAATCTATTTAAGTAAAAAACATGCAATTGAAAAGTCTATGATCTTGGAGTTTAACAGACGTATCTTTGTTGAGCTTATTTTTATTTACAAAGGAATACCGTATAATCAAGATTGGTATAAAATGTGTTTAGGTTAAATAGAAGGAGGGTACTAAAAATATTAAATAGATATAATAGTTTCCTTCTACCTACAGATTCAAATATTGTTGGTATTTCACAACTATAAAATGACAAATCTTAGTTTTAAGGTATTTATATTTGTTTATATTTTCATAGTTTAAATTGCTATAATTATTTATATTATTATAATAAAACATGTTAACATTTGTCTTATAAATAGTCCCGTTGAATGAAGGTCTTTTTCAGAAAAAGGAATTTTTGGTAAAATGGAAAGTATATTAGATCTAGAATATCAAGATATTCATGAGTTTTACTCTGGCTACCTAAAATAGAGCTTTGTGACTCTGGACAGGTAACAGTCTTTCTATCAGTTTTATAAATGAGAGAAATAATATATGCACATCAGGATTATTGTGAAGACTGCCTTTCTGATTATGTTGTAAATGGTAGTAAGATCAGTGAGACTGCTTTGTACACAGGTGTTATAAAATGGAAGAAATTATTGTTTATATGTAATAAAAACTTTGAGAGGTTAAAAACAATAGTCCTAAGAATAGTTCGTGGATTCAGAATGTTTACTCAGTAAGACCCCAGGATGCCATATCAAGAATACTATTAAAGAATTATGGCCGGGCGCAGTGGCTCACGCCTGTAATCCCAGCACTGGGAGACCGAGGCTGGCGGATCACCTGAGGTCAGGAGTTCGAGACCAGCCTGACCTACATGGCGAAACCCTGTCTCTATCAAAAATAGAAAATTAGCCAGGCGTGGTGGTGCATGCCTGTAATCCCAGCTACTCGGGAGGCTGACGCAGGGGAATCGCTTGAACCCAGGAGGCGGAGGGTTGCGGTGAGCCGAGATCACACCATTGCACTCCAGCCTGGGCAACATGAGCCAAACTCCGTCTCAAAAATAAATAAATAAATAAATAAATAAACAAACAAGTAAACAAACAAAAAAAAAATTATGATCCTCTGCTTTAAACTCCCTTAGGATTAAGCAGGAGCACAGGGCTGTATCTGTGAGGAAAGGGTTTGGAAAGTAGCAGAGTGAGGCATTCCAGGGCTTCCTCAGTACTGGCTTGAGGCAAAGGTTGAAACTACATGATTCTCCACTGTGATGATTTCGTGCTTAAGTAAGGTTAGAGAGAAGAAAAAAAAAATAGAATGTTTTTTGAGATTAATACTTTTCCAACTAAAATTTTAAATATTTAAAAAATATAAATTCAAATAGAAGAGTCAGCAAACATTAGGCCATTTGAGGAAATTAGTCTGTAATTTCAAATTTGATGCAACATGATGGTGAATATTGATTGTAAATGTTCATTTTACGTTTAAAAGCTCTTTAAATGCAGAATACTGAATTTTGGTTTTTAATCTTAAAATTATGATTAGGAAAACAAATTCAAAGGAGTTAACGAACCTCCATAGAGGGAATATATTTTACTTTTATTCCACCAAGAGAATAGCACTAAAAAGCAGGGATAAAGTTAAAGGCTAATGATTAAGTACAGGACATGCAGGATACAATAGAGACTAATGCTCATGTCTACAGACACTAGTCTGTAAGGGAGCTAGAGACAGATCATGGCTCAGGAATTTAGAGACCTTCATGGTTGGCACTTGTGAAGGCAAATCTCAGTAGAGAGACTAACAACTAAGAGAGATGCCAACTGAAGTTGACTTCCACATGTTATCCAGATTCATTCTACGCTGAGCTACTCCCTATAAATCAGTCAGTAGTCCTTCAAGAAAGTGCAAGAACTCTTTCAAGCAACAGAAACATTACTAAGCATAGAAGCAAGAGTTTCTTAGATGATAAACTATTGACCTAAAATGCATTAAGAAAGTGTCTTAAAAACTTCTCCTCCTTCTACTTACTGTTTATACATTGGAAACATATAGCTTGCTATTTTTTTCCCAGATAACAGAATGGAATGTCTACTTTGGTCCATTTTAAAAAACAATAAAAGTAATAGTAAACCCTCATCTTGCCTCAGCAGTAAAAATTGTTTGTACATATAACTATTTCCTGGATATCGAATATGTATTTATAAGAACACATTAAATAGGGAGAATGCTGGGGCCACGGGTGGGGGTAGAGGGAGAAGCGTGTCTGAGTAATGAACTAATGAAATAACTTCCAATTTTGATGTATTTATTTAAGATAAAAAAGAGATTAATAAAACAGTAAGCAGATTTTCACAAATGACTAATACAAACATTTTGTTCCACTACAGTAAGCTAAGTCAAGTGCCTTCCAAGCATTATTCAAGGTAATAAGTAGAAGTATGTATTTTAAAATTTAATTCAATAACATAATTTCTTGTTAGCTAATATTCTTGATAAAACTACCTTAGTGTAAAGATGTCTTCAGGGCTTTCTTCATTTTATTTATTTTTTGATACAGTGTTTTATAGTCACCCAGGCTGGAGTGCAGTGTATGACTTGAATCTCAGCTCACCAAAGCCTCCTGCTGGGCTCAAGTGATCCTCTCATCTTACCTCAGCCTTCCCAGAAGCTGGGACTAAAGGCATGCAAAGGGTTTTATTCTTAATATAAGCTTTTTTTTTTTTTTTTTTTTTTTTTTTAACCAACATGAAAAGTAACATGTAGGGAGGGTAGTACTTTTTGTATAAAGTATTGAAACACATATAGATAATTTCATATGCTTCTAAAATATTTCAAAATGAAATAGACTGAACTGCATTAAAGCCCAGCTTTTCTTTAAATCAAACTTTTATTCTTAACAGTGTTTCTACATTTTAAGGGACTTTTCTATTGACAGAAATTTACCAGATGGTACATTTCCCCCCGATATTATTATGTTGTATTTGAAGCTGCTGATGAATTTTTACATCTTTTTGTACTTATTCACAATGTAAACCTATATTTTAAAAACAGTTTGTAAACTTTTCATTGCTTGGTATAATTCCTTAAGCAAATAATAATTACAATTTAAAAAGCACATTGTGTAATATTACAAGACAGCTTTATAGCAATTTTGAAGTGGAATGAAAATGCTATAGAAAATGAGTCTTTAACAAACACTTAAGTGAATATATAATGTTTTGTCCAAATAATATTTTAGGTGTGATTAAAAGCTTGAGTTATATTGTTCTGCTATGTGTAAATTAACAATTTGAGCAGTAATCTATATAGCTTAGTCTCTCATTGCATTAAGTGAGAGTTTTTTGTTATCATATAAATTCCCGAATCACTAAATATATAGAGAATAAATTGAGGAGTAAAATAACATCTCTGAGAGAATCACATATTGGCATTCATTGCAAAGTCATTACTTTGTCCTACGATTACTCCAGAAATGAAAAAACATAAAAAGAAGCAATTTAATATGGTCAATGGATAATCATACTAAAATTACCCATATGAAAATAAAATAGCAAGAGACTCTTGCCTCAAAATATTGATATTGGAGCTAAACCTACTGATGGATTCCTAGAACAAAAATATGTATGACTAACAAATCTTTGACAATTGTTTTCCCTTTTCTGCAACATTATTGTTATAGTTTTTATGTTTAACAACAATCTGCTGCACATTTGCAGGTGAGCATATAAATCAACTAATCAATTGCTTATACAAGTGCTGAAAGTATGTCTTGATGATTATGCTCTATTTTTCAAGAAGTCACTTCTTTGCTACATAATCTGTGTTCTGCTCAAGATTTGTTCTGGTCCTTTAAATATTTTATTGTTAAATCCTTGGTTCTTTAAAAAATGTCAACGTCTATATATATATGCTGTGTTTTGATAAGTAATTTAATATGTAAAATGCTTTGAATGACTCTCCTGGTATGTATAAAAAACCGTTTAACAGGTCAAAATAAGAATTTCATGATGTATAGTAATACGTCATTGAATTTTCATTGATATACCCAACATTATGTGTCTGGATATAGAAATTATTTCAAAATCCTTTCCATATTTTATTACTTAACAGCAGATACAGCATAAGTAAAGCATGGAGAAAAAAATTTAAACATTTTAATGAAAGTGACCAGAACCAATTTTTAGCAGCAAAGCGTTTACATCAACTTAAGTGCTGTGAATGAGTTACGTTGGACAAATTTGGGGTTGAGGCAGATATTACAATATTCAAATAACAGTTGCTTTGTAAGGTTACTGCTGTGTCCAAGCTTGAATTATAATAATCATTTATAGTGAACTTTAGGTAGATAAAGTCTAACACTGAAAATAAAAAATATTGAACAGGTTGTTTATACCGTATTTGGATTTCCTCAATGTAATGTTGTAATTTTTCTTGTTTTCGAGATTGCTTTTTAGCTTTTTCAGTGAATAAAAGTATTTTTTGTACATTATAAAAAATTAATAAAACTTTTGTTTCTCCAAATCCCAGTTGAACCATGACACGTTTATTCTTACTCATATAAATTTAAGTGGCATATAAATACGAAAATCACTTATGTTTGGTACTCTTCATAGTCACAAAAATATCCACAGTATTTGTTACTAGCATTATTACTGGTGTTAATAATCAAAATGTTTTAAAAATAACAACATGTGAGTAACACATTTTTTATCTGTGTATATTTATTTTGAAAAAACCATTCACAATGATTGTTAAAGCTAATACACATCACAGTGGGTTGGGAATCTCATTTTGATAAATGCATAGTTTTTTTTAACTCCTGTATTTTGCCTGTTTATTTACCTTTTATAATATCTACCATGCATATTTTACATTTGAATCTTTGAGGCTGCCTTATAATATGCACTGTTTTCCCAGGTTTTATTTTTAACATACCAGTGTGTGGATTTTTTCTTAAAGATGCCACGCGGCTGTGTTTGCAAAATGATGGCTTGAATGTGGCGCTAAAAATGTGCTAAAAAAAAAGTCTTCACTAAAATCTGTCATTCTTACATTGTTTTCATACTTTTTTCTTGGAGGGTTTTTCAAATTCTTTGAGTGAGTGGTTTCTAGTTATAAAATCTAAAAGGGTTTTGTGATTTGTTTCAGAACTAAATTTACTTTTCCTCACGTGGCCTGTAAATTAACTAAAACCCATCTTTCCATTGATAACTACTCCATGTAATGCTGGTTATTGTGGTTTTCTGGTTTCCCACTGAAATAGTTGATACCTATTGGGTGTTTAAACTTTTAAATTGACTGGATAATCAAAAGCGTAATCCAATAAACAGTTAAGAATGCAATTTAACAATCCATAAGCTATCTAGGTCCCACATTTTCTACTGCACACAGTTTTAAAGGAATTCTGAAAATCAGGTCATATAAGTCCTGTTTATTTTGTTAGTTTGGGAAAGATCTATTCCCAAACTCCACAATCATTTTTTATTTTTTAATGCCCTCTTCAGGGCTCCATTCAGTTTCATTATATTTACAACAAAGCGTCTACAAATATTTGTAATTAAAGAACAATGGCATAAGTGATGCTTATAGTTGAGAGTATCTTTTTTTATGGATCTTGATGGATATGCATGTTCCTTTGAAACCAGTCTTTTTATATATATATTATATATAAAATATATATACTATTTATATTATATATAAAATATATATACTATATTATATATAATATATACTATATATATTATATATATAATATATATAGTATATATATTTTTATGTATTTATGCAATATATATTATACATATATATTACATTTCAGCCTCTAATTATCTTCTCTCACCCCATATTTTCCCATATTAATTTTGCTAAAGTAAATTTTTAGCAAAATAGGAATTTTAAGTAAATTCCAAAATGCTTATTATTGAGCTATTTATTTTAGAATATAAACATTTAAAACTCAAATTAGATTTTCAAGATCACTTTGAGTCTTTGAAAAATTTAATTTAAAATCTTTCTTCTATTTACATATTCATTCAACACGCATTTCTTTCAGTGGAACTTTCCTGTGAATTTTCTTCTGTGAGCCACATAATATTAGAAACTGTCATACTGTAGTTGCTTTCTATTTGACTCTATTTTCTTAATTTCATCTTTACCATCTTCATATGGAACTTGTATAAAACAAATACTTATTTCCACATTCCCAGATAGTGAAGACTTGTGAATAGATCTCCCAAAAATTTTTCATGGAAACTTTCATTATCCCTTTTCATACTTATTAGTTCTTAGCAGGGAGACATTTGGCAACAATAAACATAACTAGCCTGAGGATTTATTATGTTATTTCACTCCAGTTTCATTCATTCAACAAATGCATTTCATATTTAACCATATCCATTTATTTTTGCACATTAGCTAGTGTGAAAAATTGGTTTGAAAGAAAAAAAAATAACAAAAATACAAGTCAAACAATTTAAGAAAGAAAATGATCATATAAATGGATAAGAACTAAAATATTACAGTTAGAAACATCATGCTTTAATGTATTATCAATAGAGCATGCATGGATCCTGTCGTCAAAAAACGTTAAATTTTTAACAAAGAATAAATGTAGCTAACATATGTACAACTAGCTCTTTTACAAAATACAGATGAAATTTGTCTTTTTTTGGATAATGTCAATTGCTGTTGAAACTAGCTACTGTCTTAGCTCTGTAAACATTATTCTGTAGTTACTAATAACTGTTATATTTAACTGTGCCTGCAATAATTGTTGACTCATTTAACTGTCTTAGAATGTTGTTACTTAGGATAGTAACAAATTGTTAAAAGACAGTAAATCAATAACTATTATGTGTTTACTCTCCTAAAAAGTAGATTTTAAAATTAATCCATATTAGACGAGTCCACTAACCATGTAAATGTGCTCTTGGAGTAACAGCAATTAATTTTCATCTTCTAGGTCTAGTTAGTAGACTATTTTAAGGGTTTAAGTGTTAATGTTTTTCTGTAATTAATTGTCTGGGCTCAGGAACAAAATATCAACACCTAACAAATTTGTGTCTTAAAGTTCCTCGCCAAAAATTTCAGTCCAAGAATCAGACTTAATGGTTTAAACAATAATTTAAAAGACTCTTAAAATGTAAATTTTTTACATTGCTAGAGAATAACTCTTGCTGACCATAAAGTGATAATAATAATAAAAATAATTCCATGAAATGTGGCTATAAGTTCATTACTGATATATTACTTCAAGTTGAATAGTTGAGATAAAAAGCAAAAGAAGATTTTAAAAGACCCAGATTTCATTATGTATAGAACAAAAATGTTTAAATTGGCCACAGTTATTTATAAGATATTACCTTTTTATTGTTTTTATATTAGGAAAAAGATAAATCTAGAGTGGGATTGAAGTTTTAATATTTTAACAGGAAATATGAAAGTCAATGTTGACTTCTCCAGTGAAACTGTGCAACAATTGACATAGATAGTGGATATCAAGTAATTATTTTATTAGAAGAGTTTATAAGTAGAATGGCATCACTTACAAATGTGCCAGTTAATTAACAGTATTACTGTAATTCACATATTTTTAAATTTATTTTGCATTTAATAATTACATTTTTATCATCAAATCTACTGGAGTTATAGTAGAGTATTATGTGCTTATTGCCCATATTTCCTCATTATCCATTTGCTATTCAACAATATATATTACCTGGAAATAAGGCCTATGAAACTAAAAATGAATAAAAGGCATCAGTGAAAAACAATACTATTTTCAATTCATAAGTTAGAAGAGAAAGATTTCTATATATATAAAATTATATATATACATATAACTCCAACATGATTTTTCTAATTTAAAAATTTTATCAAAAGGTTTATTCACACTTTCATGTCCTTTACATATCTTGCTAAATTTCTGTTCACTCCTCAAGTTCTTTATAAATTTGACATTACCAGAAGTTCTGGAGTTATTTAAAGAATATTCATATTTGAATGATTTTGATTATATTACATGAACACATATTTTAATAAAACATTAATGAGTAGTGACTACTTTGAACCTTGCAAAAATAGACTGAGAATACTAGAGACTTCTAAATGACATTTTCTCTAAGATAGTGTCTGAGGAAAATACATCAGAATTATATAACTATTTGAATTTTGTAAAGGCCATGTACAAGTAAAATTAATATGCTAGTTAATTAGTGGAGAGATGAAACAAAACTAAATTTCTTCTGTTTTATATATTGTTGCAGTCTATATTAAAAAACATGCAAGCAGGGATATGATAAAACATAACTTTTACTCACTTTTTCAACACTATATGCGGTAGAAAATTAAGGTAAATGTGAAATGCTTCTAACATCCAGTGTAGAAATAATTTATTTGTAAATTTCAGTTATGAAATCTAAGGGACCAGTAGGAAGTAGCAGAGATCCTAAAGTGTTCAAAATGCTAGTTAAACATCATGGAGCTTTGGAAAAACTTTTTTTCAAAGAAGATGTATTAGTCTGTTCTCACATTGCTGTAAAGAAATACCTGAGACTGCATAATTTATGAAGAAAAGAGGTTTAATTGGCTCATGGTTCTGCAGGCTGTACAGGAAGCATGATGGCATATGCTGAGCTTCTTGAGGCCTCCCCAGAAGCTCACAATCATGGCAAAGGTAAAGGGAGAGCACACACGTGACATGGCCAGAGAAGGAGCAAGAGAGAGAGAGGGGGTGGGTGCTACACAGTTTTAAATGACCAGATCTCAGAAGAACTGACTCACTATTGCAAGGACAGTACCATGGGGGATGCTGCTAAACCATGAGTAATCCTCCCCTGTGATCGAATCATATCCCTTTCAGTCCCCACTTCCCACACTGGGGATTAGATTTCAATGAGATGTGAGCAGGGACACACATCCAAACTATATCAGCAGATATATATTAGAAATAGATAGCAGAAAGCTTGGAGAACAAGATGACAAAATGGGCAGGTAAATTCACTGATGAAGCATCAGTGATTAGTATATTCATAAATTAAAACAAAATAATTTATACTTGTAGTCATAAATGGTAACACAGCAAGGATTAGGAAGTAAAGTTCTGTGTGTGTATGTGTGTGTGTGTCCATTTGTGTTTGTGTGTCTAATCTATTGAACTGTCTACATCTTTGGCCTACTATTTTATGTAAAACTGTAAATTTATAATCCAAGTAAGAAACTTGGTAACATGAAAATGTCACATTACTATGATTTTCTCTTCCTTTAATGCGAAGACACTATAATGAGAATGTTGTGGTTCTGGCTGGCAAGAGACAATAAAGTATGAATATCTCCACATGCTTTCTGTTGAAAGGTTCCTTAGATGGTTCTAAATAACAGATGCTGGTCCAGTACCAGAGCTATACTTCCCTGAAATATATAAGGGACTTCTAGATTTGAGAATATTGCATGACTCTTGTGTGAGTAGTCTATTTTGGAATAGTCTTAGATAATAGTAACAGCAGTTACTCAAACTGTAATTTACTAAAGATAAATTCCTAAGGCGTATGGGCCACAGTGAACCATGTACTTATGGTTAGTGGTGTTTCTTCGGAGAATACACCCTTCTCACCCAAGCACTCCTTGCTGTAGGAATGGAAAGAGACAACTCAAGACCCCAGAGGCAGGTTCTCCAACTTTAAAAATTAATGCTGCAATTTATTACACGTTTTTAATTGGATGACGTTCATTATTAATGCTTTCAGAGAGAGAAAAAAAGTCTATTTCATGTAAGACATTGTTTTCTTTTTGAAATCCCATTACTTTTTTTATTTTTGAAAATAAACTTAAACTCTACTTAAAAAAACTGTATCATTTACTTATATTAAGTGTAATCATAAGGTACAGAGACTGCCCTGTGGTTTTAATGTTTAGAACTTATTTAATTAAATTTGAAATTATATCAACAATATATAATAGTGCTCAATATATAATAGTGCTCAATAGGAGTTTGTTGAATCAAACGGCCATATATAACTTCAAAGGTACGATTTTTAAGGGTAAATTTAAAGTATTATTAACTTTCTCTTCAAAAAAGGAACCTTTCTGTCTCCTCCAAATTTTGGTCCATTAATATACTAGAGTTCTCTTCAAAACATATACCGTTGTTATTTTATTTTTCAGGAGAGATTTCAGGCCTGACTCTTTAATATTCTTCATCAGAATTAATCAGATTTACAACCAAGGTCACCTTTCACGGAATTCCATAAATTGAAAAACTTAAATTTCTCTTAAAGAAGATGGTTGGCTAGCATGTTACTCCTTTGTTTTTCCCCCCAAAAAATTTCATACTTGTATAAAAACTTCATACACTTTAACAACCACCTTCAAAATAATCTAATCATTAAATTACATTGTATCTGTAGGTCTATAACTAGCTTCTTCCTCAGCGTCTTTAATTTTCAATTACAAACAACATTTTCCTAAAAAGTAAACATCTAGCTATAGATTAACTAAAATATCATTTTCAAATGCCATTCTATGAGATAGGGACTGACTTTTCAATAGAAAACTGTTTTTTTTTTTTCTTTTTCTTTGAAAATGGATTGGGACATTAAAAATCAACTACTAAATATTTATAGTAGAATATTCTTAAAATAGGTTATTTCTGTGGAGGTTGTGGGCTTTAATATTAGTTTTAGCATTCTAAAATTCAACTTGATTTTATAAAATAGCTGTAATATCTCACATATAATGTAGTCTTCTGATCTTTACTTTAAACTCATTTAAAGAAAATATTAAGTTTTTCCCCTCTCAGTTGATTGTGCTGAGCTACAATAATTAGAGACCATTTAAACAATGTTTAAGACTAGAATCATTGAGAAGTATTCTGGCACAGAGAAAAGTTTGAGTTTCAAGCATGATTTTCATACTGAAAAATATCAGAAATGATAGTTTCTGTTGCTATTTGGGAAATTGTTGACTACAAAGTTGTATTGTTCTAGTTGCAGAATTATGGAATTTGAAAGCTAGAAGGAATCTTGATCTCCTTTATATCTGTTTTTTTTTTTTTTGCCCCACTTCTCATGAGTCCAAAATACACATATGTATCTTTCTAATTTTCACCATAACGTTCTCTTCATGAACAAACCAGACCTCAAATATCCTATTCAAGTTTACAAAGGTCATATATGTAAGAAAAGAAATTCAAATTTAGATATGGTCTACTCCAAATTTCTTTCCAGTATGCCAGGCTGCCTTTACCTGCTAAATTTACATATGAGTTGCAAATGATTTAACCAAGTCCTCAAACAAGCTAGGAAAGAGCCAACAAGGACTAGGAATGAGACTGCCCAAACTCTAAACACATATTCTTATCGATACCACACTCACCATGTTTAAAACCTAAATCGCCGTATTAATCATCTTTTATTACTCTTTACCTCATAATTCCAGTTTAATGAGAGCTATATTATACTTTATTAGTCATTCCCTAGTTAACAGTTTTTCCTAGCTAATGACATAATTTTATAGGCTATTTCCAGTCTATAAATTTCTAAAACTTAGTGGAAAGAGAAAAAGAATGATGAAACAATGCTTTATTAACAATTTCAGGCCTTATGCTTTTCCTCAATTTCTCTCAAATACACTTTCTAGACTAAAATGCTGTGAATAAATAATACTTGGACTTCATGTGGTCCAAGCTGCGAATCTCTTTTAAAGAGAAGAAAATTGAGTCCAAATTACTTTTCATAAAGATGTTCTTCATAAATACACTTACAATTCAAATTCACACATATAGGAAAATTATTATATTCAGAAAATAGTAATTTAGGGATATATATTATATATAATATAGTATATAATCCATAACACAATATATATATATTTTCCACATTCCATTATCTATTTATTGCCTCTTAGCAGCAGAGCCTTGCTCTGTTGCCCAGGCTGAAGTCCAGTGGTGTGATTATAGTTAACTGAGGACTGAATCTCCTGAGCTCAATAGATCCTCCTACCTCAGCCTCCTGAGTAGCTGGGACTACAGGTGCACAGAACCACACCTAGCTAATTTTTGTATTTTTTGTAGAGTAAGCGTCCCACTATGTTGCTCAGGCTGCTCTCAAGGTCCTGGGCTCAAGCAATTCTCCCACCTCAACCTCCCAAATTGCTGGGGTTATAGACATGAGCCATTGCACCTGGCTCATAAATATTTTTGAATGAAGAAATTACAGGATCGGCTTCATATAGGCTAGATCTGTGGAAACTTGCATCTCCTGATTGTGTTATTTGAAAACTTCACCTGAAATGAAACACTTAACATATGGAGCAATTATATTTTTTAATGCTTATAAATGCCAGGATTTTGCAAAGCTCTGAGAAGATATGATAGATATTGAATGTCTACTAAATAGGCAATCTTCTATCCTGCTTCTTTGTTGGTAAAGCCTTCCTCTTACTATGGAGCAAGAAAATGTCAGATACTCTCTTTCCTAGCCCTGATGCATCTAAAGGATGACGATATTCATCCATCCATCCATCCATGTATCAATTCCTCCAATATATATAATAGACAATATGCCAGAGAATTGTTCTAGGTACCTAGAATATTTAATTAAACTCTCTGCTTCCCTGTAGCATACACTCTAGCAGAGGAGAAGAATCAATAAACAAAAAATATTAGTACAACGTTGTTGACAATGGAATTTAAAAGAAAGTATGTTTAGGGCTTTTAAGAGAGATTTTCCTCCCTGATATAAGCCAAGCCCTTGAAAATTCCATCTTCATGTCGATTAAATGCCATCATAGAGCGCTTTTTATAATCTATGACAATATTACTTTAATATCTGCACAATTTATTAATCTAAATCTCATACATACAGTTTATAAAGAAGTCTATGAATGTTAAAGAAAATGTTTTCTCTTTGTTTTTGTGGAAAACAATATCCATTTAAAAATAAAGTGCTATGAACACATGATATAGGAGAGTAGCAACAATGGCTCATATATTCATTTATTCACTTAATGTAAGTGCCTACTATGTGCTAGGCACATATAATTCATATATTTTCTTAATGGCTTGTGGAAGTGATTTTCACATTGTAGGTATGTAACTGCTTACTACCATGATGTGTGGTTTATATAATAATACCTAAATACATGCAACGATAGTTCTTGAGTTCACACAGTGTGGAATTATTATGCATGTTACACACACACACACACACACGCACACAGACACACACATTTATTTCCAGGTATGCACAAATTAGTTACTCATATACGTGTATACATATGAATATATGTACATAGATATACATAAATATTCATAAATACACAACATGCTACCTTCTTGATTTGCAAGCTTAAAATTATATTATTCAAATGTGCTTATTCTACTTGAAATAAACCTCAATATCCATCTTTGGAATCTACTTTTTCTTTAGGTACTATCCTTAGACTTCTACCTGTAAACAATATTAGGCATGAACTCCTAGCAATCTATTTCGTTTTGAAGTTTTTATCACCAAATCAATATTTTTTCATAAGAGCTATAAAATTACTCTTTCAATATATTAGAGGAAGTATGTAATGTTAGAACAGATTCAGAATACCTTTCTTTAACAAATATTAGTTTTCTAAAGACACTTATTTTTCGAAATCTTCATTTGTTACTTATTATTAGTAGGAAATTTCAAGTCTTCTACTTTACTTTCAAACCTACTTAAAACCGGGCTTCCTCTTTAATCCAACCTTATATTACTTACTTCAGTATATGGAACCTCTGGCCCAGACAGACTCTTCAGTGTTCCACAATGATACATTCATATTTTATCCTTTACCTTTGCTTAAATGGTTTTCTTCTACCTCTTTCCTTACTTACATCCCAAATGTCATTCTAGGCACAAATCATGAATAGTGCCTTTAAGAAGTCTTTCTAAGTCACTTCAACCACTATAATTGCTTCTCTTCTGAGCAATGTTTTCTGTCACATTCAGAAAATTCAATACCATATTAAAAAGACTAACTTTTCATAAGTTTAGATATAACCAAAGAAGAACTTCAGGAGGGTCTGATTACTCACTATTACAGAGGCATTGTGGGTTTTCAAACCCCAACTAACTGTGAAAATGGAATGTATCCTGGAAAGTATGGAGATAATCAGAAGGAGGCACCTGGAAACCACTCGTGGGTATGCAGAGAGCAGTGAGCATTCAATAAATGACTCTTGGATAATTTAATGATTAAAAATTATATTAATTTTTGTTCTACTATTTTACTAACTAAGCTTTATGTTTTAGTCCATAGAAAAATAAAAGATGATATATCACTGGATTTGGAACAAAAACAAAGATAAATTCAAGTTGCTGCTCTTCTTTGCTAATTTTTGTGTGAAAAGCAAATTAGTTAAATTCCTGTGTTTCATTTACGTTAGCTGTCAAAGAAATATGATCACTATACATGAGAAAAGATAAATAAAGATAATGTATAAAGCTATACATTGCTCTAACAATAAAAGTATTATTATATATTGCAATGCATACTTTAAGCATTAAATGAGGAAATTAATTGAGAAAACTAAAATCATTTAGTAAATTCAAATATTTTGACTAAATGTTATATAAATGAGGAAATCTCTTGCTATGTCCATTTTATAAATGATAATTTTTGAATGAGAATGTGATCTCCTTCATAACTTTGTAAACCATAAAAAATATTAGAAATCTAGATAGTAGAAGACTGCTTTGGCCTCTTTGTAAGGAAATAGTAAAGCCTAAAAGGAAAGGGACAGAAAATTTAGGAAGTTTTCTAACAAAAGACAATATTGCCTGAGATGACCAGTATGTTAAAAGTATACTCCTCCTTGTCTTATTATATTTGACACACAGAAAAGGAAGACAATTCTACTGTGGGGTTGTTTCGTAATGACGCAAGAGAATCACCAAACATACAACAACAAACAATGAAGACAACAGGTACTATTCTTTAGGACCCTATAATACCCAAGGCAATATATCATATGCTTTATGTATGTTTTTACTCAATTTTTCCTCACTAAAACTATGATATAAACGTTACTATTCTCATTTTACAGACAGTAAACAATGTTAGAGGTTAAACAATTTACCTAAGGGCACACAACTCATATGTGATGGTGGAACTGGGATTTTAAATCTGAACTTATCTGATTCCAAATAATACATGTTATAAAATTATAACAACACTAAAAGAGAAATATCTAGAAAAGTTCAAAGGATCAAAAAGAGTTTTACAGCTGCAATCCACAAAGTACTCCCTAGATTTGGCCTGCAAAGCTAAAAGAAATATTTTATTAATAGCTTTATAAGGTGACAAATTTTGAGAGAGAGAGAAAGCTAAAGGAAAGAGAGCTTTCAAGATACCAAAGCTGCAACTGGTTGACCCAGGGCCACGGAGGCCTATGGCCCAAAGACTTTGATTTCCACAGAAAAATAGACAAAGCCAAATATTTTAATTAAGCAACTAAGAGTAGGTTTCTTATAAGCTGAACCAATTAGACCATGTGCCTAGATACTTGAGACTTCCGTACTTTAGCCCAATAGATGCTTCTTATATAACTGTGTTTAGGTGGTGATTATAAAGAACACTTATTAAGCATGGATTTTGTACCAGTTTGTGTTCTAACCGGTATGCATTTGATAACAACAACTCTACAAAGAGGTGCTTCTATTATCATTCCTATTTTAAAGATTAAGTCCTCATTCAAATCCAGGCAAATTGACCTCAGAGACCACACTCCTTATTATTATATTATACTAAAGTTGTTACAGTTACTTAGCAACTACAGTGATTAAGCAAGTAGTATTTGGTTCATAATCATTTTATTATTTTTTTAAAACTTCACTTTTCTAAAGTAGTTTGCCTTAAATTGTTGCTTATTAACACATTCAGAGATTAGTAGTGTTTTCAGTAATATTATTTGTTGACAAGTAGTTGGAATTACAGTGAGAACTGTATTATTTCAGCTTCTTGGAGAATGTGTTAAAATGAACTCTATATAATTATATCTCTAAAATCTATAATTAAATATCATGTAAGTGAATGATGAAACTTGCATATTTGAAAATAGTTGCTGATTTATTGAGTTATTCATGTGCTAACATTCAGGTAATACATTATAAACAGAAGTTTTGAAATTCTAAAGTGAAAAAGCAATTTTTTGTTTTTGTTTTTAATTTGTTTATTTCTTACCTACAATGCTCCAAAGTGATATCGTATGAGTTTGTAATATGCAATGCATAAAATTATCATTATTTATTAATATATATTGACACAGGCTGACTACTTCTGAAATGGAATAAAGATTTTGAAATTTGATTAAGTTAGTACATTATGTTAAAAACTAAAAAATTTATATTAAGTGAATAATTTAAACTTAAAATATTTATTTCTTAACTATATTGACTAGGGCAACATTTCAATGACCAGATTCTGTAATCATATAAGAAAAATTCAAGCTCTCTAAGGTTTTTGAAACTTGGAAAATATTTTAAAATTAGACATATTAAAATTACTATTTCAAAAGTAAATTAAAATTTATCAAAATGAACTTGCATATATTAATAAATATAAATGATTACAATCTAATAAAGCCAAGTACTTGGATGAAAAGTGAAAGTCAGATAATCATTTTGAAGTTTTCATTTTTCTAGAGAGCACAATCTGGATCACTGAATTTTTCACTTTCAATCAAATATTGATTTTGTATTTGTGTGTGTGTCTATATATATGTGTATATATAACTATAATACCAATGAGTAATAAAACTCTTTCAAAAATAATAATTATAAAGACTTAATTACGATTAAGTCTTGAGTTTCACTATATATTGGGGAAATTAACAAAATGTAATATTAAGCAAACATCTTTTATACTAATGTATTGTCACATTTTAGAAGAGATCTCAAACTCTCTAGGGTTAAATAAGGACTTTGAAAAAATCTTTCTCGATCCCCGTAAGATACCACAAGATACAGATATTTTTTAAATGTTTACATTTTTCAGAGTTAATAATTGCAATATAATTCTTGTTGAAATCATTATTTTTATATTCTCTCTCTACACATATATAACAAATATGTTATATAAATGTATTATATATTTAATATATGTGTATATTTCTCACCAAGTTAAAGGTAATAGATGTGTGTGACAGGTTTATGAATTAGAGTCATCATTAATAGACATAATCAAACTCTTGCATATGCAATGGAAATAGTTTTTGAAAGCATGTTTTCTGACAGTATAATATTATTTAAAGCTCTTCTATTTAAAAAAATTATCTTTGGAAATTATCTTTACATACAGTATCTATTAAATCAATGGCAAAAGGCCAAGACACACTACTTTCATATATAAATCTAACATTTTACAATTAGTCTAAAAATTATTTTAGAATTAAATGATCAAAGAATTCAATATGATTCACAGGGTGTGGGGGACAGAAGATATCGAATACAAATACAATTAAAAACTGATGCAGTTAATTTTAGAAATAATTTAATTTTGTTTATATCAAAAGAGGATATTTAAAGAAAGAAAAAATTTAAATACACATTTTTCGGCAGTTCAGGTTGCTGGCATCCTACGCCCTATCTGAAAAAGAATGCTTGTTGGCATTAGGTTCCATCAATTCATTTGTGATTTCTAAATTAATTTTGAAGGAAACCACAACTTACTTGAAGATCCTGCTGAGTGTCTGTGTGCCTGATTTTTTTTTTCTCTGTTCACAGACAAAGCACTTCCACTGGTCACGGAAAAAAGGCCTAAATCCGTGTCTTCTCTGCTTACAAGTCTTGCCTGGGAGCAATGGAAGAGAATATATACAATCATGAAACAAAATATGGCATTTTCTGAATGCAGCTCACATTACCCCAAATAAACAAACAGGCTCTGTCAAACAACCTTCTTCAAAATGATACCACAATCCTTTATTGCTGCCCAAGCAGAACAAATGCACTATGTCAAAGCGTTTTTTGCAAATAAGAGTCGATTGTAAAATTGAGGATTGCTATGTGAGTCTGTACAACAAAAGAAAACATTTTAGTACAGTAATTTTGATGAAAATCAATATCAAAGGTAGCTGATGAAACTTTAAAGAGCTTAACGTTATTTATTTGCCAAGTATATTATTTAATTTTTAATTTTTAATTGAATGTTAGACATGTCATATGGGGTTATTTTTTGCAAAAATTATATGTTGCCACTTATATGTATTAGTCTTATCAATAAAATTCTCTGCAATGCCTTTCATCCCATACTTGCATACAATTAAGCTACAGACAATCTTTACCTTCTCATTAAAGCCATTATCAATATAAAAATATAATATTTAATTCTAATTTTGGGATAATTATAAATGTATAGATATTTCAGGACATTACTTAATGAACATAAAAATTATTTATTTTATCTCAAATTGCCTTTGAACTTGTATTACTTAGACTGAATCTAAGTGCCAAAAATAATTGCTTCTTACCTATAAAACATTGTTGTACATAATGTTGAATATCATTACATAAAGATATATTAGGATTCAGTTCTGAAATAGGGAGAAATGCCATGAGGGAAAGCAAAGCAGCGTCAGAGTAGTTGGGATTTAACCAAAACCACACTATGCTTGAAATCCTGTGAAAATGCATTGTTCTTAATGTTTGATGTTAGGAAAACTTAAATATAGCAAAATAAAAGCATAAAACCACCACTGTGGTTAAAAAGCTGTCTCCATAAGATGAGCTACAAAGACTCAAGGAACTAGAATCCAAAAATGATCCTCTTTAAAATTCATATATTTGCCCTTCACCTTTACATTCCCCTCCCACCTTCTTCCTACTCTTAAACATATGAACTTACATTTATTTATTTATTTTAATATATTTTTCCAAATTTATTTATATTTTCCCTGATTTATTTGGTCTTAATTGACAAACAAAAATTGTATACATGTATCATGTACAACACAATGTTTTAAAATATATATACACTGTGGAATGGCTAAATTGAACTAATTAACATATGTATTGCCTCACATACTATTTTTAAGTAAGCAAGGATTGCTCTTGCTGAGTTCAGAATATAAACCATTGTATAATGTCAATCATTTCCTAATGTAACTGGCTAAGTAATATAATGACATTGTTAAAAAACCTCAGTAGAAAATATTAAAATAAAATAAATAAAAATCGTTTCCAATTTACGCTTGTGATTTGTATGAAAAATGTTATATATTATTTTTGAAACGTATTTCAATAGTATACAAGAGTGCATGTCTAACATTAGAATAGCTGCATTAGAAAAGTTCAGTCAATGGTAAACCTTAAGAAAAAAACAGTCAAAAGTTAAGGGGAAATATCAAAGCAATACCACAATTTTGGAGAGGCTACTTAGATAACAAGAAAAAACATGAGAACCACATAAGGGACCCTCCTGAAGACTAAAGAGGCTTTAAGATTATAAGCCTTAATATTGTAAAATGAGGTTTATTTATTTAAATGTAATGACATAATATCACTACACCTATTTAGAAAGTAGAATTCCCACTCTCCCCTAAATAAGACAAAACCTACAGTCAAGAAAACATTTGTAAATAAACACCTTCCAAAAAATTTATTATCATCTAAGTCATTAACATCCAAAGATGATTTTTTCCAAAGTAGAAAATAACTAGTGTCAGTCACTAATTTGGTCAATTATATAGGAAATAAACTTTAGAAGTAAAATTATCGGAAACACATGGCTTCACAATGATGCCATTTAGCAGCTTAAAAGCAAACCTAGAAATTTCATAAATGGGCTAGTTAAATGTCTTTCAGTGAAGCTGGCACAGCCATATGCAATAACATTTAGATCTTATTTTTGAAAACATTGGCTTCCCAACTAAACATCATTCTCTGCTTACTGTTTATTTATTTATTTTTTTTTTTTTGAGACAGAGTCTCGCTCTGTCGCCCGGGCTGGAGTGCAGTGGCGCAATCTCGGCTCACTGCAAGCTCCGCCTCCCGGGTTCACGCCATTCTCCTGCCTCAGCCTCCGAGTAGCTGGGACTACAGGCGCCCGCCACCGCGCCCGGCTAATTTTTTTGTATTTTTTAGTAGAGACGGGGTTTCACCGTGGTCTCGATCTCTTGACCTCGTGATCCGCCCGCCTCGGCCTCCCAAAGTGCTGGGATTACAAGCGTGAGCCACCGCGCCCGGCCTGCTTACTGTTAAAAAATAGAGAAATGGTAAAGAAGATACAGATTTTCTTCAATGTCATGTAAATTGTATATACAGTCGTCCCTCAGTATTTGTGGGGATTTGTTTCAGGACTTCCACAGATAACAAAATCCATGGATGCTCAAGGCCCTTATATAAAATAGAGAATTATTTGCATATAACCTATGCATATTCTCCCTTATATTTTAAATAATCTCTAGATTACTTCTGATACCTAACTAAATGTAAATGCTATATAAATAGTTGTTATACTCTATTGCTTTTTTATTTGCATCATTTTAATCGTTGTATTGTTATTTTTCGTTTGTTTGAATATTTTCAATCCAGAGGTGGTTGACAGATATGGAGGGCTAACTTAAAAAACCTGAAGACAATTGATCACACATTCGACATGTATTCTATAAAAGGTATGTTGGATTCCAAAATATTGCAATATTTTTTATGGTTATAATAGAATAAATAATCTCAAGTTAATGCCAGATAAGAATTTTCTCACATACAACATAATGGCAAATACTTATTAGACTGTAATTTTGCAAAATTCTTTTAGGTATTTGTTTTTAGAACAGATCTCTTTTATCGCCCTACCTACAAGGTTTGTAATTGCCGCTCTCCCCACTTCCGCTCTATAATTTCACAATGAAATGAGGTATGTACATTTTGGGGCAGGACTTTCCAAGCATTTGGGTTCTGATTCACCTCCAACTTTGGCAACTTAATTAAAAAAGATATTCTCTCTCATATATTAAACAAGAGGGATTTCCTCCTCTTCTACATTTTTTTCATAAACAAGATTTCATTAATTATTAATTTTAAAAGTATTGTCTTTTTGGAAGTGAAGATATGCAAAACAGCACACATAAAAGCAAATGTCTATATATTTGTTACCCAGATATTTCTTTATAAAGAGAGAAAGCAAGTTTTATAAAGATGAAGTCCCCTTACATGCTACTTTGTTTTTCTACATATGTATCAAACATTTTAGAGTATTATTTCGAAATTAACATAAATGATATATTTTCTGCTGCTTGCTTTTTTCACTGTACATTATACATGTGAGATCTAGATTTAGTTCATTTATTTTAACTGTTAGAATAATTTGCAAATTATGGCAAAATTACAATATATACTATAAATATATCACATAATTATTTGTAATATATCTAGACATACGAGTGATTTTAAAAGCTTTTTAACTTCATGTAAAGAAAATGAATTATGCATACTCCTAAATTCATAATACATCATCTTTTCACAAACTCTTTTTCTTATGTAATAAGACAGATGTTCTGTTATATAATATATGTGAGTAGGGAAGGCACTTTAAATATTTAAAAGACATAATGTACATGCTGTAAAGTGCAAAGACCTTAAACATGAAGTTCAACTCCCATAGAAGTTTAAAACTCCCATAGAAGTTACAAAAAATAGCACTGAGTTCCCTATGCACCCTATACTCAGCATGCCTCAATGACAACATTTCACATAACCAAATTGTGATCAACAAAACCAGAAAACTGACACTGTGTCAATACTATTACTAAACTACTGACCTTATTAGGACTTTGCTAGCTTTCACATGCACTAATTTTTTCTTGTTTGCAGTTCTATGACATTTTATCATATGTATAAACTATGCATACATATATGTATATATTATGTATTGTATTAATATGTATAGATTCAACTATTATCACAATTAGGACACAAATCTGTTCCGTCTTCCCAAAGAAACTCTCTTGTTCTCCTTTACAGTCACATCCTTTCCCCAATCTAAGCATGGCAATTAATCACATTTTCTCTATTACTATAATTATGTGATTCTTAAGGATGTTACATTAATGAAATAATACAGCATGTAATCTTTTGAGATTAGCCCTTTTTAACTCAACATAACGTTCTTGAGATCGATGGAAATATTTGTATATGTCAACAGCTTTCTTGTTTATTGCTTTTTAGTTGTGTGCTGTATGTCCATTGTATGTATGTACCATCATTTCTTTATTCTTTTACCCATTCAATGAGGTTTGAGTTGTGTTAAGTTTTGGCTATTACAAATAACACTGCTATGAAAGTTTATGTACAGTTTTTTGTTTGAATGAAAGTTCACTTCTCTAGGAAAAATGCTCAGAAGAAGAATAATTAGGTCATATGTTAAGTGTATATTTAACTTTATAAGAACCTTATAAAGCTTCTGAAGGTACCAGTCTTTACAAGCTTATAAAGCTTATACAGTTTTTTTTCTCCAGAGTGGCTGTTCCATTTTCATCAGCAATGCATGAGAGATACAGTTGCTCTGCATACTTGTCAACATTTGATAATTTCAGTATTTTTTATTTTAACCACTCTAATGGGGTAGAGTGGTATTACATAGTGGCTTTAATTATTTCTCTGAGTGAACACCTTTTCATTTGCTTTTGACAGAAATAAAGAGTATGAATGTTTCTCCGATAATGTGGTTTGACTTTTCATTTCTCTTTATTTTCTGAATTGTGTCTTCATAAGGGCAAATGCTTTTAAATATGAACTATAATCGATTTGTAACTTTTGGTTTAGGCTTTTTGCCTATGCCAGGTTTGTGGAGGTATCTTACTGTTTTCTTCAATAGGTTTTATTTTTATTTATCTGATTATATTTTACTTTTTTTGGAGACAGGGTCTTGCTCTGTTGCCCAGGCTGCAGTGCAGTGGTGTGATCTCAGCTCACTGCAAAGTCTGCCTCTCTGGTTCAAGGGATTCTTGTGTCCCAGCCTCCTGAGTAGCTGGGATTACAGGCACGTGCCACCATGCCCAGCTAATTTTTGTATTTTTGATAGAGATGGAGTTTCATCATGTTAACCAGGCTGGTCCCAAACTCCTGGCCTCCAATGATCCACCTGCCTGGGCCTCCCAAAGTGCTGGAATTACAAGCGCGAGCCACCATGCCAGGCCTCTTCAATAGGTTTTACAATTTTGGCTTTTAAATTTAGGCTCATGATTAATCTTAAATTCATTTTTCATAAGATGAGAAGTAGGAGTAAAGATTCTTTTTTCATATAGTTATCCAGTTGTCCACACTATGTGTAGAAAGGGTTATCTTTCCCCGGCTTGAATTGTTTTGATACTTTATAGAAAATCAATTGACCTTATAAGTGTGGGTATTTTTCTGGACTCCCTATACTTTCTATTGATAGATTCTTGTATCTTAACACATATATAAATATATATACATACATATATATGTGTGTGTATATATACATATACACACACACGTGTGTGTGTGTGTGTGTATATATATAAAACAGTCTCAATTACTGGGGATTGATAGCAAGTCTTGAATTCTGTGTAGCATGAGTCTTACTATTCTTTTTTCAAGATTGCATTTGCTATTCTAGGTTCTTTCCATTTCCATACACAGTTTAATATCAGTGTGTACATTTCTACCAAAAATTTTACTGGGATTGCTTTGAATCTACAGAACATTTGGAGAGAATTAAATTCTTACAATTTGACTTTTTCAACTTATTTATACATATGGTATATCTCTGAAATTTTTTAAAATGCTTTGCAGTTGTTAGTGTAGCGGGCTTGCACATTTCAATGTTAACATTTATTTTTAAATATTTTCCATTTTTTGACACTGTCATGAATGAAATTTTTAAATTTAATTTTTAAACTTTATTGCTAATATTTAGGAATGTAGCATATTTTAAATTAATCTTTATTGTTTGTCCTTGAGTAAATTCACTTATTATGTCTAAACTGTTTGTGAGGATTTCTTAAGACTTTTATGTACAAGAAGATGTCATCTGTGAAAATCAGATGGTCTTCTTTTCCAATCAGATTTTCTTGCCTTGTTCCTGATATTAGGTACAAAACATTGGGCCTTTAACCACTAAGTATATCAAGTTAAGAAAGTGTCTTCTAGTCCTAATTTTCTATGAATTTTTACCACAGATCTATTGAATTCATGGTGAACATTTTCTGCATATATTGAGACAATGATTTTTCTCCTTTTTATGTTAATGTGGTAAATTACAATCCTATTTTTACTAGATATAGAATTGAAGGTTGACATTTTTTTCCTCCACTTTCTTCTGGATGTCAATATTTATGATCCATAGTGAACCATAATCCTTACAAATGGTCCCTTGTATATCATGTATACTTTAGCTGCTTTAAATTTTTTTCTTTCTTGTTGGTTTTCAGCAATTTGATTATGATGTGCATAGGTGTAATCTTTGTGTTAAGCTTTTTAAATGTTTTCTCATATTTCTCACCAAATTTTAAATGCTTTCAGTGATTAGTTTTCACATATTTTTTCATCTCTAATCTCTCTTCTGGAAAGTCAACAACATATCTATTAGCTTGCTTGCTATTATCTGACAGAGCACTCAAGCTTTGATTTTTTAAAAGTTATTTTTTCTCTCTCTGCCCCACTTTGGAGAGTTTATCTTGCTTTGTTTCTGAGTGCACTTTTCTTCCCAATGTCTATTAAGTCCAGACATTTTTTTTTCAATTAAGGTGAAATAGTTTTCAGTTCTAGATTTTCTATCTTATTATTTTTTGTTTATTTTCTCTATTAAGATTTCAATCTGTTTCCTCAACATTTAGATCTCTGAATATATTTATAATAGATGTTATAATTTGCAGGCAAGAATCTTAAAAAGGTTATCTGATTTGGTTCTAGTGATGATGTTTTTTTCTTACAAGTCTCATTTTCCTGCTGCTTTGAAGGATTAGCAATTTTTTACTGCACACTGGACACTGTAATTTCATTTGCTGCATCTGTAGATTTTGTTAGCATCCTTTAAACTCTGTTAGCTTTTATTCTAACAGAGGCAGTTTTTATTCTAGCAGGCAGTTGATTAACTTGGTCTTTTTGAGGCTTACATTTATGTTTTACTATGTGGATCTAGAGGAGTTTTTAATCCAGGGCTAGAGTCACCCCTTCCTAAAGTTTAACTTTACATGGTCTTAACTAAATGTCTGGGATGTTCTCCACTGTAGCAGGTCAGAACTCCAATGTTTCCCGGTTTTGATTGGTCTCTAGAGTCTCTTTTCAGTTCAGATATTCCCAGTAGCTGTTCCCTTCTCGACCTCAATGAGTCACATAGTGCACTATATACAGAGCTTAGTATTTGGCCAAAGACTTAAGGAAATCACTATACCAATTTTTGCAACACTTTCTCTAGTATTTTACCCTGTAAATATCATTTATCTCAGCAACTCTGAACACTCCTTTCTCTCTTTCTTTTCAACTCGGTGAAACTACTGAGCTCTCTTCAGGCTTCCCTTCCCTCTGCTGAAGTTCAGAAAGTGTTTCCAAGCTGTTACCTGAATTGACTGTGGAACTCATGTGTTTCTTTTATCTCAGGGATCATAGTCCTGTGCTGTCTGTTTTTTAACTTATAAAATAGTTGTTTGATTAATTTTATCCAGGTTTTATAAAAACGTTTTTCTTCAGAAGGACTGGTCTATACTACATCATAGCTCAAAGCAGAAACAATTAGGAAAACAAATAAATTGGTATTAAAATTTTGGTCATTAATTTTTAAACACAATAATATGTAATTTAAATATATCTATTTTCTGCATGGTTTTAATCTATTCTTCTTGCCTGCTTATTGTGTTTCATAATATATATCCAACCAATTATTCATTTATTTAATAAAGAGTTCTTAAGTTGCCTCTAAATGTGTATAAATAATACAGCAACACACTTCTTGGTATATATTCTTTGATGGCTGTATGTAAAATAATCTGGGATATATATATATATATATATATATATGCACACATACACATACATATACATCCAGAAATATATATACACCAAAAAGATATATATATATCCAGAAATATATATATATCCAAATATATATATGTATCCAAAAATATGTATCTTTTTTTCCTCCAAGAATGGGCTTGCAGACTAATAGGGTATTCAAATACCTACTTTAATAAACACTAACAAGTTTCTTTCCAGAATGACTGTACCAGCTTGTAGTTTCACCAACTGTACACAAGGATTTTCACATTGGTGACATCCCTTTGCAATGTCCAGTTTTCCAATTTTTGCCATTTGATTAGTATAGTCATAAGACATCTTAATTTTAATTTTCATTCCTCTCATCTGGAAACCGAGCATCTCTTCACATACATTTGCCCATTTAGGCATCATCTCTGTGAACCACCAATTGATATTATTTTTCTAATGTATTCACTGGGTTACCTGAAAGAGATCTTTTTATATTTAGATATTAAGCTCTGTTAAATGAGGCACTGAAAACAGTAGTCATATACCTGTTAACCTTTTCTATAAAATCCTTAATACAAAGAGATATTTAATTTAACATAGTCAACTGATATTTTTGCCATATAGTTTGTACTATTCATACCTTTTTAAAAATGTATTTTTAACTGCTAAGTTGCAAAGATATTATTCCTTGTTTTACCTGTTTTATAGCTTTACCTTTCATATTTGGATCTTTGAACCTTCTGAATTCTGTCCACTGTTGTAAAAGGTGTGCATGCATACTCCTGTATTTTTTCAATGCCATTTAGAAAACAATCTCAGCTTTCCAATCTTTATAGTACAGAGTCATAGATCTATTCCTGACCTTGCTATTCATTTCCATTGGTCTATTCATCCATTCCTGTGCCAGAACCATAAAGTTTGCTTTAGCTTTTTACTAAGCCTTTATGTCTTGTGACACAACTTGCTATTCTTTTTCAAAGTTGACCCACATATTCTTGGGTTTTTAATCCTCAATACACATTTTAAGATGAGATTTATCAGGCTTGCAACAACCATTGTAATATTGGATGAGATTTCTTCTAATGTATAGATTTATCTGGGTACAATTGATACATTTTCTAGACTAAGTCGTTGCACTCATGAACACTAAACTTGCCTTGATGTTCTACCTAGATCATGTTTAACAACTGAGTCAGAGATAGTCACTGAGAAAACGGCAGCCTGATGGGTCTCAGCCAAATCCCTGTCTGGAAATTGTCCTTCGCTGAAGAGAGCTGCCTTATCAAAGTCACACCTTCTCCTGAGGAGATACAGGAATATTAAAGCCTGGTCCTCTTGCCTCAAGCTAGGACAACCCAAAAGGGTCTTCCCCGTCTCCAGACCTCACTTTCTCTGATGCATCTCTGTTGAAGGTCACCATTTTCCTCTGTTCATTTCTGCTTCTTTCATCTCTCACAGGAGTTGTTTTGGAAAGCTCTGCTGAATAAACTCTCTGCATTCAAACATAAAACTATCAGAGTATGTTTCCTGGGAAACCTGAAATATAATTCTGTCTTCTGCAGGAAAATTCTGGGGTTTGGGGGGATCCATTTAGTCAATTAAATATAAAATTGTCTATATATTTGACATGACTTCTGATATATTTTTGGATGTAAAGAAAATGATATTTTGTTTCCATTTTTCTAATTCCTGTCATGCAATATGCTTTGCTCTTCCTTGAAAGACAGAAATGTTATTTACTAGTTTCCTCAATATCCAGAATTTAAATGTTTGATAATGCCTTATTCTTGCCTTACTATTGAAGGTTACTAGAGTATTCTGGATGATACTCATCCCTATAATTAAGAAATAAAATCCATTGTCTTTTGACATTCATTGCTTCTGATATGAAGTTAGCTGTCAATCTAATTATTGTTTCTTTGTAGATAATCTTCTGATTTACTAAATTTATCTTTTATAGTGTCCAGTCTAGAGTGTATATAAATGAAATTTTTTATTTACAGAGTTTATAATTGTTTGCTTGCATACCCATCTGTCCTTTCTTAACATTTGATAACTTTCGTTTCATAATTTTCTATCCTTTTATTGAGTGTTATTATTACATTTTTAAGAATCTTATACTAGTAACAGTTGCAGTGGTTTTTTTTTCTGTTTTTACTTTTAGTTTTCCTCCTAGTTATAGCCTTGTACCAATTGTGTAATTATCTGCCTCCAGTTTCCTGGCATAAGTGGGCAAGTGGGGTGCTTTCATTCCCCAATACTCTTCTAGATTTCTATTCTGGTCCTTTAGTCAGCTCTGTATCCTTTTGATAAAAGGCACTGATGCCTTTCCCTGCATCCACTCAATTAAAAAAAGAGACATCTGGATATTTCTATTCCACTACCATTTACCTTGTTTTTGGGTTCAGTTGCATCTCCTTCAATGTGAAAGCAAAATGTATCATTGTAATGTATATTATTTATTTGTATATAGTGGAAGATAGAGGAGTATGGAAAAAGGATTAATATCCTTGCATTAATCTCATAAAACTATTATGATCAGTAATCTATCCAATCAGCTTTCATTCATTTTTAAACCTGGAAAAATTAAATATCATAACTTTTTTGTTTTTTGAAAGACAGTCTGACTCTGACATCCACTCTGGAGTACAGTTGTGCAATCTCAACTCACTGCAACTTCCATCTTCTGGGCTCAAATGATCTTCCCACCTAAGCCTCCCAAGTAGCTGGGGCTGCAGGTATGCACCCCCATGCTCAGCTTTTTTTTTGTATTTTTGGGGGTAGAGATGGGGTTTTGCCATGTTACCTAGAGTGGTCTTGAACTCTTGGGCTCAAGAAGTCTGTCTGCCTCAGCCACTGAAAGTGCTGAGATTACAGGCCTAAGCCACCATGCTTGACCAAAATATTATATCACTTCTTTATCCTTGCATTCCTTGGCAGATTTATGATCTCAATTCTTGTTCTAAAGTGGCCACTAACCAATCTGCGCCAAAGTGTTAATCAATAATATGTGTAGTGTTAATGGCCTAAATTAGCAATTTTCCTTGGATAATCTACAGGCCACTTTCTTAGAGAGGTCTCTATTAAATGCAAGAAGATATTTGCTGAGTAGTTATCTCAAATCTGTGCATAGATTCCAAAAATATTTTCCAAAACACATGCAATTTAGCTAGCGACTACCTTAATATTTGCTTCTCTTTCAGGAAAACTCCTTGCATGAGTTGTTCATGAAAATGATGAATATAACTGGTCTGGAAATCATAATACTCATTTCATTCAAGAAGCACATGATCTTTTAATATACAATTCTATAAGCCAAGCTAAATTATAATCAGTTTTTTGGTGAATGCAGAATCTGAGCAAGGGGTAATGATTGGTTGTAAACTGAGGGTCACCCGATGCATCCATTTTCGCCTACCAAAAAGGCCACACACTTCTGTCACTGGTCAGAATGCTCTCTTCTCTGGAAATTTCTAGAAACACACTGAAAAATTCTTATTTTATGTGATCAGTTTTCCTAGACTCCAAATTGACCATTCTCCTTCTGCTTACATAGTCTTCTTTCTAGTAGCATATAGTGCAATTGACTTTAGCAATGCACATACAGTTATACTGCATAGCGTCTTTATTCTGATCATTATGTTTAAAACCTGGTTGTATCAAAAGCTCCAACATTTTACACTTTATTACATAGAGTGGTTGAGCTTACAATTATTTGTTAATTTTTTATATGGTTGGATTTTCTGAGTAATGAGGGTGCTTTGGTATTTCCTCCAGTTATAGCATACAAATTCTACTCTTCTAAAATATCCAAGAAAAAAGTTTCAATTTTCCATCCAGAGTAATTTTAAAGTTGTAGGATGCTAATATTTTTACATCTGTCACATAAAATTAACATTTTTAAGCAATATCACATTTTAAATTGTATTACAAGTCAAGAAAAGATGTTATTAACACATGATATTTTGATATTATCCCAAATAGATACAGTTGTGATATTTTCATAGTTTAATTATAAACATATTTTAAAGTGCCATTTATTTGAGCACTAGTGTCTACAACATTTTTCTGTAACTTTAAGCACATTTCTTACCACAAGCTGAACTCTTCCACCATTAAGTACATCTGGATCTAACTCAGGCAAAAAGTGATTGCTGCATAGTGACAAAAACAGAAAGTATTTTATAATGTAAATGTAGAGGAAGCACATAAAAGAAATGCCCAACTAAAAAGCTTGAGAGAAATTCGTTATTTACAAAATGGAAATAACAGTTTTCTTAAATTAGGTTACAAGTAAAAATAAGTACAAATGTACATCTTTCCCTAATTAAAAAAAAATTAATTTGAGATAAAATTCAATTTCTAAATAACACTTCAATACCACCCTTCTTTGTCAAACATAAACACATGCAAAGAGCCACAATTGATTAGTACTACTAATGATGGTTAACAAATTATAGAAAATTTAAACATTTTACTTGTATTTGCTTACATGTTTTAGTCGTCTTTTCAAAAAAGTAAAGTTTCCTACTTTTAAAATAGCTCTAGTGTGTTTAATGTGTTATATTAATATTCAAAATAAAATTCTGTTTAAAACTAGAACAATGATATTTGGCTTTTCAAGAACTCTTGTCTTTGAAAATAATTTTTTTCTTAAAATATGACTACCTATTTAATGTATTATATTTTCAAAGGAGAAAGTTTATTAACAATTGCTTATTGTTTAAAATTTTATATATAACTTATTTATGAGTAAGGGTTATTGTTAAATATTTAAGTATATCAAAATTTCATCATGAAACATTTTTCTTCTATTTTTCTTTACATTACATCTGTTCTAATGTTTTTAATTTTCTGAACAAGACCTCCTATATCTGGTTAATAGAAATAGTAAGTTATGGATTCTATTATTATACGTTTGTTTATAGTTCTAAGGATGCTTTCTCTTATGGTTTGGATGTAGTCTCACCAAAACCCATGTTGAAATTTGATTCCCAATGTAGCAACGTTGGGTGCTGGAAACTAGTGGACAGGTGTTTGGGTCATAAGGGTGGTTACCTCTCATGAATGCCTTGGTGCTATTCTTGCAATGAGTGAGTTCTTGTTCTTGTTAGCCTGGATTAGTTTTGTCAGGACTGGATTAGTTCCCATGAGAATGGGTTGTTGAAAAGCCAGTATACTCCTTGGGTTTTGCCCCTTCATATGTGTCTATTTCCCCATTGATCTTCCACCATGTTGTGACCCGGCATCAGACACCAAGCAGATTTTGGTGCTACGTTCCTTGAACAACTCAGCCTGCAGAACCATGAGCTAACTAAACCTCTTTTCTTTATTAATTACCCAGTCTGAGCTATTCTATTATAGCAACACAAAACAGACTAAGATACTACCCTATTAATTAAATCAATCAATAACAACATAAAATAAATTGTGCTTACATTAATTTGAATACTTAGATAAAAATTCTCAAATATTGATGCCTTTATTCCTACTTTTCTGTTCACATTACAATCTGACATAATTCAGATCATAAAGTTTTATTTTCATTTCCATGATTTTTCACATTTTTAAATGAATTAAATGGATAAAATTGATCACTTATTAAAGTTAGGTTTATATATATTATTAAAAGAGATTTGTTTTAAACCTATTTTGACTTGCTATTAAACTAAGTTTTAACTGTAATAATTATAGTTTTTTGTTTGTGTGTTTGATACTCATGTGAAACAGTTACTACCCACAATGCCTGGAAATATTTCTAAAATTGTCTTTATATTGAATATTGGCTTACTTTTTTTTTTTTTTTTTTTTTGAGACGGAGTCTCACTCTGTCGCCAGGCTGGAGTGAGCGATCTCGGCTCACTACAAGCTCCGCCTCCCGGGTTCCTGCCAGTCTCCTGCCTCAGCCTCTGGAGTAGCTGGGACTACAGGCGCCCGCTACCGCGCTTGGCTAATTTTTTGTATTTTTAGTAGAGACGGGGTTTCACCATGTTAGCCAGGATGGTTTCGATCTCCTGACCTCGTGATCTGCCCACCTCGGCCTCCCAAAGTGCAGGGATTACAGGCGTAAGCCACCGCACCCGGCCAAGCTTACATTTTTAATAAATGCCTATAGTAACACTTTTACTCTTTTGTGGATATATGTAGCTAAAACAAAAATCATGAAAACTTATGTAAAAATATCATCTCTGGACTTTTATTTCCTTCAATCTTTGGTTCAGGATGCATATATGCTTTATATCATATTGTTAGGGGCTGGATTCTATCCCCTAAAATTCATATATTGAAGTTCTAACCCCTAGTACCTCAGAATATGGCTGTACTTAGAGATTGGAAAGAGGTAATAAGGTAGATAAGATCATACAGGTGTGCCTTAATCCAATATCGCTGGTGTCCTTATAGGAAGAGAAGATTAGAACAAAGACAACACAGCCTAAGGGATGACAATGTGAGGATACAGCAAGAAAGTAGCCATCTGCAAACAAAGGAGAAGGTCTCCAAAGATACTAAACCTGCTGACACCTTGATCTTGAACTTTTAGCCTCTGGAGCTGAGTGAGATAAAATAATTTTCCCTTGTTTAAATTACCCAATCTGGTAATTTAAACCCATAACAAAATAGGCAGCCTTAGTAAAATGGTACATACATTAATATAAAAAAAATTAATTAAGCAACTTTTAGATTTAAGGTACCTTGTTGCTAGAGAATACAAACATTTGATATCTTCAACCTTGTAGCTCACCTGTACGCCATGAGTTAGAATTATTCTCTATAAAAGAGGAAACTGAAGCTTTGGGGCATCAGTGAAATGAATTACATGACTAGTAAAGTGACAGCCACAGGGCTGAATTATAATTTTAACTGTCAAACTTACAAATAACAAAAATAAAGCAAAATAAAACACAACCTATAATATACATGATATCTAAAAACATTTAATGAATACCACATTTTTTACTTTATAGAGTAGAATTATTTTTGTGGCTCATCTGTTGGTTTTAAGTATTACAGAATAGAGTTGTTCCCAAACATTTCAGGGTGAAAAATAGGAGTAATTAAATCTATTCTATATGAAAGGCCTTTGTATTACCTGGCAACGTAGCATATTGGCCTTTGGCTATAAAGTCATGTTTGTTTTAGCACAATTAACCTAGGTTTCAATTTTCAAGATGTGTTTACAATACAAAAATCTAATTTAGAGGAAATGACCTCACCATTTCATATTTCTGGAACTAGTCGTTTCATGAACCCCAACCTGTGTGTGAAGCCATTGGTATCTGTATTCTCTATTCCTTTCTAATTTTTCACTTGCAGTGGTATCTTTGTGGATAGAGTCTTCTTCTATACCTGTGAAAGAAATATGGAACATGTATTTGTTATTTAAAGAGATCAAACTTTGGCCAACCAGTTCCATCTGTGCTAAACATTTTATCACAAGAAAGAAAAAAATGACTAACTTATGAGAGCTAAATCTGTAAGAAAACTAATGTCAGTAAGAAAAGTAATGTCAGTCACAGATTATCTATTTTTCCTGCTTAAGTTTCAAACCCATCTATTTTGAAAAAAATAGTTAAAATCAATCACCATTTATAGGGCTTGTTTTTGAGTTTTTAATTAGAAAAATCAGAGACTTATTTTTTGGTAGACTGTAGAATTCTTCTAATATAAAAACATCTGTTCCCTATCTGTCTTTTCAGGATTAAAGTCTAATTGTTTTTATACCACTCTTATCCATATGGAGAATTTATAAATTATATTGAGTGTTTTTGAACCTGAATTTTCATTTACATAAAACTGAGCTTGCTTTGTGTAAGCTACTATAGTATTTCATGAATATCAGAGTTACACTGAAGACTAGTTGTTTTAAAGCCTTCCTCCATGGACTTGATCTTTTAGACTGCTTCATGTTTGGTTTGGGGCTTGTTGGCTTCATAAACTTGATTGATAGTACACCAGAGGGAGACACCTCTTAAAACCTAAATCATAGTAATCAACTCAGAACAATCCTGTAGTTTAAAAACCTGACATTTAAAATGTCAATTTATTACTTTGAAATATTCTTTTGTTATAGATGTTTGTATACAAGAAGTCTACATATTTGCAAGTTGTTTAGAAAACGAATAAAGCATGGTGCAAAATCTATTTTGAATAGTCTGTGCATGTACGTGCACATACACACAAGCTTAGCATGTGTCATTCAGAATATGTTGAGGATGATATATCTAACATGTCTTTCTTCCTTAAAAGTTACTGTTGTAATTAGTGAAATGACTCTAGTTTTCAATTTAAACAGATGTTGAAGCTAGGTCTCTGGAAAGCTTAAAATCTGGATGCTTTGAGTATCTAAAACTCTGTTACTTAGTAAAGTTCCTATTGCTTCTTATGAGACCTTATGTTTCTAAAATGACTTCAGCCCTTGAAACCTGAACTTAGGCCAACTCTTCCATAGTTGCTACAATTAGAGGAACAATTGCTTCACATGAGGGGATTGGCCATTGAATCCATGAGCAGACTCCATTTTCATAAACAGCCTTATAATTATACAAAAGTTCTTTGTAGATTCTGGATATTAACCCTTTGTCAGAAGGGTAGATTGTAAAAATTTTCTCCCATTCTGTAGGTTGCCTGTTCACTCTTATGGTAGTTTCTTTTGCTGTGCAGAAGCTTTTTAGTTTAATTAGATTCCATTTGTCAATTTTGGCTTTTGTTGACATTTCTTTTGGTGTTTTAGTCACGAAGTCCTTGCCCATGCCTATGGCCTGAATGGTATTGCCTAGGTTTTCTTCTAAGGTTTTTATTGTTTTAGGTCTAACATTTAAGTCTTTAATCCACCTTGAATTGATTTTTGTGTAAGGTGTAATGAAGGGATCCAGTTTCAGCTTTCTACATATTGCTAGCCAGTTTTCCCAACAACATTTATTAAATAGGGAATCTTTTCCCCATTTCTTGTTTTTGTCAAGTTTGTCAAAGATCAGATGGTTGTAGATGTGTGGTATTATTTCCAAGGGCTCTATTCTATTCCATTAGTCTATATCTCTGTTTTGGTACCAGTACCGTGCTGTTTTTGTACCAGTACCATGCTGTTTTGGTTACTGCAGCCTTGCAGTATAGTTTGAAGTCAGGTAGCGTGATGCCTCCAGCTTTGTTCTTTTGGCTTAGGATTGTCTTCCCAATGCGGGCTCTTTTTTGGTTCCATATGAACTTTAAAGTAGTTTTTTCCAATTCTGTGAAGAAAGTCATTGGTAGCTTGATGGGGATGGCATTGAATCTATAAATTACCTTGGGCAGTATGGCCATTTTCACAATATTGATTCTTCTTATCCATGAGAACTTAAACAAATTTACAAGAAAAAATCAAACAACACCATCGAAAAGTGGGTGAAGGACATGAACAGACACTTCTCAAAAGAAGACATTTATGCAGCCAAAAGACACATGAAAAGATTCTCATCATCACTGGCCACCAGAGAAATGCAAATCAAAACCACAATGAGATACCATCTCAAACCAGTTAGAATGGCGATCATTAAAAAGTCAGGAAACAACAGGTGCTGGAGAGGATGTGGAGAAATAGGAACACTTTTACACTGTTGGTGGGACTGTAAACTAGTTCAACCATTGTGGAAGTCAGTGTGGCAATTCCTCAAGGATCTACAACTAGAAATACCATTTGACTCAGCCATCCCATTACTGGGCATATACCCAAAGGATTATAAATCATGCTGCTATAAAGACACATGCACACGTATGTTTATTGCGGCACCATTCACAATAGCAAAGACTTGGAACCAACCCAAATGTCCATCAATGATCGACTGGATTAAGAAAATGTGGCACATATACACCATGGAATACTATGAAGCCATAAAAAAGGATGAGTTCATGTCCTTTATAGGGACATGGATGAAGCTGGAAACCATCATTCTGAGCAAACTATCGCAAGGACAGAAAACCAAACACCACATGTTCTCACTCGTAGGTGGGAACTGAACAATGAGAACACATGGACATGGTGGGGAGCATCACACACCGGGGCCTGCTGGGGGTTGGGGGGAGGGGAGATGGATGGCATTAGGAAATATACCTAATGTAAATGACAAGTTAATGGGTGCAGCACACCAACATGGCACATGTATACATATGTAACAAACCTGCACGTTGTGCACATGTACCCTAGAACTTAAAGTAAAAAAAAAAAAAAAAAAGGGAAGTAGAAAAAAATAATTACACAAAAGTTATAAAACACACTCAAACAAATGGAAGATTTGGCATTGCTACACACTGCATTGGGTCTCTTTTCTAGCAAAACCCCAGCTACTGATCTGGTTTCCTTAGTGACCAGGCCAGACGTTGGACAGCACAGTGACAGAAAACAGTGATGACTCAGTGACCCTGATGATCAACTGAGCCCAAGACTTGAAACTCACCTACTCCTGATATGGAGAGAATCCTTTTGTAATAAGTAAACTTTTAGTTAAAACAGAAATAATCTCAGTCTTCCCGTTCTTAAAAATAGTGGCATATACTTGCAATGGTCACTTTTTAAAGTACTCATTTTGGAAAGCTTTCCTCAATTCTACAATAACACTTCATACACTCTAAGTAATTTTACATCAAAACTCAGCCAAAGCTCTAAACAATTCCTGAGTAAAAAGGAGAGATTTCATCATAATGATCCAATTCTTATTAACCATTTTAACACCAAGGCATAAATTGGTAGATTGGCATGAGCTCAGTGTAAGTAACAGAACAAGCATAGTGGTGAAATTGGCTGGATGTACTTGAAAATACTGCAATTCAAATGTTAGAGGAAGTGGTTCTGTCTCAGCAAAATCATTTCAGAATTACTCCTGTTACTGAGGAAGAGAAAGTAACATTTATTCTTGGAAGCTTGCAGAAGTCCTTCTTTTAGCAACTTGTGTAGGAAGAATAAGAGTGACCTGGATTAATTAACGGACACTTACCAGTTTCCAGTTAGGCTGCCCAGTAATTCCTTCCTTTCAGTATTAGAAAAAGCAACCTTCGGCCTGCAGAACACTAATTCCTTTGTCCACAATTCCTTGCTACTTCTATGGATCTTGCATCATCAGTTTCCCATATTATCAACCTAAGAAAAATGCCTTCCTTTGATTCTTGCTATCCTCCAGTTACTACTGTTTATATGTGCTTTTTACTTCAAAACACAAACTTGAGTAATTTTATTTAAACATTTTTTTGAACTTTTATTATAAAAATAATACAATCGAGACCACGGTGAAACCCCGTTTCTACTAAAAATACAAAAAAATTAGCTGGGCGTGGTGGTGGGCGCCTGTAGTCCCAGCTACTCGGAGAGGCTGAGGCAGGAGAATGGCGTGAACCCGGGAGGCGGAGCTTGCAGTGAGCCGAGATTGCGCCACTGCACCCCAGCCTGGGTGACAGAGCGAGAATCCGTCTCAAAAAAATAAAAAAATAAAAAAATAAAAATACATACTCATTATAGGAAATTTAGAAAGTAAAAAGTCAAAGAAAAGACAATCTGCAAACACCATTATCAAGACAACCGCTGGTTAATATTTAAAGGCATTTACTTGTAGCTGTTTTCACATTTTTTTTTGTTTTGTTTTGACTTTAGTTTACACACATAGTTGTTCCTCAGTACCCGTAAGGGATTGGTTCCAGGACCTTCTTTGAATACAAAAATTGGTGAATTCTCAAATCCCTGATAGGAAATGGCATTTGCTTATAATCTGTGAACATCCTCCTAGATACATTAAATCATTTCTAATTACTCATAATGCCCAATATAATATAAACTGTTATACTAATTTTTTTAGGAAATAATGAAAGAAAAACTTTGTACATGTTCAGTATAAGTGCATTTAAAAAAATTTTTTTTTATCTGCAGTTGGTTGAACCTACAGATGCAGAACCCATGGATATGAGAGGCTGACTGTAATTATATGTATTCTTCATATCCTATTTTTCAGTGAGTATTATAATAAATGTATTATATGTAATAGAAAACTCAGACATAATTTTCATGGTTTTATACTATGATCTACCAACTTATTATATAATAGGTTTTTAATTATCTCTTTTTAAATTTTACCTTAAGTTCTGAGATACATGTGCAGAATGTGCAGATTTGTTACATAACTATACACGTACCATGGTAGTTTACTGCACCCATCAACTGATCATCTACATTAGGTATTTCTCCTAATGCTATCCCTCCCCTAGCCCCCCACCCCTCAACATGCCCAACTGTGTGTTGTTCCCCTCCCTGTGTCCGTATGTTCTCATTGTTCAACTCCCAATTATGAGTGAGAACATGCGGTATTTGGTTTTCTGTTCCTGGTTTAGTTTGCTGAGAATGATGGTGTCCAGCTTCATCCATGGCCCTGCAAAGGACATGAACTCATCCTTTTTGATGGCTGCATAGTATTCCATGGTGTATATGTGCCACATTTTCTTAATTCAGTCTATCATTGATGGGCATTTGGGTTGATTTCAGTCTTTGCTATTGTGAATAGTGCTGCAATAAACATATGTGTGCATGTGTCTTTATAGTAGAATGATGTATAATCCTTTGGGTATATACTTGCTAATGGGATTGCTGGGTCAAATGGTATTTCTAGTTCGAGATCCCTGAGGAATCGCCACACTGACTTCCACAATGGTTGAACTATTTTACAGTCCCACCAACAGTGTAAAAGTGTTCCTATTTCTCCACATCCTCTCCAGCACCTGTTGTTTCCTGATTTTTTAATGATGGCCATTCTAACTGGTGTGAGATGGTATCTCACTGTGGTTTTGATTTGCATTTCTTTAATGACCAGTGATGATGAGCTTTTTTTAATATGTTCGTTGTCTGCATAAATAATTAATCCATTTTAAAAGATGGAATTAAGAATAAAATATCTAATAGTATAGACATTTTAAAGAATTTGATATAAACTATATTGTCAAATGGTTTTAAAAGGTCTCACCAATTACATGCTTTATGAGATTGCTTATTTTACTGAGTCCCTTGTCAAGAGTAAGAGAGCAAATATTTTTAAACTGCTGATAATTTGATAACAATACTGTCTAATTATGGTCTTAATTTATACATCTTTGCTAGTGAAATGGAACATTATAATTATTTAATAATTTTATTTGTACATTGTAAAATATCTTTTTTGTTTTCTGCAATTATCTACCGGATTCTAGTTTCCTTTTTTGTTTTTGACTATTTATAATTCTTTTTCTGTTATCACTGGTGCAAATATTTTCTCCTGACCATTGGTTGATTTTAGTTTCTACTCTATTTTCAAAAGGGGCAATTTTCATTTTCTGTAGGCATACAGATTTATATATTTGCCCCAAATCTTCTAAACTATAGGCTACGTTCCTTTCATAATTTATAGGTATTTCCCAATTCTATAAACTGCATGAGAAATAAGAGGATTTCAGGGACAAATTGGACACTCTTCCAATATTTTGCTTTTCCACAAATAATATCACTATGAGATACTGTAAGATGGCCTGAAACTGGCTTATGTAACAATTATATTCATTCCTTAATTTCACTGACCTCACTGCTGGATTCCAGACCATTTCCTTTGTCTTACAACTCTTTTTTTTCTGCAGGCCTTTGGGACACCAGACATCAAGTATTCCCTCCCTTCAGGATCCTTTTTAGATTCCTTTAGATGTTGGTGCTCCCAATTTTACAAGTACCTAGGAGTCAGTTCTCACTCTATATCTGGCACTGTGCTAGCTTCTGATAACAGTCAACCTGATTGGCATAGTTTCTTATCTCATGAGCTAACAGCTGAGAGGACTAGGTATCACCAACCTCTATCTTAATCCTGTTCTTGTATCTCATATTTCCACCTGAACTTCAAAATCGCTTGTCTTTACCATCATCATCCTACTAAAGTATGTTTTTTCCTCCTGGATTCCGAAGTAACTCAGATTACTCAGTCTGTAGTCAATATTGGCTACTTATTCTTTAAGTACAAGTATCTAATCAGAAATCAGATCTAGTCCACCTCCTGGGTAACCTACTAATCTGGTTCCTTCTTTCTTTCGCCATTGCAACCATTTTACTTCAGGCCCCATTCTGAATGTGAGTGAGCAGTCCTATATGTGGGGATATATGTATGTGTAAGGGTATCTTTCTTACCTGTCACAACAGAAGAGGTTCTCTTCATCTTAAACCCAACGCCTTAAACTGAGCGCCAGATCCCTATCCTTCCATATAATCTAGAATCCCTTGCCATCAGTTTCCCTTTTCTTCTATATTTTCAGCATCTCTTAAAACTGACTTTTTACATTCCCCTCCAGTGACTCTTCTCTCTCTCCTTCCCTAATCAGATGAGCTTCTTGAAGACAAACATTAGTCTCTGTTGACTTACTTGCCATCTGCATTATGGCTTTCTCCCAACACCCTTTCACTGGAACTATGCACATCAAAAGCATCATAATGCTAAATTTGGGGGACTTTTTGAAGTTCATATCTTACTGACTTCTCTATAGTATTATTCACTATTATCCACTCCCTCCTTCTTGAAAGGCTTGTTTTCCCTGGATTCATTACCTTCTCCATGTTTTTATTCTCAATCCTTTGGCTAAATCCCAGTCTCTTCCAAGGGCCCCTCTTCCCTTGCCATCTTTTTCAATCTCAGGATTCTTCTCTGGCGTTCTATCTTGGCCCCACTTTATTTTTAGGCTATACTCTCTCTGTATAATGATATCCATTCAAATTTTTCAGTTGCCATCTTTACTTCCTTCTGAGACATGTATTCAAAGACCCCTCACTTATATATCCAACAGATACTTCAAGCATGTCAAAAAATTGAACTCATGTTTATTATTTAACCTTTTCCTAAATTTTCTATAATGCTATCACTATCATTAATTTACAACTGAGAAAACAGAGTGTGGCACTGATACTTTCTCACCTTCCAACTGCATGTTTTACCATCTATGTTAAATCTATCAAATCTCCTCCATTCCCAATGCCACTATTTTTAATTCAGGCTACCATTGTTTCTTCTGAATTACTGCAACAGCCTTCTAACTGGCCTCTGCTTTTATTCTTCCTCCCACAGATATATCTCCATACTGCAAATGATCTTGCTAAAGTACAAATCTAATTGTGCCATCTCATAGGTTAAATTCCTGGTTCTCCACTGCCTTTAGATAATATTCAAAGCTCTTTTTCCATAATGTATAGGTCTTACTTTATATCTTCAGACACTTCTGTTAGGTTCCTGTCTCAATCCCCCAGACATAGTGTAGTTACCCCAAATGTTCTCTTTTGCCCACAGACCTTTGCCCATACTGTCTTCTATGCTTGGGACTATCCACTTTGCCAAGGGTATTCCTGCTTCAGGTCTTTAGGTCTTAGTTTAGAACTTCTGTTCTTTGGGGTATGCTCCCTGATCATCCAACACTGCATTCCTTATTTAAATTAGGTTAGGTATGCTCATTCTAAAGAACTGTATAGATACCCCATGATAGCATTCATTACATTATATTTTATTTTCTTATCTATGTGTCTGCTTACCTACTATTATCAAGGGCAAAAATTACAATTACTTTTCCATCAATCTAATACAATTTAATCTCCTTAAGTGGTACATAGTAGGATGGTGCTCAAAAATATTTGTGAAGTAAAATAATTATCACGGTTGATTAATGTTGTCTCAGTACCCTGAGAAAAGTAGAACTAGAATTTGGAGGTTTTTAGCATGTGGACAAACCTGTGCATTGTGGAGGATAACACATGTCTAAACATGATTAATTTAATTATTATAATAGAAACTTCAGCTTTGAAGGTCAAGATTAGATTGGGATAAAAATTAGCAACTAGGCCGGGCGCGGTGGCTCACGCTTGTAATCCCAGCACTTTGGGAGGCCGAGGCGGGCGGATCATGAGGTCAGGAGATCGAGACCACGGTGAAACCCTGTCTCTACTAAAAATACAAAAAATTAGCCGGGCGTGGTGGCGGGCGCCTGTAGTCCCAGCTACTCGGAGAGGCTGAGGCAGGAGAATGGCGTGAACCCGGGAGGCGGAGCTTGCAGTGAGCTGAGATCGCGCCACTGCACTCCAGCCTGGGTGAGAGAGCGAGACTCCGTCTCAAAAAAAAAAAAAAAAAAAAATTAGCAACTAATGGTACGGAATTAAACACAAAACCAGGCCAGGCGTGGTGGCTCACGTCTGTAATTCCAGCACTTTGGGAGCCTGAGGGGGGCGGATCACCTGAAGTCAGGCGTTCCAGACCAGCCTGGCCAACACTGTGAAACCCCACTCTACTAAAAATACAAAAATTAGCCAGGTGTGGTATTGCACGCCTGTAATCCCAACTACTATAGGGAGGCTGAGGCGGGAGAATTGCTTGAACCCAGGGGGAGGGGTTTGCAATGAGCCAGGATCACGCCACTGCCCTCCAACCTGGGCGACACAGCGAAACTTTGTCTCAAAAAATAAATAAATAAAAATAAAAATAAAACACAAAACCAAAAAAAAGAAACACTACTCATTCATATAAAATTACTTTATAAAATGTTTGAAGTATACTCAATCATAGAGGAAAGCAGATTAGTTTTAAGAAGTTCACCAAAAGAAATGAAGTACTTTTTAAATTAATGGAAATATTATTCTTTTTTTCATGAAAAGCACAACAAAAGTGTTCATTAAACCCATATGCTTCAAATAAATCAGTTTTCTAAATTTTCAATATAACATAATATCCTAAAGTGAGGGAGATTAAGATTCAATTATCATTTAAGGCACAGAAAAATAAGCTAACTATTTATATTTTTAATACATATGGCAACTTTCCCATGACTATTTTCTTTTCCCTTAATGGCTTTTCACAGTAATATAATAAAATACTCTTGGTTTCATTAATAGAGATGAGTTCATTTCTTTACCAAAAGTTTTTGGAGGACATAGTTGTGGCTCAGAAAAACACTTCTTCATTCAGTGGAAATATTTTTGGTAACTTTGATAAATGGCTGACTCTATGTATCTTATGTCAGCAATACTAAAATTTTGATTTACACTATAAAGCAAAAGTGGTCTGTATGTGTTTATTAAAATAAGTTATTGCATTATACCTCACAAACAAAGCACAACTAAAAATGGAATTTGGCATAAATGTTACACTAACAGAATTTTAATTTCATTAACATTTGTATAAATACTTGTTGATAGGCTGTTTATGGTTTCTTCCTTAACCAATCCAATCTGTTGTTGGAAAGTTGACAGCATTGGCACTAAACCAGTAACTCTACAAGAGCCATTTGTGTGTGACAAGCAACATCCCTATTCTTTAAAAATATATTTAAGTATATATGTAATTGATCACTCAGAAAAAATGACTTCATGAATAAAGAGAATTGTTGGTGCAAAAGTTTAAAAAACAGAAATTTTGGGAATAGTGCCAAACCTATATGTAAGGTCAAAGGCTAACATCAGCACCAATCACTCCTTTACAAATTTCACTATATTTTATGGCAGAGAGGGAAAAAAAAACTAAAATGAAAAGTTATGTGCTAGTTTCTGACATTTGAATTCATTCTCAAAATTGGTCCATTTGGGGTATGGGATAGTACATAAAGTATATGAATAACCTTTATGAAGGCAAAGAAAAATAAAATTAGTTACTAAATTATATCATTGAAAATATTTAGATTTTGCAAGACACATTTTTTGATATTACGGAATTACTAGATTTAACTGAATCCCTCTACAATAGCAGAAACATCCTTTAACAAATCGACTATAGTTGTGCTTATTAACCAATTGTAATAAATAATCTGTATTCAACTTATACACAACTCTACATTAAAGGAAGTATGTTTTGCCATGTATATTGTTCAGCTGGGCTGTATTTCCTCACTAATATCTTTATAGTGCAGTACCAAATACTATATAAAGGGTGATTCTTTGGTTTCTTTCCAGAGAATCACATAACTCAGGAAAATCCTAGGTTGCTTAAGTCATATATACATTAACATGTATTGTGTCTCCATGTTTGCTATAACTAGGGCTGGGACTAGAGTTAGGTGAGTGGGACAAGTGAGGTACTTGCCTTAGGCATAACATTTAAGAAAGTGCAAAAAAACCTCAATGATTAAGATAAATAATATTTTACTGTAATATTTAAAAATCAAAAGTAATGCAAAAATTTAAGAGAAACAAAATACCAAAGTTTTAAATAACAGGACTAGTAACAGTGTTATGCCAAGTTGTATTGAAGCCTGATGCAAAAGGAAAAAACAGTAATACTAATTCTGTCCCTGTCCTGGTATTTATCCATTTCTGAGAGATATTAATATAAATGTTAATAGGATATTGCTTTTAGAACTACCCAGTAGCCATGGAATTTATGATTGTTTCCCATGAGGTTGTCACACTACCTCATTTTCCATTACAAGAGGTCCTGGAATCTGACTTATAGGAAATTCATTAGGTAATAAATTAATTCAGTCTGTAAAACTAGGGTCTGTACCTTATCCATCTTTGTATTTGCCTAGCAATGAAATTGTACATAGTAAGTTGGCTTTGTCACTTACTAGCTATGTAATGTTGGGTAAATTATTTATCTTCTCTCTGTCTCAGTTTTCTCCTTTTAAAAGGTACACAATAACATAGAATGAACACATAGAGTACGTTAACATATAGTAAGGATTTACTAGCCATATTACTATTTTTTATTTAAAAAGGTAAAATGAATTCCATCATGCATAGCCCTAATGCTATCTCAATTGCCAAAGTCCAGGATTTACTCTAAATTCAGGTCAACTTTGGGGTTCTAGGGGGTCACTGACAGGAGGGAAAGATTGATGTTTAACACAAAACTAGCCAGAAAAATTGTCTCGGGGGGTAAGTCCAGGAAGTACTCCTTACCAGAATTCTAAATATGTAACCAGTATTTTTAAATGTATTTTATTTCATAATATATAAGGATTTCAGTGTGTCCTTAAAAAGAAAAATCAATTTCCACATGATAAGAAGAGTAGATGGTCTTAATTGATTTTAAGTTATTACAAATTATTTTTATCAATTAGTAATAACCATGAAGGAGGCTCCATTGACATGATTCTCTCCTGTTTCACCCTCTCAATTTAATTATCCTTGAAAAATATTCCTCTATACAACCTAGACTCCCTCAGGGAGTGTTAATATAGTAAGTCATCCAAACTAGGGCTCGCTCAATAGCATAATGGAGCATCTAATGATGTCAGTATGCTGGCTTTCAGAATAACATGGTGATAGTGGCCACATAAATATTACTGCCACACACATATATATGTGTGTGTGAACACATCACATATATATAGAGAGAGACATACACATTATATATATATATATATAGATATATATATATATAGATATATATACACACACACACATTACATACATATATATACACACATTACATATATAGATATATAGACTTCAGGTCCCTGCTCTATCTAAAGGTTTTCACTCATTGATAAAAATGTATTTCTAATTCTACTGATTTACCTATATTTATTAACTGAGGGACAAGTAGGTGGTTTTATTTCCTTTACTACTTTTATTTCAAAAGAAACCAATAAGTGCATTAGTTGATATATTAGTGATAGAAGCTTGAAAAACTCAATAAAACATACTTTATATTATTACATAGCTATATAACAGAAATGCTCATAGCATATATGTCTGTATGTTCATAATGAAATTCCCATTATGTGCATTTATATCATTTTATTATACACCTCTCCCTATGATAATTTTTGTATTTGTCAAACTGAATTATATAGATAAGTTTCTGATACAGAGATAACTTCATATGAAATACTGAATATATATTAAAATACTGTTTGCATTATGCAAAGCAATAATTAAAAATAACTTTCACAATTTGCACGCCAACATATTAGAAAGTAATAAACCTGGTTCTCAAGTTGTTGTTTTCCATAAGCAACAATATTAAGCAATTATCCCTATAGCTGGCTGACTATTTAAGAGTTTTCCAGTTGAATACTTTATTAATGCCAAAGTTTTATCTTTTATTGTGCTATTTTTAGAAAGACTGACTTCTATTTTATGTAGCAGAATTTCATTTGTAAATGAATGAGGTCCTTTTTACAGGAATATCACATTTAATTTGAAAATAGGTAAAAGCAGTCCTTGTCTACGCACATTCTAGTGGAGAAATGAGTCAATACAGGTGGGAATTATTGGTCCACACTGTAAAATTACTTTTTAGCTTTAAACTATTACTCATGTAAATATTAATTTTTGAAAGCTATTTTCAATGATTTTGTTTTGAAATATAACACATACACAGAATTTTACATATAGTATGTGTATATTCAATTTCAAGATTTATAAATATATATGAACTATAAATAATTATATACATTATATATTAAATTATATGTAAATTAATTATATAAATGAAATTTCATAAAAATATTCCTCTGATCATTTCAAAATATAGAACACTGCCTGCATACCAGATGTCCTGCTCAAAATCTCTCCTAATTCACCATGGAATACCATGCAGCCATAAAAAAGAAGGAGTCCATGTCCTTTGCAGGGACATAGATGCAGCTGGAAGCCATCATTCTCAACAAACACAGGAACAGAAAACCAAATACTGCATGTTCTCACTCATAAGTGGGAGTTGAACGAGAACACATGGACACAGCGATGGGGACATCACACACCGGGGCCTGTCAGGGGGTGGGGGGCTAGGAGAGGGATAGCATTAGGAGAAATACCTAATGTAGATGACAAGTTGATGGATGCAGCAAACCACCACGGCATGTGTATATTTATGTAATGAACCTGCACACTCTGCACATGTACCTCAGGACTTAAAGTAAAATTACAAAAAAGAAAAGGTCTTGCTTCTCTTAAGGGCAACTACTATAGTTAAGCTTATAACCCTGACTTTCTTGATTTCCTTTATAATGTTTAGCACATACATGTTTAAGCACTATATTGTAGCTTAGTTTGCTTTTGAACTATACACAGAACAATTCTGTAGGTATTATTTTGTTTTCATTTGTTCAATATTGTTTGTGAAATGTATCTGTGTTGCTGTATATAGATATGGTTCTTTTTTTATTGCTGTACTATATTTCACTATATGAATGTATTAGAGCTTATCCATTGCATTGTTGTTGGCCACATCGGTTGTTTCCAGTTTGGGAGTATTAAGAACAACACTTGCATCCTACTTCTGTCATTTCAGCAGGGACATGGATGGAACTTGAGGCCATTATCCTTAGCAAACTAACATAAAAACAGAAAACCCGATAATGCCTGTTCTCACTTATAAGTAGGGGCTAAATTAGAACACATGGACACACAGAGAGGAACAACACACATTGGGGCCTATTGGAGGTTGGAGGGTGGGTAGAGGGAGAAGATCAGGAAGAATAATTAATGGGTACTAGGCTTAATACCTGGATGATAAAATAATCTGTACAACAAACCCCCATGACACAAGTCTAGCTATGTAACAAACCGGCACATGTACCCCTGAACTTAAAAAGGAAAAGAACAACACTGCCCTGACTATCCTTGTGCAAGGCTTCCTATGGTGCAAATATCTATGAGTGTTGCTTGAAGGATGATGGGGTATGCGTATCTTCAACTCTACTGGAGTGTCAAAGTTGTTTGTCAAATGGTTACACCAAATTATAATATATTCCAATTAGCAAAATATGAGTTTCATTGGTTCTTATCCTCTATCAGACTAAGTTCTGTTAGACTGTTTTTGTTGTTTATTTGTTTGTGTGTTTTAATTAGCCTCTCTCTGGTTGCAAATGAGAATATCACTTGTTTATATGTTCATGAGTTATTTGGATTTCTTTTATGAGACGTACGTTAAAACTTCCTGTTTATTATTCTCCTGAACTGTCTCTATTTTAATGCTTCCTCAGAATTATTTATACTGGACATGAGTGCTTTGTTGGTTATGTGTAGCAAATACCTTCCCCATGTGGCTGCTGTTTCACTACTATTATGACATCTTTCGATGTATGTGGGTTCTTAATTATAAGGTGTATATACTTATTAATATGACTAGTACTTTTTGCATATTTTTAAGGAAATAATTGCATATCTAAGTTTATGAATATATTCCTCCACATTATCTTCTGTAAGTTTTATATTTTTTCTTCTTACACACAGGTCTTTTTTAAGTCGGCAGAATAACTTATTTTAATATAGATAACTAACTTTAAAATAAGATTTAGAAAACCCTACCTATTCCTCACTGATTTGGAATGCAACCTCTATAACAATATCAACTAAACATTATATGTATGGGCCTCTGTCTTGGCTCTCCTGTTGCCATTTTCTATATCCTTACCTTTCCCTACCCTGTCTATCCACCACATAATTACCACCATATCATACATTATCACATGATATTCACTGTCTTATTTGATGCAGTTTTATAATAAGTTGTGGTGTTTGATATGGTGAATTCTTCCACTTTATCTTTGTTGAGTGTAATTGGCTATTTGTGGATTTTGAATTTCCATAGAAATTTTAGATTCTGCTTGTCAGCTTTCATAAACAAACACCTTGTGGAATTTAATTGAGATTGTAGTCATAAGTTAATTTGGAAAGACTTAGTTCTTTAATATTTAGTCTTCCAATTTATAAATATACTTAAAGCTTTTCTTTAGCATTTTCAGTAAAGTTTTATGATTTTCTTCATAAGGTCTTATGCATCTCTTGTTAGATGTATCTTCAATATTTGATTAAAAATATTATTACTGGTTGCATTTCTTTTCCTTCTGATTGTTTATTCATAGAGTTAGTTTAAGAATAGGGCCAGTTTGGCAAATTATATTTTTCTAGGTTTTTAAATTTCCTCTAAATTTTCAAATGTATTGACATAAAGTTGTTCACAATATTATTTTATTAAAGCTTTACAGTTGGTATCATCTGTCAATCTACCCCTTTTCTATTCATGATACTGGTTATTTGTGTTTTCTCTCTTATTTTCACGATCAAACTTGCCAGGGTTGCATCACATTTACTAGTCTTTTCAAACAATTTTGGCCTTATTGATACATTTTATTACATTTTTTCCTATTTCATTAATTATTGTTGTCTACAATATGTGGTGTTTTTGTTATTGTTACTTTTTAAAATCATTATGATTTCTTCTACTCATAAGTTTTTAAGTGTTCTTTAACTTCCAACAAAATGATTTTCTGGTTACATTGCTATTATTGATTTATAGACTAGCATTGTATTCAGAAAACACCCTGCGTAAGATTTTAATCCTGAAGACATTTTTTGATACCTGATTTAAGGCCAGTTTAAGTTCAAGTTTGGTAAAAGTCCTATGTGGGCCTAAGGATAATGTACATTTTCCAATTGTTGAATGTTCTGTATAAGCATCTTAGGAAAATTTTATTAAACCAGTTTATCAAAGCCTGCCCCTTACTGATTTTTTGAGTACATGCTATATAGATGTGACAGAAATGTCCTTAAAATCATCCAATATAGTTGTGGAATTTGCTACTTCTTAGTATTCTTTAATTTTTGCCTTATTTTTGAGGTTGTGATATACTAGTTTATTAAAAGTATCATATCTCTAGTAAATGGAACTTTTTATCATTTTGAAATTCTGCTCTATATGTTTGGTAATTTTTCCCCCCAATGTGTATTTTTTTCTTATATAAATATAAGAACACCAGCTTTTTTTGTTGTTGTTAGAGTTTTTGTGGCATGTTTTTTCTATCTTTTTGCTTTTAAACCTATTGCACCTTTATAGTTTGTTTCTTGGATTTTTTAAAAAATCTAGAAACAATTACTATTTGCTACCTGGGCTATTTAATCATTCGTATGTAATTTAAGTACTTATATTTTGAGTTTAAGTACACAATCTCATTTTGTGCCTTCTATATGCCGTCTGTACTGTGTTCTTTTTCTTTATTTTCTTGACTCCATATTCGATAGAGTACTTCTTTTCTTTCTACTGCTTTCTTTCTAGTAGTGTGGCAGTAATATTGTTTTAACCTACTCATTGAGTTTTTACCCTAGAACCCTCTCTCTCTCTCTTTCTCTCTCTCTTTATATATATATATAATATATATTTGATACGTATTATAAATATATTCCATATATTTATGGAACATATATATATTCCATACATACATGGAATTTAACATAATCTAAAAGTAATCATTTTTCTCTCCTCCTAGAGAATACAAGAATCATAGAACATTTCGACTCAATTTAGCTTCATTTTTCAGTTATATATTGATATTTCTGTGTTCCTTACATGTAACATTACATTTCATATTATTACTGTTATTAATATTTTTAATTTATGCTTGATTTCACCAATATATTCTCCTCTTAGTTAATTTTTCTATATTCTTTCATCCTGGATCTTCCATCTGCGACTTTTTTGGCCAAAAAGACTGCCCATTTAAAAAAACGTATCAAAATGTGGGCAAAGGACACGAACAGACACTTCTCAAAAGAAGACATTTATGCAGCCAAAAAACACATGAAAAAATGCTCATCATCACTGGCCATCAGAGAAATGCAAATCAAAACCACAACGAGATACCATCTCACACCAGTTAGAATGGCCATCATTAAAAAGTCAGGAAACAACAGGTGCTGGAGAGGATGTGGAGAAATAGGAACACTTTTACACTGTTGGTGGGACTGTAAACTGGTTCAACCATTGTGGAAGTCAGTGTGGCGATTCCTCAGGGATCTAGAACTAGAAATATCATTTGACCCAGCCATCCCATTACTGGGTATATACCCAAAGGACTATAAATCATGCTGCTATAAAGACACATGCACACGTATGTTTATTGCAGCACTATTCACAATAGCAAAGACTTGGAACCAACCCAAATGTCCAACAACGATAGACTGGATTAAGAAAATGTGGCACATATACACCATGGAATACTATGCAGCCATAAAAAATGATGAGTTAATGTCCTTTGTAGGGACATGGATGAAGCTGGAAACCATCATTCTCGGTAAACTATTGCAAGGACAAAAAACCAAACACCACATGTTCTTACTCATAGGTGGGAATTGAACAATGAGAACTCTGGACACAGGAAGGGAACATCACACTCCGGGGACTGTTGTGGGGTGGGGGTAGGCGGGAGGGACAGCATTAGGAGATATACCTAATGCTACATGACGAGTTAATGGGTGCAGCAAACCAACATGGCACATGGATACATATGTAACAAACCTGCACATTGTGCACATGTACCCTAAAACCTAAAGTATAATAATAAAAAAATTATATATAATAAATTCTGTATGTGATATATAAAAAAACATATTTAATAAGGGTCTGCTAGTAGCAAATTCAGTTTTTGTTTATTTTAAAATATTTATATTTTGTCTTTATTATATAAAGATATTGTCATAGTATAAAATTCTATATTTTATGATTTTATTCAATGAATGAAACAAGCTTTCATTCATTCAACTTTCAGATCATTGATGATCTTTTACTCTCTTCTACTGATTTTAAGACATCAGCTCTCAGCCTGACTACAAATTCTTTGAAGTTAATTTGTCCCCTTTTTTTCTCATTACTTTTAGATCTGCTTTCTGCTCTATACAATTTCACTCTGATGAGTTTAGCCATGGAGTTGGCTTTTGTTTTTCAATCACTCTATTGAAATTTTAATTGCCAAGAGAGGAAAGAAAAAAAATTGTAATTGGCAAATTAGCTATTGATTGGTTTTAAAAGTTATCCTCCTTAGGATTCACTCAATTTGTTGAATCTATGAACTGATGTCTTTCATTCAGTTAAGAACATTTCCAGTCATTATCTTATTGGGGATTACTTTTTCATCATACTATCTTGCCTCTCTTCCTAGAACTCTAACTAGAAATAATTTAAACTATCTCTAGGCCAGGCATGGTGACTCATGCCTGTAATCCCAGCACTTTGGGAGGCCGAGGTGGGAAGATTGCTTGAGCCCAGGAGTTTGAGAGCAGCCTGGGCAACATGGCGAAACTCTACCTATACAAAAAATTTAAAAACAAAATAAGCAGGGTGGTGTTTGTCTATAGTCCATGATCGTGCCACTGCATTCCAGCCTGGGTGACAGAGGGAGACCCTGTCTCAGAAAAAAAAAAAAGTAAATAAAATAAATAATAAATAAGCAATTTCTAACAACTTTATATATTTTTATCTCTTAAATTTTTCATCTCTTTGCTTCTCTGCACCCGATTCTCTATGAGTACTCACATATTTCCAAATTTATTATTTCTTCAGCTCTGACTGATCTGCAATTAAACCCATATAATGAGATTTTAATTTCAATTATTTTGTTTTCATTTACATTCAGTTTTTTTCCTCAAATCTGCTTTCCCCTGCAGATATTTCTATTCATATTCTTAGCATTTATTCATTAAACAAAGTAGACGTACATATCTTATAATCTGTGCACAGTAATTCTAATATTGAAGTTATTTGTATATTTTTTCTGATGTCTATTGTTTCTTCTTGTTCTTACACATGATGCCTTATGTTCTTATAAATGAAAATGTATTTTTACAGAATTTTTTTTTTTCTTTTGAGACTGAGTCTTGCTCTGTTGCCCAGGCTGGAGGAAGTAGCTCAAACACGGCTCACTGTAGCCTCAACCTCCTGGGCTCAAGTGATCCTCCCACCTCAGCCCCCTGAGTAGCTGGGACACAGGTGCTCACCAACACACCCAGCTAGTTTTTAAATTATTTTGTAGAGGTGCGGTCTCGCTATGTTTCTCAGGCTGCTTTTGCACTCCTGGGCTCAAGCAATGTGACTGCCTCAGTCTCCCAAATTGCTGGAATTATAGCTGTGAGCCACTGTACCCTGCTAGAAATGATATATTTCAAGTTCTTCCAGGTATATGGAGGTGTTATCAGATTGAAATCATATTACAATAAATTCACATCTTAATATTGTTTTTAAAGTTATATTCTCTGTTTACATTTGTTTCAGCAGGAGTATTAATCTAGTTTTCGTTCTTTCCTCAAAATACAAGTTCGGTATTATTTTTTAGCTTTCTGATATGGTTTGGATTTTGTATCCCTGCCCAAATCTCATATGCAATTGTAATCCCCAATGTTGGAGGAGGGGCCTGGAGGGAGGTGATTCAATCATGGGGGCAGATTTCCCCCTTGCTGTTCTCAAAATAGTGAGTGAGTTCTCAAGATCTGGTTGTTTAAAAGTTTGTGGCACCTCCACCCTCTCTCTTCCTACTTTTCTGGCCATGTAAGACTTGTCTGCTTCCCCTTCATCTTGCACCATGACTGAAAGTTTCCTGAGGCCTTCCCAGCCATGCTACCAGTACACACTGTGGAAACATGATTCAAATAAACCTCTTTTCTTTATAAATTACCCAGTCTCAGGTAACTATGGCAATGTGAGAATGGACTAATACACTTTTCAATTCACATTTTTTGTCCTGTCCCAAATTTCTCTTGTATATCATAAAACCCATAGTGCCTTTCTTTGCCTAGAGTAATTCTGCACTATTAGTTTCCCTGTTTTTTTCTTTTCTTTTCTTTTCTTTTATTGTGGTGTTTTTTGTTTGTTTGTTTGAGACAGGGTCTTACCTTGGTTGCCCAGGTTGGAGTGCAGTGGTGTGATCTCAGCACCATCTGCAGCCTCCATCTCCTGGGCTCAGGTGATGCTCCCACCTCAGCCTCCCAAGCAGCTGGGACTACAGGTGCATGCCACCACACCTGGCTACTTTTTGTTATTGTTGTTGTATTCTTAGTAGAGATGGGTTTTTGCCATGTTGCCCTGGCTAGTCTCAAACTCCTGGACTCAAGCAACCTGCCCACCTCAGCCTCCCAAAGTGCTGGGATTACAGGCGTGAGCCACCATGCTCGGCCCTCCATTTTTTTAACCTTTTGTTTCCTTTTATCTGATCATTTAGAGCATCTTTTCTGAAGTCAAAGGACCACATACAACTGAATGATTCTTAATTTGGTAGAAGAAATGATAAACAGAGTTGGTTTCCAGTGTGATTCTCTGTAAGGAAAGAAATATATTATTAAAATATTGCCCATCATTTATGAATGATCCAAGTTTAATATAACTTGGGGTATGGTGGAGAGGAAACTGTAATAAGAGGCAGAAAGTGACTATTACCATTTTAAATATTAATTTTATCAATTGTGAAATAGGAATAATACATGTCAATATGTGAGGAAAGATGTGAAATCATTTGAATACAGTAAATATAAAAATAACTGTCACTTTGTTATTTCTGGTGGATGCAAACTTTGGAAATGGCAATTTTTATTTTTGAGCCAAAGTTTGTGTGATTCCAATACTTTCTCTCTGCTATAGAAAATGGCATGTTTTTAGGGATAAGGCTTGTTTGTGCTAATTTACATAACACCTATCCCAAAATCACAGCCACTGCTAGGTAAATTTGATACATTATTACAGTTCTAAAATATTGTAGATTGGTGTTCCTTAAAACTATGATATGGGTAAGAAGCCATAATTATACACTTACGGTTACAAAGAGCATTTCACAAAGTAAATAAGTCAAAAAGACGGGAAAAATATACATATGCTTAAAAACAACTCATAAAGCAAGAATGATTCATTCTATAATTCCATGTATTCATCCTTGGGTATATAAGATGTGAAATTAAAGTTTTTCTGTATCATGACTACTGAGGGTTTGAGATTTTATCCTATTTTCAGGTTGATGTGAGCATGGCATAGTTTTATGAATGCTGAAAAAGAAGCAAGACTCCTAATTCAGAAAGAAAAAGTTTTATTCACAGCACAGCAAGAAATATGAGCATCAGCATATTTGTGTGGGTCTCCTTTGCCCCTCAACTTCTACAAAAGTAAAGTGAAGGAGTTCGGGTAGACACCATGCACATGGTTGGTTTGTGTTATAGCTGAGAAATCCCAAGCTTAGAGAGTTCAAATATTTTATAATTGCTTGGAACCCAACCTATCCTTTGCACTAGAGGAAAACATTATCCTTATAGTGCTGAGCGGCAAGCGAATTTTTTCCTCAGCCTCAGTGGGCACACTATCTCTATCTTCTAAGTTTGTTCAGTACACAAACATTTTTTAAAACATAGTCTGAAACTAAAGGGCAGTATGTGCCACATTTTCAGAATGTTCAGAAACACGAGAGTCCCATGGAGATCTGTCTCCCAACACTAAGTACATTTTGTATACGAAACCAATGATTTGCTTCTTTCTTCTATTAGAATTCCGACTATAGTAACACTATAGATGTAGTTAATCTAATGAATCTTCTATATATGAAACCAATGATTTACTTCTCTTTTTCTTCTATTAGAATTCAGACTGTAGTAACACTATAGATGTAGTTAATCTAACCAACCTATTTATTATCTGTGATCTTGAGTGTTCAATTTGTAAAAATTTTCTCTTGATAAAACTGTTTTCTTAATTTAAAAAGCAATTAAAGAAACTAAACCAACACATTTACATTTTAGTTTAAAAAGAGAAAACAAAAATGGAAAAAGTCCAACAAATTCTACTATCTTTACATCAAAAACATCACATTTTATAATCCTTTTTCAGCATGGAAACACATGTAACTAAAAATTATATTAGTTTTTCAGTGAGCATTGGCAAGAAATATGCTGTAAATGGTCACAAACATATTTATTCTCCAAATGTGTGAAAAAGCTATTCTTCAGAATGTACTTACATAGGAAAACTATGCAGTTATAGAATACTGTGGTTTTTGACCAATTCATACATAATATCCTATGACTGGAATGTTTATTGTGCTTTGTCATTCTCGTAATTTAATATTTGAATAAATTTAGTAGAAATGTATAAAGTTCTCTGGGAACAAATACGAAAAACTGTATTTCAAAATTATTCCTTATTTTCTAAAAGTCTTCCACAAGAAAAAAAGAAATTCTGTATTATTTATTATAGCTAGTATATTAAGAACATTTTAAAATGTCATTCATTTCCATATTAAGAAATATGACATTAAGAGGAGTCTCATGGAAAAATATGGCTTCTTGATGAAGTGGAAATACCATGGGCTTTGGAGTCAGACCTAAGTTCAAATTCTCATGAGTCTTACATAAGCTCAAAATTTTAGTTTCAGTCTCCAAAAAAATGAGGGTAATTGTATTTTTTTCATGGATGTTGTGAAGAAACAATCAGATATATAAAATCCCTAGATAATATTTTTGTTGCTCAAGAAATAGCATCCCATGCTCTTTTCTCCTGTGGCAGCTACCTCAAAATATTAAGAATAAATCTTAGGCATCAATTTCTTAGGTACAGATATTTACTAGAGCTCCTAATCATAGTGTTTAACTACCAGCCTGAGGGTAGAAAAATCAACTTTAGATCTTTACTATAGCTATACTCAGATGAACTTACAAATAAAAATGCATTTTTTTAAATAAAGAGAAGATACACAGATTGATATGGTTTGGCTGTGTCCCCACACAAATCTCATCTTGAATTGTAGTTCCCATAATCCCCACGTATGGTAGTAGAAACCTGATAGGAGGTAACTGAATCATGGGGTGGTTACCTCCATGCTGTTCTTGTGATAGTGAGTGAATTCTCACCAGACCTGATGGTTTTATAAGAGGCTTTTCCCCCTTTGGCTCATCACTTCTCACTGCCACCGTGTGAAGAGGGGTGTGTTTGCTTCCCCTTCTGCCATGATTGCAAGTTTCCTGAGGCCTCCCCAGCCCTGTAGAACTGTCAGTCAATTAAACCTCTTTCCTTTATAAATTACCCAATCTTAAATATTTCTTCATAGCAGCATGAGAACAAACTAATATAGATATATTTTCAAATGAAATTAAGAAAAGTTAACTGACTTATCCAGGATGCAACAGCTATTTATCGGCAAATTAGGAACCTTTTTCTAAATCTTAGACTGGTCCTTTTTTACTATGTTGCCAATATTAAGGTAACTGGTGAGTTTAAAGTTGTCTAAGCTCATAGCTGAGTGCTCCATGTGTTCAAAAGGGTCAAGAATACTAGCTAATATATCTTTTTGAGTAACAGCACCAGAATACAGAAAAAATTTCTTAGGTCTCTATAGAAAATTGCCAGTATTTTAGGTCATGTGAGTCCTAAGAAAATGTCAAGCTTATAACATTAGATAACAATCCCAAATAAAGTGTGTTGTCTTTGGAACTTAATATATAACTGCATAGATAATGCATAGTAACAATAGAACAGGTTCACTTTTTCTGGTCCATTATTCCAATTTTCTTTAATCCATCCATTGAGTATGTAATATCAATAATAGTTTTCATTTTTGGAATCACAATTTTTTTAGTTTTCTAATTTTACTAGTCTCATTGCTTAATTACATTATCAAATCAATTTTTATGCATTTGATTAAACTAAAGATACTTATTTCATACTCTGTATCCGATGAATCCACTATCCTAAGTATTCAAATGGGCTAATTCTGTAGTCTGTATTTCTATTTACTATCATTCTTGTGGCTTATTTCCTGAGATGTTTAGTGTTTTCTTCTTTTTTTAGTTAATTTATGTTCTATATATCTGCATTAATGTGAATTTCTAGAAGTGTGAATTTAAACTGTTTCAACTCAGAAAGCTTTTTAACTGCCGTTTGGCAGGTACCTGGAGGCACATTCCTCCTTACTCTAGATAGATAATTCTCAGCAATAACTTACTACACCTATATATTTGTTTTCTTGTCATTTCTGAGTTTTGAGGAACTCCTTATCAACTTTCATTTCTTTTTTTTTTTGACAATGGATATTACCTAACTTCAAGACCTACTATATAAAGCTACAGTAATCTAAACAGTGTGTTGATTAGCTAGATTTAGTCACTTCACAATGTATATATATACCTCAAAATAGCACATTGTACACGTTAAATATATGTATATATATAAAATTTTGTCAGTTAAAAACATAAACTTGAAAAAAAAGGAACATGAGAGGAAAGTTACCACTCTAAAAAGGAACCTATATTTCATATTCAATTTAAGCATTATTTAAGATAAAGAGTGTTGAAACAAAACAAAAAGACAGTACGGTATTGGTGAAAGAATAGATCAATAGGCCAGTGGAACATAATACACAAGTCAGAAATAGATCCACAAAAATACAGTCAACTGATCTTTGCCAAAAGAGCAAAGGTAATACAATAGAGAAAAAAAATACTTTTTTCATCAAGTGATGTCAGAACAACTGGATACACGCCTCCCCACTCCCAAAAAAAGAATCTAAACCCAGACCTCACACCCTTCAAAATAGTACCTCAAAATGAATCATAGACCCAAATGCAAAACACAAAACTATAAAACTACTAGGAGATAACACAGGACAAAATCTAGGTGTTCTTGGGTTTGGTGATAACTTTTTAGATACAACATCAAGGGCACAATCCATGAAAAAAATGATTGGTAATTCAGACTTCATCAAAATTAAAAATGCTTCTGTGTGAAAGACATCAAAAGAATCGGCAGACAAGACACAGACTGGGAGAAAATATTTGCCAAAGATACAGCTGATAAACGACTGTTATCAAAAATATACAAAATACTCTTAAAATTCAACAATAATTTTTTTTTTTCAGGACATATGATGGCCAACCATATGAAAGTAGGAGGAACATCTGCCACCAAGAGACCAGGATAGTAGAAGACTGGTGCACTCCAAACACATCTTTGGAAGGAAGGCATTGAGAGTGGATGGAGGGAGGACACAGATGCTGGGCTGAAGTGGTTGGAAGCTGGGAACTCTGCACAAGGCTACTGTGTACTGGGATTTATTCCTGGCTCCCCAAGCACTCCTGGGGAAAAGGTCAGTAGAGCAGGTGACAAGTGACCCACTCATGCCATAAGACCTCTGGAATCCTGGCAGCAGGACACCCCACGATCTTCCTGGACATGAACTGTCAGGAGGAGCTGCCTAGAGAAGTGGTAGTGGCAGGATTCTAGCCTGTTTGGAGCTCCAAGGGTTTGGTGTGGAAACATCTGCAGGAGAGCAAGGCTAGTGACACCCATCTTCCAAAGGTCTTCACGCTCCGCTAGGAGATGGTACTCTTAGGGGAACTGTAAGACCTGAACAGAGCAGAGCAATCTTGCCTGTGAGATGAGGCCCATTTGACCTGAGTTCCCCTCTGTCTGCCGGCCTCCCTTGGGGCCCAAGCTTGGCCATGCTTGCTTGCAGTGCAGCTTTGGATATCTAACAGGATGCCTCCTGGGGTCTGCATCATAGCTCCTGCTGGCAGAGTGCACCTGATTGTCGGAGACCTCCAGGAGAGTGGCATTCTCCAGGAGTCACAGTCCACCCACACCCTCTCCAACCTCACCCTCCTCTGTACCACTTTGCTAGCAAGCACTCATGCAGGACCACCCCCTCACCCTCATTGCTTTGCTGGAGCACATGTGGACAGACTTTGTCTCCCCTTTACTTCCTGCATGTGGGTGTGTGTGTACCCCACTGTACCATTGCTGTCAATGCAAGCATACCCACCCCTTACCACCACTGCACCACTGTGCTGCCATTGCCAGCACAAAAACAAACACGGACACCAGTGGCCCTGCCCCATACCCCTGCACTTTCACTGTCACTGGTATGAACATGGACAGGGAAACCAGCAGTCCTACCACCTGCATTATGCCACTACCACTTTTAGATGGAATGCACACACCAGTGCCTGCCAGCAACCCACCCATGTGCCCACACTGCTGCAGGTGGAAACACACACATGGACCCCAGCAGTCCCCCTCTGCAACTCAACACTGCTATTATTAACACTGCCAAAGCCTACATGGAGGTCAGCAGCCCCAGGCTCACCAGTGTCCTGCCCTAGCTGATGAGCCAGCGCTGCTGCTGGCAAGTGCAAATGAGCATGGATCTTGCTGCCATGGCCTGACAAATGCTTTGGTCAGCACCATCCTTCAGAGTGTTGTGGCCAGTGGTCCAGGAACACCTCAGCCCTTACAGTCCAGCAGGTTCCCAACCCTGAGGGGCCAGAGAACCAAACTGAGCTGATAGAGATAAAAAACTCTCTCCAAGAATTTCACAATACAATCACAAGTATTAACAGCAGGATCAACTGAGCTGAGGAAAGAAACTCTGAGCTTGAAAACCTCCTTTCCAAAATAACTCAGTCAGGCAAAAATAAAAAGAAAACAATAAAGAAGAATGAACAAAACCTCCAATAAATATGAGACTATGTAAAGAGATCAAATCTATAGCTCAATGGCTTCCCAGAAAGACAGGGAGAGAAAGCAAGCTACTTGGAAAATATATTTCAGCATATCATCCATGAATATTTCCCCAACCTTGCCAGAGAGGCCAATATTCATATTCAGGAAATTCAGGGAACGCTTGCAAAATACTATATAAGGAGACCATCCCCAAGACACATAGTCATCAGATTCTCCAAGGTTGAAATGAAACAGAAAATGTTAAAGGCAGATAGAGAGGAGGGCAGGTCACCTACAAAGGAAATCCATCAGGCTAACAGCAGACCTTTCAGGAGAAACCCTACAAGCCAGAAGACAATGGGGGCCTATATTCAGAATTCTTAAGAAAAGAATTTCCAACCAAGAATGTCATATCCAGTCAAAGTAAGTTTCCTAAGCCAAGAAGAAATAAAATATTTTTCAAACAAGCAAATGCTAAGGGAATTCTGTATTAGTCTATTTTCATGCTGCTGATAAAGACATACCCACGAATGGGAAATTTATAAAAGAAAGAAGTCTAATTGGATTTACAGCTCTACATGGCTGGGGAAGCCTCACAATCATGGCAGAAGGCAAGGAGGAGCAAGTCCCATCTTACATGGATGGCAGCAGGCAAAGAGAGAATGAGGAGGAAGCAAAAGCTGAAACTCCTGATAAAACCATCAGACCTCGTGAGACTTATCCACTACCACAAGAACTCTATAAGGGAAACCACCCCCCTGATTTAATTATCTCACACATAGGCCCTCCCACAACATGTGCGAATTATGGGAGTACAATTTGAGATGAGACTGGTGGCGGACACAGGGCCAAACCATATCATTCCACCCCAGCCCCTGCCAAATATCATGTCCCCAAATTTCAAAACTAATCATGCCTTCCCAATGGTCCCTCAAAGTCTTAACTCATTTCAGAATTAACTCAAAAGTCCACAGTCCAAAGTCTCATCTGAGATAAGGCAAGTCCCTTCTCCTATGAGCCTGTAAAATCAAAAGCAAGCTGGTTATTTCCTAGATACAATGGGGGTATGACAGTCCTGTCTCTGTAGCAAACTTTTGCCTGGGCATCTAGGCAAAATTCTGAAATCTAGGCAGAGGTTCTTGAACCTGAATTCTTGACTTCTGCGCCCTTGAAGGCTCAGCACCATGTGGAAGCTGCCAAGGTTTGGAGCTTGCACCATCTGAAGCCACAGCCTGAGCTTTACATTGGCCCCTTTTAGCCATGGGGCAATGAAACAGCTGGGAGACAGGACACTAAATCCCTAGGCTGCACACAGCATGGGGACCCTGGGCCCAGCCCACAAAACCATTTTTTCCTCCTAGGCCTCCAGGCCTGTGATGGGAGGGGCTGTCGTGAAGATCTCTGATATGCCCTGGAGACATTTTCCCCATTGTCTTGGGGGTTAACATTTGGGTCCTTGTTACTCATGCAAATTTCTGCAGCCTGCTTGACTTTCTCCTCGGAAAATAGGATTTTCTTTTCTATTGCATTGTCAGGCTGCAAATTCCTCAAACTTTTATGCTGTTTCCCTTTTAAAACAGAATGCCTTTTACAGCACCCAAGTCAACTCTTGAATGTTTTGCTGCTTAGAAATTTCTTCCACCAGATACCCTAAATCATCTCTCTCAAGGTCAAAGTTCCACAAATCTCTAGGGCAGGGACACAATGCCACCAGTCTCTTTGCTAAAACATAACAAGACACACCTTTGCTCCAGTTCCCAACAAATTTCTCATCTCCATCTGAGACCACCTCAGACTGGACCTTATTAACCATATTGCTATCAGCATTTCGGGCAAAGCCACTCAACAAGTCTCTAGAAGTTCCAAACTTTCCCACATTTTTCTGACTTATTCTGAGCCCTCCAAACTGTTCCAACCTCTGCCTCTTATCCAGTTCCAAAGTCGCTTCCACATTTTTGGGTATCTTTTCAGCAATGCCCCACTCTACTGATAGCAATTTACTGTATTAGTCCATTTTCACACTGCTGATAAAGACATACCCAAGAATGGGAAATTTACAAAAGAAAGAGGTTTAATTGGACTTACATTTCCACATGGCTGGGGAAACATCACAATCATAGCAGAAGGCAAGGAGGAGCAAGTCGTGACTTACAAGGATGGCAGCAAGCAAAGACAGAATGCGGAAGATGCAAAAGTGAAAACCCCTGATAAAGCCATCAGATCTTATGAGACTTATTCACTACCATGAGAACACTATGGGGGAAGCTGCCCCGTGATACAATTATCTCCCACCTGGTCGCTCCTACAACATGTGGGAATTATGGGAGTACAGTTCAAGATGAAGTTTGTGTGGGGACACAGAGCCAAACTGTATCAAATTCTTACCACCAGACCTGCCTTACAAGAGGTCCTGAAGGGAGTGCCAAACATGGAAAGGAAAAACCGTTACTGGCCACTACAAAAACGCACTTAAGTATATAGGCCAGTGACACTATATAGCCACCAGAGAGAGAAGTCTGATAATAACCAGCTAACAACATGAAGACAGAAACAAATTCACACATATCAATAGTAACCTAGAATGGAAATGTGCTAAATGCCCCAATTAAAGGGCACAGAGTGGCAAGCTGGATAAAGAAGCAAGACCCAATTGTATGTTGTCCTGAAAAGTCTCCATCTCACATGCAAGGACACCCATCAGCTCAAAGTAAAGAGATGGAGAAAAATCTACCAAGTAATTGGAAACAGAGAAAAATCAGGGGTTGCTATTTTTAATTTCAGACAAAATAGACTTTAAACCAGGAAAGACCAAAAAGGATAAAGAAGGCCATTACATAATAGTACAGGGCTCAATTCAGCAAGAAGACCTAACTATCATTATATATATATATATGTATCATTATATATGTGTGTATATATATATTTTCCATTATATATATATGAAAATATATATATATATATATATATATTCATATATATATAATGGAAGAGTACAGAGCCATAAAAAAAGAATGAGATCATGTCCTTTGCAGTGACATGAATGGAGCTGGAGGCCACCATCCTAAGCAAACTAACACAGGAACAGAAAATGAAATACCACTTGTTGTCATGTATAAGTGGGAACTATACATTGATACGTCGAGTACAGGTGGGCAAAAAGAAGAGAATAGCAGACATCAGGGCCTACTTGAGGGTGGAGGACAGGAGATGGATAAGGACTGAAAAGCTGTAATACTTATCAGATACTATAACACTTACACTTATTACCTGAGTGACAGAATAATCTGTACAACAACCCCCCGTGACACGCAATTTACCTTTGTGACAAATCTGCATGTATACCCATGTATGTAAAATACTTAAAAAAAATTTAGAAACTCAACAATTAGAAAACGAACAACCCCATTAAAATATGGTGAAAAGACTTGAATAGACACCACACCAAAGAAGATACAGTGATAGCAAATAACATGAAAAGATGCTCAGTATCATATGTCATTAAGCAACTGTAAAATAAACAACAATGTGGTACTACCCCACACCTAATATAATAGAGAATATCCAAAACAATGAGAATGACAGGACTCTCATTCATTGCTGGTGAAAATGAAAATGGTACAGTCACATTGGCCATTTCTTACAAAACTAAACACACTCTTGCCATACAATTCAGCAGTCACTCTTACCTAAATAAGTTGAAAATGTGTGCAGTCACAAAAATTTTAACATGGATATTTATAGCAGCTTTATTAATAACTGTTAAAACTTCAGGACAACTAAGATGTCCTTCAGTAGGTGGATGGTTACATAAACTGTGGTACTTCCATTCAGTGAAATATTATTTAGCACTAAAAAGAAATGAGCTATCAAGTTATGACCAGACATGGAGGAACCTTAAAAGCATATTACTAAGTGAAAGAAGCCAATCTGAAAAGGCTATATACTACATGATTCCAAATATGTGACATTCTGGAAAAGGAAAAATTATGGAGTCAGTAAAATGATCACTGGTTGTTGGAAATCAGGGAGGGAAGGATTCTTATAGATAAAACACGTAAGATTTTTATGACAGAGAAACTATTTTGTATGGGACTATGAGGCTGTATACATGTCATTAAACATTTGTCAAAATCCATATAATGTACAACATCAAGAGTGAGATCTAAAGTAAACTATGGACTTTGGGTGATAATGATGTGCCAATATAGGTTTTAACACTCTACTAAGAGATGTTTAAAGCCAGGGAGACTGTACATTTGTGGAGTACGTGGAAACTATCTGTACTTTCTGCTAAATTTTGCTGTGGACATAAACGATACTAGAATATAGAGTCTATTTAACAAATGGTTTTTTACTTCAGCACTTTTAGGTGAGCTGCACATGAACATCTAACTCACCACACTGCCAGAAACAGAAACCTGTTTAACATATGCTGTGCAATCAGAAGCTCAGTATCACAGAGACAATACATGAGAAAGTCTGTCTGATATGGCTAGAGGTGAAATTTGGAGTTAGAGATAAAAGGCTTTAGCAGCAACAGAAGTTATCATCTACTAAAGACTACTGTATGCTCAGCAGTGGTGTCCACACTTCCGGTACATTATCTCACAAAAATTCTGAGAGGCCCACATTATTATTTCCATTTAAAAGATAAGAATGCTTTAGCCCAGAGAGGTTACGTATAACATTTAAAGTGGTAGAGTTACAAATTTAAAATCAGTCTGAAACGCTCATCAGAATATCTAACTGTATAGTTACATACATAATATAGATAATATATGTATTTATATTATCTTATAGTAGCATATGTATTATTAATATATACTATTATTTACGTTCACATATTATTTATATTAATGCACATAACTATAAAATTATATAATATAAATATAATATAAATATTACATAATATATTATTTATATTAATATTAAATAATTTTATATAATTATTTATATTAACTGTGTAGTTATAGTTAATGATATACATTAACTGTATATTTATTAACTGTAGAGTTACAGTTAATAATTTATGTAATTAACTGAGTTTTTAACTGTATAGTTAGTTAATAACATAAATTATTAACTGTATAGTTGTTAACTGTATAGTTACAGTTAATATATAATATAATGTATATTAAATATTATTATAAAATTATAATAGATTGAATTATAACACATCATACATAATATATTGTTATATTACTATATTATATATAAATATAATTATTTATGTTAACTATAGTTACAGATATAATATGCAATAACTATATTACATATTATGTATAGGGGTTATATAACTATGTTATATAGGTTATATATTATATGTAATTAAAATTATAACATATTAAATTATATATAATATAATATAATGTTATATTACTATATGTTACATATTAATATATAATACAATAATATAATTATTGTTTATATTATTAACTGTAGTTGTAAATATATGATATATAATATATATAATCTTATATTAAATATATAAATTATGATAAATATATTATTCAATAATATTTAATTATTTATGTTAACTGTACAGTTACAGATATAATAAATAATATATATTATTAGATATTATATATGTATTTTAAATCTTCCCACCAGGAAAAGGAAATTCAAGTCCTTATTTTATCTAGTTCCATATATAGGCTTTTGCAGTCAAGAATTACCTAAAAAGTTTGTACCAAAAATAATTTTTTATCCAGTCACTAATGTTTATATTGTTATACTTTCCATGGTGACTTTCAGAGGCTGAGTAGTATTTGGAGGATGTACTTTTATGCTTCTTAATCTCTTGCTGTTATAATAGATGTAATTTTGTTATTTTGCTTTTCAAGATTTCTCGTAATTCCCCAATATTTCCTTTCTTAAAAAATCTTCACTTGTTTTTTACTTTTCCATACCTTTACTTGTATTGTCTTTTCCATTTGAATATTTCCTTAGTGCTCATACTGTGGCAAGAATGCAGACGTCAGAGAGCAGTAAATGAAGCATAGTTACAGTGTGTAAAGGCACTTCTTAGAGGGGTCATTTCATTAATACAGTAGTTCCAGAGCTGCCCAGAGAGGGCTGATATGCAGTGTATCTCTTGATATTGAATTTAGCCATTTGCTCTTTTCTTCGTTTCATCTGGAGGCCCCAAGAGCTAATTATTCTTGGAAATGGGCTGCTTTGCTAACAGGAGCATATCTTGGCATTCCCTGGTGGAGTTGCGTTCTTTGAATTAGCTGTCTATGTTTTTTTCTGGGATTTTTGCTTACTTTAACTTAATCTTACAATCAAGTTTTGTGCCTGTACTTGCTTGGATTTGATATTCTCCACCTTGTTCAGTCTCTATTACCAAAGGCAGCAGTTCAAAATGAAGTTTGCCGAATTGGATAGGTAACATTGCCTTGCTGAACCTGATTTCTTCATCTATAAAACTTGCGGATCATAATCCCTACGACTCACTCTCAGAGTTGAATCATATCAAAAATTTTATGTATAATAGAGGTGATAGTAAAGAACTTTAAGCTGTATGACATTGGCACTGACCAGTCAGGAAGGACACTGGCTTTAAACAGGGACAGAGTTCTGAAGGGCCTCTGCTGTGCAGGATGTAAATCCTTTAGTTACCTAATATTGTAAACTTGCAAGGGGTTTTCAAGGGAAGCACTAAGACAGCCACAGTTGGTGGCATTGCTGTAGTGGGAAGGGGACTCCAGGAAGTAGCTATGTAACAATCAGATAAGAGAGTATTTCAATATTTTAACTACTGCTTCAGTCACACATATGTCAGTCTTAGCAATACTCTGCAAATTTTAGAGCGTAACATTATTTCATAGGATCTATAATGCTTTGATCTTGATTTTGCTGGAAAGTAACAATCAAACGTTTTTATATTATTTGCCAACTATCACCTGGTTGGCAGCAACTCTGAGTTGCCATCAGTTGTGCCATTTATTATGCTGTTTATGCATTCTGTGTTCAGAGTGGTTAAAATCTGAATAAAATGTACATCTTGTAATCAATGAAATACCAAATAGTTAATACTTTAATAGCACCTTGTAATCTATAATATAAAATGTAATTATCCATACCAGTCAATCTTGGGTGATTAAATTAGCCTAACCAGAACAAGAATCATGCTATATGAGTTTTGGTTGTTACTCTAATATAATTTGATGTATTTGCATGAATTACTTGTTTTTTTTTTTTTTTTTTTTTTTTTTTTTTTTTTTTACTGAGTGCTTACTATGTGCCAGGCTTATTCTAAGTACTGAGGACCTAGCAGTAAGCCAATAGAGTCCCAAACTTCAGGCAGCACACAGCATAAAGACATCCCAGTCATAGCTTTTAAATGTATACTTCTGTGTGTGTGATAAACACTAAGGACATGTAGGTTGGTCCTGGGTACAATGAGAGTGTTTTAATGGGGATTGTTCTTTGGTAAGGTCTAATCAGGTTTTAAATTGTGCTCTTTGAAGCCCTAGGAGGCTTTGCAAATGCATCTTGGTGGCTACTAGGGAAGCAGCAAAAAGATTAGACCCATTTTCTTTTCTTTTCTTTTCTTTTTTTTTGAGATGAAGTTTTGCTCTTGTTGCCCTGGCTGGAGTGCAGTGGCGTGATCTTGGCTCACTGCAATCTCTGCCTCCCAGGTTCAAGCGATTCTCCTGCCTCAGCTTCCCAGGTAGCTGGGATTACAGGCCTGAGCCACCACGCCCAGCTATTCTTTTTGTATTTTTAGTAGAAATGGGATTTTGCCATGTTGGCTACGCTGGTCTCGAACTCCTGACCTTAGGTGATCCACCTGCCTTGGCCTCCAAAAGTGCTGGGATTACAGGCGTGAACCACTGCGCCCGGCTGACCCACTGTCTAAACCAGAGCATATGTACTCTTTGCTGATTTACATCCTATATTGAACTGTGAGTAATATTTCATGGGAAGACAGAGGTTTTCTGCTAAAATATGAAGTTAGAAAACCACTGATCTGGTGGACAAAGCACTAAATCTCAGCAAGAAAATGTTTAAATTTCCATTTCTACTGCCCATTTATAATTTAACTTCAAATAACCAAACCATGTCTAAACACATGACTGACAAACAAATGATTCCACATTATCTTGATCGTAGCTTTTAAACTGTAAGGAAAGCTATGTAAATTGTTCTGTTCAGGCTGCTGTGCATGCAACATCCTTCATTCTATGCTGTGAGTACAAAAATTTAGGAACTATCCTTTATCTACTGATGTATGGGTTCCCATGTTTTTTCTCCTTTGGGAAGCATAGAAAAATATCATTATCATAATAATAATTATAGTATATTCTGAAGTTGTGATATGCCCTTTATAGTACATTAATTTTCATTTAATTCTGATTAAAACTCTGAGCGATGCTTTATGGAGGTTTAGAACTAAATAGTTTGTCCATGGTGACAGTGCTGAAGCTGCAATTTTAAGCCAGTTTAAAATATATATTTTTTCTTATAATCATTATCATTATCAAATTATGCCATGCTACTTCTCTACATCAACTCTCTTTATACTAGATATTGTAGGATTAAGGGGATGAGGGATGGAAGAGGTGTGCCCTTCTCTGAGGCAGGCAAAGGTATGTATGTGGGTGAGAAATTGTTACATACACATAAAACAATGCAGTAAGACAATAAACCTGCTTGAAAGTAAATAAGCATTTGTTCTAAGAACTAATAAATTACACAGACTTCTTATTAAAAAAATATTTTTTTGCATATTTCACTAGTTGTGAAATGCTACCATCAAAGTACTCAGAGAAATGTATATAAATAAAATAACTAGTATACCATGGCAGGGTAGATAGCATATGTTACTCAGACTAAAGGGGCTGATAAATCTATGCAGGCAGACCAACCTTCCTGGCTAAGAACCAGGAGTTACGCTTGTTACAGAACTCTCAAGGGTACCATGCAATCAGAGGTCACAATCGAGGCAACAGAAGCAATGTCACCATATCAGAGAATGGGCCAATTCAGACTTGGTCCCTGACAATCACTGAGGTCAAGGCTTGCAGCAAATAATTGTGTTAAATAGGAATATTCCCTATACACTTTTAGAACTGTCATCTGAACAAACAAGTCCAGGTCATCTGTAGGTTAAATCTAAGTTACCTTCCTGGTACTTAGAGCTTACTTTCTAGTCTTAATCCCTGACAGTTTTTAATCTTATAACTATAACTTTCTTTTGAACAAATAGATGCTTAATAAATTTTTGTTGTCTGACCTTAACAACAATAAAACAAACTTTCATAAATGTATGCATTTGTAACTTAATTGCATTTTTATTATTTGCTCTTAAATGTTATTTAAATATTATTTAAAATTATGATTACAGTGGTAATATGATTTAAACTTCATAACATTAAGTATAAAGTGCATTATACTTAAACAATAAAATAGTCATATTAAAATTAAACAATTTCAAATTTTATCAATTATTTATCATATATATATCATAGCATGCACCTTATATATAAGCAATTAAATTTAAAAAAGTAATTTTTGATAAAAGACACAAAATTTATAAATAGTAGTAATATGTAGCAAAAGCTATGTTTATAAATAGGTAGCTGAAACATTCATATAAATCAAAGAGCAAAAATAAAATGTATGTGGAATAAAATTGTATTTCTGTTTATATGAGACAGATAATGCACAATATTAGTTCACACTTTAACAACAATTTGAAATTTATGAATCATTACCACCACTTTGCTAGAAACCTAAGATCACACTTGAAAATTTACTTTATTCATACTTTTAATTCTAGGCTGTTAGTTTAATAATAAATGTTTAAAACATCTCTAGTTATGCTATAATTTTTGTTATTGCTGTAATTTAAATATTTAAACTTTATTATTTTGGTATAAATTTTATTTCTGTACATATCTTTCACAAATCATCCTTAAAATAGAATATATTCTAGGGGCTCTCCTTTTGTTCAGATAAACTCTAAGAAGAAAATCAAGAGTTTGATGTTTTGTTTTATTTTATATTTTACTTTTGAAAATCCTTACCTTTAATATTTAAATTAAACATACATATACACATTTCCATTAAACATACATATACATTAAACATACATACACACATTTCCATGATATAATTCCATATGAAACACACAGTAAAACAAATTAGAAAATTGTAAGAGTGGAATTGGCAATAGTTCAACATTCAACTGAAGAAGGGTGAAATTCTATCTTTCTGAGTGTATAATTGGTATATTATCAATAAAAATGTGTAATCCTTATGAGTAATATGGCATATCACATTCTAAAACAGTATCTAAAATAATACTTTCTCACTGTTTAATTAACCCTATAGTTTTTAGTTCCTTAGTTTATAAGCATTCTTTAGAATGCTTGAGAACAACACTGAGAATTTCTTTTGTTTGATAAATCATATGATCCTTATGAAAAGTGTAAACCTCAGCTTACTTTAAATAGCTCAGGATAAGTGTCAATTTCAGAGGCTTTTCTTAATATTTACTTTTTAAAAATCATATTTTAAGTTTAGTCCTTATATATTTTAATCCATAGCTTTATTAACTGTACAAAGAGAAAAAGTATCAAACGTATGTTTAACATTAAAACTGCTATTTTAAGGAAATAGTTCTTGACCTCATTAAAATAATTAACATTTCATAACATTATATTTCACATCCAAGTTACAGAAAAGCAAAAAAAAATTTTTAAACAAACTATAGTCAATTACATTTTCAGATCAGCAAAATGCACTTGTAAGGGTCTTCCTTCCCCTAATCCAATTGCCAAAGGCATTTTAACAGCTCAAATAGGTGGCTGGAAATATTCCTGCCATATTGTCTGAAATGTACAGGTCTTTTGTAATTACTGCCCTTTAATAACTTTCAACTTTCTGTAGTTATAAATATTAATAAAGTTTAGATTATTACACTCACATACAGACACATACACATACACATCTATATGTATAAGTTTAATGTATAATTTTTAACATCACTTGTTTTCAAACTATTCTGGTGAGTTATTCAAATAGTACTATTATTACATGTGATGTATTTACTTATTTATTTTATAATCTCAGTTATCATAATGGAAATGGAAATGTGGAATTGCACTGCAAGTTAATCTTTTAGAGACATCTGGTGATGAAATCAATGATTTCATAGTTTTAAATATGATGGATAAATACAAGCTAATATATTTCAAGTTTTTACATATTTAAGATACATTATTCTACTTTAAAAGAAAGAATTTCAGTCAAACTGTCTTCTACTTCTTTAAGTCTATGGTATTTGACTTGTTTCTAAAATTATCTGAGCTTCACACTCTAAGACCTGGGTCACAACCTTATTTAGGGACAGGAAATAGTTATCAGGTCACCAAGTGGTCAAATGAAAAAGGATTTGAAATGCTTCAGCACTTAGGACTCTATTCATTGAACTGATTGACTTTTACACTGTTTAAAGTTTGAAGTTTCTCTGCTAGAACTAGTCAGGTTATGCCTATATGTAATTTTAAGAAAAGTCTACATAGAACATAAACAGATTATGAGTATAACAGTAAACAAACAACCTTATATGTCTATAAAAAGTAAGCATCTTTAAGACATGATCAGGTATTTTAATTAAGACCTTAACTGAGTTTAATTCCCTTGGCAGTTGGGTGCAATAAAATTATGTATAGAAGCAAAGGGAACTAAAAATTATTTCTTTATGCTATGTTTCTTCATATTCACTTTATTTTATTTCAAGTGAATATACTCTAGGTATGATGATGAAACTGAAAAAACATCAAGGAGAATTTGGGGCAAAATGAGTAAATATTTGAGTTGAGCTAGTTAGCATAAGATCAGTTTAGTTGGAGTTCACAATCATTATTGATAATTAAAATGATTTTTTTTTCAGTCTACAAGGCATGTAGTGTCAGGGATTTGAAACAAAGAGAAACTTGTCTCTGGAAAAAACACTTCAAAAATGTATGAAAAGTGATCGAAGAAAATTAATCCAAAGTACCGCTTAAATAACTCACTTTCCAAAGTTCAGAAGCCTACAAATAGGACATCATGAAAACTGCACCAAATACAAGTGTGCTATATTTCCAAATACTTTTCTATATGATTACTAAAACTTAAGAAATTGTTTTATTCTACAAATGTTGAAGGAAGGAATCCTGTCATTGATGGACAGAAGGTTGGAAAATTAGGCACAGATTTTATTTTTAAGTTTTATTTTATAATAAGAAACTAGGCCATTAAAACTATGTAACCAAAGCTGGAGTGCGTGCACTGGAAGGCCCCTGCAGTCTTTTACAACTTTTCAGAGGCCGCGGTTGTGAACTGGGTTTGCACTCTGCCAGCAGAGCAGCTCTGACCCATGGAGAGCACTCCTTCAGATCAACACTGCCTCGGGCCTTTCTGCTTTCTCCAAGAAGTCTTACATTTCAGGCATCAAGTTGAATTTCTTCTGGAGATGATTAACCCAAACCCATGACAGATTTTTTCCAAGATATCCAACCCCTTATGTTTATTTTATCCTGGCTCTTTTTTGGATGTACTGGACACAAGTAACCTACTCATTTTACATGTTAAAGGGCTGGTGGAGAGCCATTAATTCCCTTAAAAATGAGAAAATATTTCAACGTGCGGGCCTCTATTGTGTGAGCTCACATTAGCTACATGATTTAGAATTTTAAGAAAGATGTTTCTCTTTTATGATAGAATTTTTTAAAGCATTTCATCACATCTCAAGATAGGGATCTCACACTTCTGGGGAAATGCATTCTTGTGGTGTATTAAAAAACAAAATGTTAGAAGGCTCAGTTACTATTTCCATAAGCCCAGTTTGTAGGGCTTTCAACTAACCTAAATCTTGGCACACATAATTTTAGTTAATAGTCAAACAAAAACATATAAAAGGGTCTACTCTCCTTCTAATCTACCAACCTCTGTCATGTTTCTATTTCTTCACCATTTTTTTTCTGAACTTGGGTGAGATGAGTTGTAATTCAGGTGTTTTTATGTCCTCAAACGATTTCAAACTCAGAGATGATTGGATGACCTTTTTGAACATGACGATTAATATTTTTAAAAACAGAAACGGTTTTCCTTCTTTGAAGAAATGGTACAAAAGGGGAAGATTTTCACTGATTTTTTGGGAACATATTCAAATAGTTAAGCACCTAAGGTTCCAGTTGCAATGGGATTTTTATTATAAACATTTGAGTTAAGTTTAAATATTTTAAACATTAAAATACTTCAAATATATAAATTACTGACACATATAACAATAGAAAGGCTTTCTCAGTATTTCAATAATGTATTTCTTCTAGTATTAACAGAAATATATCAAAGAAAAATACATGAAAAAATAAGGGATATTTTAATGCAGAATCTTGGTTTCAATACAAAATCTGATAAAAAGGCAAGCAATTTAATGGAAAACGTATAAATTCTCATTTAACTTTTCCTGCCAAGAATAAGTACTCATTTCATCAGATGTAAATATGTATATACGTACATATGCAGATTCCTCACAATGAGATAGGAGAGTAGCTTAAATGTTTAAACTACCACAAACACAGATAAGTCCATTTGAACATAAGTGTGTCATTCAAAAGTTGCAATTCTGAGAAACTGACACTGAGTTTAGCATTTGTGTGATGATAAAATGCTGACTCTATGGTACATAAATTTTAAATTCTTAAAATTAAATCTAAATGTTATTTATAATAATTCACTTCACTAATGTTCAAATAGTATTTGATATAATCATTTCTCTTTAAATAGAAAAATCTCATATACAATTTAAGGTCATTGGTACAAAGAACCATAGGCTATGTTTTGGAAAATTTCAAGATAATTTTATTTCCCTATAATATTGATAAATGCCTCAAAATTGTTAAAAAAAATACATCCTAGAATCACAAGAATTATAGAAAATATATTCACTCTTCCAATTCAGCAATTCTAGAAGGGTTGGTTTTTCTATTCTTCATGAAAAATATTACAATATAAATTTTACCTTTATAAAGCATATATCAATATCTGAATGAAAATATTTTATCTCTAAGTGGGGGATAAAAACTAAGTTAATTTTTATAATTAGATTTATTACTGGAATGTTTAAAGATATCAGTTTCTTCTTTAATTCATGCTTCAGTGGGCTACCTAAGTTCAAGACCTTATACAGGTCTTGAAGAAAAGAAATGACATGGGATAATATATATACTGGGGGTGGTAGGTTAATGCCAGACGTGTGACTGATTGATTGATTGACATCACCTTGAGACATGTGGATTAAACCTGCTTATCAAATTTGTCCAGCTAAAATTTAGAGTAGAATAGATCATTTATCAGAATCTACATCTTATCTATCAAGTATTTGCATTTATCATTATCGAGAACATTCCTTTCCACTGAAAATTGATTGACTAAGCAGAATAATAAATTTCCCCAACACACACACACACAAACACACCATACTTTAAAATATAATATTTCAAAATGTATCCAGTTACTATAATCAAATTCTAAATTTTAACACATTTCATCGCAAATGGCTACTGTTCCTGATAATAGCAATAGCCAAGTTCAATACATTCATTGAACTTGTATGCATTAGGTATTGTTTTCGGCATTTTACATGTACTAATTCATTTACTCAACTCTGTGCGTTATGCATTATTTTATCTCATTATGCCAAATTCAAAAATGAGGAAATGGACAAAGAAATGTATGGGGTTAATTAAAGTCATATCCCTAGCAAGGGGCAGAGTTGAAATTCAAACCTAAATTGTCTTGCTCCATAGCCCGCTCTCCTAACCATTAGGTTGAACTAATGGTTCTTTTTTTTTAATTAAAATAATGATCTTGAGAAATCTTGCAGAAGGTATTGAAGCTTTAGGGAAAATATGTGGGATCCCCCAGTTCTATTAAAGTACTATAAAATTTTCATGGAAAATATTATTTAGTTTTGGAGAAACATAAAAAAACATATTGATGTTAGTATAGTACCCCTTCCTACTCTTTCAGAAAAATGTTTCAGAAGCTATGAAACCTTAAAATGAAGGGACAATGTTTATAATGATCAAGTTTTTCAGGGTCCACAACCTCACAGTTGGTTGAACTTCAGTAGGAAATGATTAAATAAATTCCAAAGTGTGCTAAATAGATCTCAGAGGTGGCTGAGACAGGGGAACTTATAGCTTGAATGTGAACACTGAATGAGTTGTAAGTTTAAGTTGGAAATAGGCCAGTATTTGACTTTGAGTAATAGCAATTGGCAGGAAGAGTGTTTCTGAGAATCCAAAGATTTTTTTAAGTCAGAAATGTTTATTAATTCAACAAACACTTATTGAGTGCCTAATATAGATGAATCTAATACAGTTACTATGTTCTGAGGATGGGAGGAAGCAGAAATATGATTAAGATTTGATCCCTGACCTTGAAAAGATTAGCAGTTGGGAGGAAATAGATAAAAATATAGTCACAGACGATGTTACAGAGACATGGACAAAGGCCTGTGGGAGGCTTGGTGTATTAGGAATGACTTGCAGATGAAATGACATTTATCTGAATTGTGAAGGATAAATGGAAGTGTCGGATGGAAAGGTGATGAGGGTCATTTCAGATAAAGGAAACAGCATAAAGGTTTGCAGAGCAGGACATTTTAGAAAGAACACAGTTTATCATAGTTGGGGATATACTGAAGTATTTTAGTATAATTAGTGAATATTTCAGGAGATGGGGAGGAAAGTTACAAGGACGAATTCCAGTCTTTCATATACAATGCCTTCACTTATTGCTCCTAGTCCACTTTTCTACCATCACCTTCACAAGTCTGTAATCACAGAATATTGTAATCACAATATTGTAATAGTATCCTTTGTAATATCCACACATCTCTCAATCTTGCAAATGCTATCATCTACTTCTTTACTGCAATGTCTTTACAAACCATAACACTGCTTATGGCACACTGCTGTTGAAAAGCACTGCACAAGGATACTATTACAATATTTCAAGGCAAGAGACACTGAAGTCAGTGGGATATGTGAAGGTAGTGCTTGTATTTAGGGAATGAGACAGAAAGAGAGAGAATAGAATTAAGAATGATTCTGACTTTCTAAATTGAGTAAGTGGCTAATGATGCTATTAACAGACACAGGAAATAAAAATAATCAAACAGGTGGGCAGAGTGGAATGAATATAATATACTTTATGGTATAAATAAAAAGAGGAAGGACTGAGGTAGATATTTGGTTGTTATTGCCTGTAACCATAGGTTACATAATAGAATTAAGTATTCTATCTTGATCTTTCCATTGTGCCATAGGAATAGGTATGTTGTACACTCCTAAAATATTTTGTTTTGCCCATTTACGTAAGGTTTCTCAACTGGACTCAGAGGCTGTTTTTTTTTTTTTTTTTTTTAAAGACAAAGACTATGTACTACTCATTTTTGTATCCCTATATTCATCTTTGTATCCCTACAGCCTAATATAACGTCTGACACACTAAATATTTGCTGTATCAGTAAGTAAATATGTGTATTGAGTGGATAATGAGGTCATATATAAACAAAATTCATATAATATTTATATTTAATGAACAGGAATAAATGGAGAAGATAATTAAAAAGGAGTGGTCCCAGGTAAATAGAAGAACCAAGAGAGAACGGAAGTGAAGATGTAAGGGACTAAGATAAATTATGGGGAGAATGATGAATGAAATACTGAAGAAGATGAGTAGAATGAGGATAGAAAAGAGGTTTCTGAATTTAGTAACTAAGAGGTTAACACTGATTACTATAATGAAGTAATTTGAGTAGAATGTGCACCATGAATAATTTTATTAAGAGGATTGTACATCAGCTTATAAATTTCAGTTTATTTGTCCCTCTTACTAGGCTTATCTTCTGAAGTAGAAACTGGTTTTTGCTTGTGCCTCCCATCTCAAGGACAGTGGAAGAAAATGAAAGCTCAAAAGTGAGTTTTGAAAAAATAAAAAATGCAGAATAACTAAAGGTGGGGCATAAAGACACTGATTAGACTAAGAAGGTTGGCAAGGATTAAAGACAGATGAATGGGATAGTGGTCTGAGGAGGAGGTGGAATAATATTTTCAATGGCAGTATTACAGCTTGTCTACATATTTATTTTAACAAACTAAGGTAGATGATGGAGACAGAAATTTAAGAAACCAACTATAGGAGATAACTAAATATGGGATCACCATGGAAGACCATCACGGATTAGGTAAGACAACATCCAAAGAAAGATGAAAATTTTAGCCATAAAAGGAAATGGGACACCAATTGCTAAGAGAGAAGGAAAGAGATAGAAAAATTTTGAACAATAATGGAAATAAAAATAATAATTGCTGTCACATACTGAGCACCGCTTACTATGGTAAGCAGTTATCTCACTCCTCACATCTCTCTGAGATAGGTATTATTCTTCTCATTCCATAGGTGAGATGCAGGTTGCACATACTCATACTTGGTAACCATGATTTATTTGCTGTTTTTCCACCTAAATCTCCATATCCATTATGTTCTTCCTGGTCTAAGTTACCATCTCTGTGCTGAACAACTGCCATGATCTTTTGACTGATATTATGTTTACTCTTGTTTCCTTCCTATTAATCCTTCGTACCATATGTTCCATAATTGTTACTTGGAAAACAAATCTAACCATTTTATCTTTTGCTTACAATCCTACAGTGGCTGTAATCATTGGAATATAGAAAGTCAAATCCTCAATGTGGATTAAAAAGGACAGACTAAAATTGCCCTGTGCCTTACCAATTTTTCCAGCTTCATCTCACTCCTTGTTCTCTGGCCATACCAACCTTCTTTCAGTTCTTTGAATGGCCCAGGCTAACCTAGTCTTCAAAGTCTTTCAATAGGACCATGCCTTAGTCTGGAATAGTCATTCTACACAACTTCCCCTCTTGCCTACTTACTTTTACTCAGCCTTCAAACTCAGCCCAAGTGTCACTTCTTCCCTCATGTCTCTGGGCTAGATTCATAATGAGCTTTACTCAGTTGTGTTATACACTTACACGGAGTATTTATGTTGCCCCTCGCCCCCACCCCAACCCCTGCCTCTAGATAGAGAACTCTATTACACATGGTTTGTGTTTATGTCATTGATCACTGTGCCCTCATCTTTTTCCACAATGCCAAACTCAAAGCAGAAATTTGATAAACATGTACTGGTAGAATAAATAGGGAAGATAAGGAATTAAATCTTAGTTAACACATTCTAAAGGTGAGCTCATTCTTGTAGCTTTTATACATTTTTATTCAATTTACCCAATGACTTTATGTGGTGTATATTACTTGTTCCAATTAATTGCTGAGGAAAATCAAGTACAGAAAGGTTAAGTAACTTAACCAAAATCACATAGGTTTGGACTAGAGTCAAAACTCCATCTTGCATAATTCCAAGTTGGTGAATATGAGTTTTATTCCACCACTGCTGTATAGATAGCAAAAATAGAGAGAAATGTAAGACTCATCCAAAACAAAACAAAGAAACCGGCCAAAAACCATTTTAGGCATAAGTAATTTGATGCATAGTTTAAAAAACCCAAAGCATAATGTTATTGTTACCATGACTATAAATATTGTAGACCCATCTAAAATTCTTATTATTGTTACAACCCCTGAACGAAGCCAATGATTATTTAGATTTAACCATATAGTAACCCTTCTTTGCTTTTTATTACTTCCTATATCTCCTAGATTTTATCTGGAAGTCTTTTTCTTCTGCCTGAAGAACACTCTAGTATTTACTTTAGAACTGATCTGATATACTTGAATGTATTGATAGCAAATATACTCTTTTTTCTCCCTGCTCAGAAGGACTGCTCATGGTGTTCTCTGTCATCATGGAATGTTTATTCTCTAAGCCCATGTGAGCTGTCATCTTGAGATCTCTTTTCACTATCATCATGAAATTCCTTTGCTTCTTTCTCTTGCTGGATCTCATGTATTAGTTTTTATTGGTTTACCACTTCAGTGAAGCAGTTCCCTCAGTAGCTTTCCGAGCAAGATTGCAAGGGAAATAAATTAAGACTTAGCATGCTTTTATATTCTTAAATTTTATTAATAGTTTCTCTATTTATATAATTTTAGGTTGGAAATAATGTTTTCTAAGAATGTTGAAAATACTGTTCTATTGTTTTCTAGGATCCAAGGCTACTGTTGGGAAATTCAATATATTTTAGATAACTGACCCATTGCAAGAGATCTGGTCTTCCTTTTGGAGGACTTTGAGGTTTGTTTCATTGTCCTTGGTTTTATGACATTTTTCAAATATGGGCCAAAAAGATTGGTTTATTTTCATTCATTTTCCTATCATTTAGTGGGCCTCTTAATCTGGAAAATGGTCCTTTAGTTTTGGAACATATTTTTGGAATTATTTCTTTGATAATTTTCTTCCATCTCTTTGTTGTTGACATTGCTGCTATTCTCTGTTTCTGGATCTCAGATTTTTTTTTTTTTTTTTTTTTTTTTTTTGAGCTGTAGTCTTGCTCTGTCACCCAGGCTGGAGTACAGTGGCGTGATCTTGGTTCACTACAGCTTCTGCCTCTCGGATTCAAGTGATTCTCTTGTCTCAGCATCCCAGGTAGCTGGGACTAAAGGCACACAGCACCATGCCCAGCTTTTTTTTTTTTTTTTTTTTTTTTTTGTATTTTTCGTACAGACAGGGTTTCGCCATGTTGGCCAGGCTGATCTAGAACTCTTGGCCTCAACTATCTGCCCGCCTTGGCCTCCCAAAGTACTGGGATTACAGTTGTGAGCCACTGCTTCGGGCCTGGATCTCTGATTATTTATCAAATGTTGGACCTCCTGAACTTAGTTTCTATTTATATTTTCTTTTGTGTGTTATTCTAGCATTTTGTATTCTTCCTCTGGTTTCTGGGAGACTTATTTAACAATACTTTCTGCCAAGTTTTTTTTTTTTAATTTCTGCTATCAACGAGATATTTTTGGGTCTCTGATCTCCCTCTTTCTTTTATAGCATCTCATTCTATTTCATGGGCATACCCTTTTTATGTCTATGAAAATATTGATGGTATTCTTGAAGATGTTTTTCATCCAGTGTCTTTATTATGCTTGCTACTTTTTTCTCTAATTTTCATTTTATATATTTTCTTTAGTTTGTTTAATGATCGTCATTTGCTTCTTTTAGGGTGGGGGTCTATAAAGTTGATAGCAAACTGCATAAATGGGCAAACCCTACTGTCTGAGAGTTTCACCTAAAGGTGACTTACATGAGTCCCATATTGTAATACCTGATGTCAGTTTTTAGATGTTTCCTCTTGCACTGATAAGAATCTTCAGAAAGACTCTTCTAATCTCTTGCCTGGAGATTAAAGGCATGGTGCTATGGTCTAAATATTTGTGTACCCCCAAAATTCATACGTTGAAACCCTAACCCCCAATGTGATGGTATTTGTAATGGGGTCTTTAAGGAGGTAATTAAGGTTAAATTAGGAAATGAGGGTGGGACCCTCATGATGGAATTACCGGTCCTATAAGAAGACGAAGAGAAAGACCTCTGTCTCTCTCTCTCTCTCTGTGTGTGTGTGTGTGTGTATATATGTGTGTGTGTGCACGTGTGTGTGTGTGTGTGTGTGTATGAGAGATTGTGTGTGTAGTCTCTAGCTTTCTGAGTGAGCAGGTAGAAAAAGAGTATATTTGCACATGTAAGGATATGGCAAGCAGGTGGCTGTCAACAATCCAAGACAAGAGCCCTCATCAGGAATTGAATTAGCTAGAACCTTGACGTTGGACTTCCCAGGCTGCAGATTTGTGAGAAATAAATTTCTGTTCTCTAAGGCACCCAGACTATGGTATTTTGTTATGGGAGCATGAGCTCACTAGGACACATATATCAGCATTCTGGAAGCTATCTAGAAGAATGGCCTAGGGCCTTAGCATTTAATATACACTCCTACAATTACTCTTAGTTTTAACAAGACACCAAGTATCTCAAATAAGCCTGGTATTCTCAAATACAGAGACTGTATTTACAGAATTAATGTTAATGTTAAACTTACAGAATTTACAGAATTTTATTACAGAATTAATGTTAAAATTTTTGTTGAGGTAAGACAAATATATGTATTTTATTTTATTTATTGTTTTTGAGACGGAGTCTTGCTTTGTCACCAGGCTGGAGTGCAATGGCACGAACTCGGCTCACTGCAACCTCTGCCTCCTGGGTTCAAGCGATTCTCTTGCCTCAGCCTCCCGAGTAGCTGGGACTACAGGTGTGCACCACCATGCCAGCTATTTATTTTTATTTTTATTTTTAATTTTTAGTACAGATGGGGTTTCACCATGTTCACCAGGGTGGTCTCGATCTCTTGATCTCGTGATCCACCCGCCTCGGCCTCACAAAGTGTTGGGATTACAGGTATGAGCTGCTGCACCCGGCCAATATATTTGTTTTGATGGCCACTTCATCTCATATCAAGAGGGCCTAATAGCATCAATTCCCGAACCTTTGACATAGAGACAGTTCTCATATTTTCCCATTGCTGGTTTAAGCTTTTGCTTTCTCATTATTACTCACATATTTACCTTCTTGCCTAAAAAGTTCTATTGCTGTTGCCCCATCCTAATATTCCCATATTTGCTCATCTATATCTTAAAAATACCTCCACAGAAATTTTAGGGAGATTTTCAGCTGCATCATTTTTATCCAGAAGCCCTTAGATTCTCATTTAATTTTCAAAATATCATGAGAAGTAAAGGCTAGTATTCTGATTTTGCAATTGAGAAAAACAGGACATGGAGTATATAGCTAGTGAGTGTCTATGCAAGATTTAACACAAGACTTTCTCAGTCTAAATCCATTGTTACTTCATTAATTCATGTAGCCTAGTTTAGATAAAATGGCAATATTCTTAAGGATGACAAACTTTCCAAGATGTTGTAGTAATTCTCTGAGACTTGGATAGAATTTCTAGCTATTCCAGAAATACAGAAAGTGTCCTATGAGACAGGTAGGGGGGTACCTGATACAGATGACAGAGAAGTTTCTTACAAGGGGCAAGGGACAAAGGGGTGCCATGGACTTCACCAAAGTTACTATTCTTCCCTACTTTCTCTGTGAAGCTTTGGCTCAGGAACCCAGGTGCCTTCTTTCTTCTTCCTTGTGGCTGTCCAGGAAAGCAGCAATTGGGGAGCTGGGTGGTATGTGTGCTTTGCTTTCTTTTTGATGGAAGAAGTTTTGCTAGATATAAACTTTCATGGTGGAAGATACTTTATTTTAGCACTTTGAAGCTACCACTACATTATTGCATTAGTCAGCTTGGGCTGCTATAACAAAATACCACAGACTGGGATGCTTAAATACCAGAAATTTATTTGCTCACAGTTGTGGAAGCTAAAAGTCCAAGATCCAGGTGCTGGAAGGTGAGGTTTCTTCAGAGGCTTCTCTCCTTGGCTTGCAGATGGCCACCTTCTCTTCATATGTGCTTGCCTTTGTACCCACACAGTCCTGGTGTCTCTTCCTCTTCTAAAAAGGACATTCATTCTACTGGATTATGGGCCCACCCTTCTGACTGAATTTTATTTTAATTACATCTTTCAGTTCCTAACTCCAAATACAGTCAAATTGGACATCAAGGCTTCAACCTACGAATTTTGAAGGACACAACTCAGTCCACAACAATTATCTTCTGGCTTTGACTGTTTCTCTGAAGAAGTTAGCTTTATTATTGATGCTTCTTTGAAGATAATGTATCTTTTTCTGTGGCTCTTATTAAAATTTCTGTCTTTGTCTTCGATTTTAGCAATTTTATGATGATATGCCAAGATGTGGTTTTTATTGTATATATTTTTTTATGCACATTAAGTTTCTTGCATTTACAACTTCAGCTTTTTCTTCACTTTTGGTAAATATTCAACCATAAATCCTTCAAATGTTACTTGTACTCCACTGCCTCACACTTCTCTTTATTGGATTCTAAATGTGTTTCAGTTGACTAATTCTCTCTTCAGTTTTGATTAATCTGTAGCTGAATCCATCCATTGAATTTTTAAGTTCAGTCATGGTTTTAAGTTATAAACTTTCGATTTGGATATTTTTATAGGTTTAATATCCTGCTGAAATTCTCAATTTCTTCTTCCATATCCTCAAAGATATTACGTACATTTATTTTTAAATCTCCATTATCTAAAGTCTCATTGGCTCTACTTATATCATCTATTGTTTCTCTTGTTCAATAATGATGTCTCATCTCTTTCCATGTCTATTTTTCACTGTGTGCCAGATATTTTATATGAAAAATTGTGGAGATAAAAAGAAGTCTAGAATTATGTTATCTATTTTTGGATATAGTTTATTTTTATTTCAGGTAAGAGGCTAGTGAAAAATCTATTTCCAATTGACCTAGGCAAGTAACATCAAAAATTTTTCTCAGCTTCTCAGCTCTTTGTATTTCCTTCTTGACTTACAATTCCTTACTGTTAGGTCTCCAATGACTTCAATGAAATTTTTAAAACAAAAATTTTCCAGCTTTTGTAGTTGTTCTCTGAAGTACGGTTGATCAGAATTACATAGTCCTCTATTATGAGAAGTGGAAGTCCTCTTTTTTTTTTAACAAAAAGTACCCAGGCTACATATGGTTCATTTCAAAAAACTCTAAGAGCTCTGAAATCTCTTCCCATTTAAAAATTTAACCATATACATATCTCTCACATATACACACATATATGTATAAAAAGTGTATCTATAAAGTATATATGTTATATATATTTATACATGGAGTATGTAAATTATATATACATATAGTATGTGCATATACTATGCATATACAATTTTTTATATATACATAGTATATATGACTCCTTATTTTGTTAAGAACATGTTTGTGCATGTATACACTTGTACTAAGAAAATATCTTCATTTTATTTCCTTTCTTTTTCCTTTATTATGTGATGTAAGTTTTACTGACTTCATATCAGCATTTAAGTACATATGTATATATAATATGCACATACAAATACATACTTTAGAATAGAACACAAATATTCAATTATGGCAGAATTAGGGGGAAATAAAAAATGAGCTATTTATAACTGATTTGGATTAAAAAATAGTTGAATAGGTTGCTCTCAGACCTTAGACTGCCATTCCCTGAATCTACCTTATCCAGATATAAATAATTTTTTAAAAAGTTATAGTTTGTTTTATGCTTCACTGGACCAAATTCTTTAATCAGATTTATTTTTTCTGTAGAAAATTGAAATTTATTTCAAACCTTGTATTACTAAATGGTGTGACATTGCCTAGAATATATTTAGGAAGTTTTAATTATAAGATGTTACGTACATTTACTTTCTTTCTTAATCATATATTTATTGAGAATCAATATACTACTGGCACTGCTTTAAGTGCTGAGGATATAAGAATAAACCATTCTGACATGGCTCTCCTTCCATACTATTGCTGGAGCCACAATATATAAGTAGGCAGTTTAAATTAATAAATGAGACAATAGCAAATAAATGCCACAAAATGACAGGTGTTATGAGAGAGAGAAGCTGGTAAGAGAGGAAAAGGCTATGTGAAATAGTGTTACAGGGAAAGGTTCTCACACTGGATAAATGTGAAACTAAACAATAACACAGCCATTTGTGTAAAACGCTAAGGGCACTGTTTAGGCAGAAAGAGGATGAAATACAAAAGCTACAAAATAATAAAGTGCTTATCATACTTGAGGAACAGAAAGAGGGCTTGACAATTACAGTCCAGTAGGCCATGATATTTAATATCAAGTCCAGCTTTTATTCAAAGGACAACAGGAGGCCATGAAAAGATTTTAGATAATTATATCAAGAGCTATCATATTACATTAAAAAAATAAAAACATAGCTCTTGATCTTCAATTATCTAAGGGCTTCCAACTTACATTTCAATATTATTTAGTTTTGTTACTGACTCTTTCTCCAGGTTCCTCTCTGCCTACTAGTCAAGACTTAAAGAAAACATCTTGCAAAAAACAGATTACAAGATTTTGCTATTTTATCCTTTATTCCTTGCAAATGCAGGCAGATTTCTACTGATACTATCTTTTCCAAAAGGAATGAAGTTTTGTCTCCTATCTCAAAAGTTGCTTGTGAGAATGTCATTAATTAGTAGAGACAAAATACTTAGAACAGTGCCTTGTACAAATGCTAAATGATAAGCAACACTAAGGAGGCTATTATATTATATGGTATATAATAATTTCCTCAGGATACTATTGAAACATAGTAAGTGGTGTGAGACAGGTTAGTTTTACCCTATTGATGATGTGTTGTTGCCGTGGTATTCCTCACAGTATTGCCTCTGACCAAGACACAAACTTTATAGCTAAAGAAGTGTGGCAGTGGGCTTATCCTCATGGAATTCACTGGTCTTACCATACTCCCCATCATCTGAAGCTGAAGCAGCTGCATTGATAGAATGGTGGAATGGCCTTTCGAAGTCACAATTACAATACAAAATAGGTGACAATACTTTGCAGGCCTGGGGCAAAGTTCTCCAGAAGGCTGTGTATGCCCTGAATCAGTGTCCAATATATGGTACTCTTTCTCCCATAGCCAAGATTCACAGATCCAGGAATTAAGGGGCAGAATTGGAAGTGGCACCACTCACCATCACCCCTAGTGACCCACTAGCAAAATTTTTGCTTCCTGTTCCTATGACATTATATTCTGCTGGCCTAGAGGTCTTAGTTCCAAAAGAAGGAATGCTGCCACCAGGAGATACAACAATGATTTCATTAAACTGGAAGTTAAGATTGCCACCTGGCTACTTTGGGCTCCTCCTACCTCTAAGTCAATAGGCTAACAAGGGAGCTGCAGTGTTGGCTGGGGTGATTGGCCCAGGTATCAAGATGAAGTCTACTACTTCATGATGGAGGTAAGGCAGAGTATGAGTGGGACAGGAGATCCCTTAGGGTGTCCCTTAGTATTACCATGCCCTGTGATTAAGGTCAATAGGAAACTACAGGAACCCACTCCAGGCAGGACTACAAATGGCCCAGCCCCTTCAGGAATGAAGGTTTGGGTCACTCCTCCAGGTAAAAAACCATGACTTGCTGAGGTGCTTGCTGAAGGCAATGGGATGGGTATTAGAAGAAGGTAGGACTGTGATTGTCAAGAGTATTTTCTTCTTATTTTATTAAGAACTTGTTTGTGCATGTATACACGTGTACTAAGAAAATATCTTCATTTTATTTCCTTGCTTCTTCCTTTATAATGTGCCATAAAATTTATTGACTTCATGACAGGATTTAGGTGTTGTTAACTTTATATAATAGCATTTAGGTTAAGGATTAGTGCACTTCTGATTGTATGAACGCTAGCTGCATTAGGTTAGGCATTATTATGACCTTATTATTGTGTTTATTTGAAGATTATGTGTGATGTCAGGAGATGCGAATGGGTTCAAGCTGACAAGGGGTGGACTTGTGATGGTTAATACTAGGTGTCAACTTGATTGGATAGAAGAATGCAAAATATTGTTCCTGGTTTTGTCTGTGAGGGTGTTGCCAAAGGAGATTAACATTTGAGTCAGTAAACAGGGAAAGGCAGGCCCACCCTCAATCTGGGTAGGCACCATCTAATCAGCTGCCAGCTTGGCTTGAATTAAGTAGGCAGGAGAAGACGGAAGAGAGACTTGCTGAGTCTTCCAGCCTTCATCTTTCTCCCGTGCTGGATGCTTCCTGCCCTAGAACATTGGGCTCCAAGTTCTTCAGCTTTTGGACTCTTGGACTTACACCAGTGGTTTGCAAGAGGCACTTGGGCCTTCAGCAAAAGACTGAAGACTGCACTGTTGGCTTCCCTACTTTTGAGGTTTTGAGACTCGGGCTGGCTTCCTTGCTCCTCAGCTTGCAGATGGCCTATTGTGGGGCTTCAATTTGTGATCGTGTTAGTCAATACTTTTTAGTAAATTCCCTTTATATATACATCTATCCTATTAGTTCTGTCCCTCTAGAGAACCCTGACTAATAATACATATTGCATATAAAACTTTATTCAGGACACACAGTGAGTGGTATTCTAAACTAGAATCAGAAAAGTCTTCTTAAAAAATTAAATGCCTGAGATAATACAAATTAGCCAAGTGAAGAGATTTTTCTGGATTGCATAGGGCAATGAGTCTAATTTGGCAAAGCAAACAGCATGTTAAAAAACATTATATAAGCATATTGCAACTCCATCTATATTTGAAACTCTTTAATGCCAGGGTCCTTTGTATTTTTCAGTTATTCATCAAAAAACATTTATTAAGCATCCATTATACATTAGGCACTGTGCTAAGGGCTAGGGGTATTAAAGAAACACATGGAGCTCAAAACTTAGTAGGAAAACAGTAATTCAAAATATAGTGTTTGTTGGAGACTGACATACTGATAAATCACATTTTATAAATCTTTCTATCCATGATAATTTTGACTAATTATTGAATCTTGCTCAGTGGAATAAAATTATGAGCATCTCTTCTTATGGGGCTACCTTCAGGTATTTTGTTGCCTGCATATGCCCTGTGGCATTTATGCTGCCATCTCTGAATACATAGTCATTGGCACTATTAGCAAGTACTATAAACAGCTAGGGAAATGCAAGACCTCCTTTAAAGCAATCTACACAATATAAACTGTTCTCTAAGCTGGCATTAAAAAGGAGAAGCCAGGAGGAGAAAATGCTTATAATTCTAAAGTAAAAAGTATCACAAAAGAAATGCTCTGGAGTAAAAATTATAGAAGCTATAGGTTTCTTAATACATTCAATATTTAAACATTTAATACAAAAATATTTGAATATATGTTTATAAAACCATGAGTTATCTGCAAATCTTCTATTTTATAAGAGAACAAATAGGAAGCATGTTAGTGATGACAGCAGCAGACTGGGAATTAAGAAAATCTGACTTGAAATCGAGTATAATTGTCCCAGGGAATGGAGGAGCTAAGACTAAATAAACCTGCATTCCTGAGAAGGTTGTTGGGCCAGACTAAATTTTTTTCCTGGCTTGCCTAACTTCCTTCTTTGACCAAAGCCAGAAGTCTGAATTTGGCATTGACTTTAGAAGTAGCAAATTTAGAAGTTTCAGCAGATGAGGGCAGGAAAGTGACTTAATTTATGTATAAATAAAAATAGGAATAATGAAGCAAAAATATAGGCTGTGTGCGGAGGTTCTCATATATCTGAAAATTAAAACATGATTCAAAATGTGGGAGATTTCTCAAAGAACTGAAAACAGAACTACCATTCGACACAGCAGTCCTATTACTGGGTATAAATCCAAAGGAAAATAAATCATTCTACCAAAAACACATGCACTCGTATGTACATCGCGGCACTAGTCACAATAGCAGGGACGTGAAATCAACCTAGGTGCCCATCAACAGTGGTTTGGATAAAGAAAATGTGGAATACATACACCATGGAATACTATGGAGCCATTAAAACGTATCAAATCTGCTGGGCGCGGTGGCTCATGCCTGTAATCCTAGCACTTTGGGAGGCCAAGGTGGGTGGATTGCCTGAGCTCAGGAGACCAACCTGGGCAACATGGTGAAACCCCGTCTCTACTAAAATACAAAAGAAATTAGCCGGGCGTGGTGGTGTGCACCTGTAATGCCAGCTACTTGAGAGGATGAGGCAGGAGAATTGCTTGAACCCAGGAGGCAGAGGTTGCAGTGAGCCGAGATAGCGTCTCTGCACTTGAGCCTGGTGACAGAGCAAGACTCTGTCTCAAAAAAAAAAAAAAAAAAAAAAAAGTATGAAATCATGTCCTTTCCAGCAACGTGGAGGCCATTATCTTAAGCCAATTAATGCAGGAACAGAAAACCAAATACCACATGTTTTCACTTATAAGTGGCAGCTAAACTTCGGGTACACATGGACGCAAAGATAGAAACAATAGACCCCAGGAACTACTAGAGTGGGGAGAGAGGGAGGAAACCAGGGGCTGAAAAACGGTACCTGTTTGTTAACTATGCTCTTTACCTGGGTGATGGGATCATTTGTAGCCCAAACCTCAGTATCATACACAATTTAACAAAACTGCCCATGTTACCCCTGAATATAAAATAAAAGTTGGAATTATTTTAAAAATGGTCACTCTTTACTAAGAATCTAACTGACTCATACTTAATATTAGGTTATCATAATAATATCAATAATAACATTATCCAAGGTAGCAGCTAACTATAGGTCACAAATCAAATCTTCATTACCATGTTGGCACTAAATGATATCCTAAATTATATTAATGCAACTATGAGAAAGGAATAATAACCAAAATTGATTATGGTTTTCTCAGAGTTTTACCTTATTTTAATAATTAGTCTTTACTTTTTTCCTAAGTATTTTAGTTCTAAGTGGTATAAATTTCAGGGTTACCTCGTAATCTTTTTTCTCTAACATTTGTATTTTGTTTTGATTTTGCAAGCTTTATTTGTCAAAGAAATTATTACCATTTCCTTTCAGCCACTTGTTTTCTGTGTGGAAACCTTAGTCAAGTCACCTATCAATCTCTCAATACTATAGTTTTATCATCTGTAAAATGTTGACAGTCATAATATCTTTCTCAAAGTTTCTGAAAGCATTGAATCAGAGAATGTAAGTAAAACTCTCAGCACAGTACTTAATAATAAATGGAATAAAGAGAACTAATTGTAAACAAGAACAAGAAGGAATGCCATACTTTTAAAATGACTATTGCTAATGATTATATTTTGAGCACTTAATATGTACTTAGATTGTGTGTTCCAAGCTACTCACAAATAAAATCTATGTAATCCTCACAATACTCCCCATGCCTAATTACTGTTTGCCTCTTATTTCATAGATGAAAAATAATGAGAAACAGAGAAGTTAAACAACTTCCCAAAGGTCACACAGCTAATAAACGATAAAGTCAAGATTCAAACTGTGTTGGACTAACTCCAGAATCTACACTAATGTCCATTAAGCTATGCTTGCTCTTATGTAAGTGATGAATATAAATGATGTCAGAGCTCCAAACTAAACAATTAAAACAGAAAAAAAAGAAACTTGGCTGCAGATCTTCAAGGCAATAAACAAGAAATTGTTTTGAGTTCTAAGACAATATAGGATATTGAAATCCAAGTAGGTATTACAGGTTAGTAACAAAGGTAAACAAAGACAGGCATCTGATTCAAAATAAATATAAATAAACAAATAAATAAAATAAGCCAATGTTAAATCTGCAAAGTGTTCAGGCTCTAAGACTTGTCTCATAGGAACAACTGGCTAATAGCTGACACATGGCACATATATGAGGTGACTCTGGGGACAGGCGTGGTCAAAGCCTCCTCAGACTTGATTAGGTTAAAGATCTAAATCTGGTAGCCAGACAAAAATGGTCAACATTTTATGAATATAGAAAAAATAGAAGGACATCCTGTAAAACATGGACTGTTAAAATGGTATAATATTTTACCTTATATTTTTAATATAATTTGATATTTAATATCAACTATTCCTTGAATTTAAGCATATTTTTAATCATAGACCAACAGAGATATATCTACCATCCTTTCTAGCTACTAATGTTTTTGCTAGGGATGTTCAGAAAAAGCCACAATAAAAATCAAATTTGTAAGAAGAATCATGGAAACTCCATATAGTCAATATTGCAGAGTGGAGACAGAAAGTAATTTTTTTTTAAATTTATACAATGTTACTAAAATAAATGTGTATTTTGGAAAGCAATAGTCAAGCAGTTCTACAGTATGATACAATTTCAACAAAACCAAGGAAATTATAAGACAGTGTTGGCATACCATTGTGTTGAGATACTGTTCCACATGGAATTATTCAATATAAACCTACAGCAAAATTTAATTTTGATCTTCCTCACTTTTCTGGGGGGCATCAGATGCCCAACCACCAATTTTATTTGATTTTTTTTCTTAAGGAATAAAAGATCTTCCAATGTTCTAAAACTAGATTTGGTGATGGTTATGTAACTGTAAATATAGTAGAGTTCATTGTATTGTACTTTCAAAAGGGGTGCATTTTATAGTAAGAAAGTTGTATCTCAAAAGAATTGGGTTAAGGAGGCACTCTCTACTGGGCAGTAGGGGTTAGTTCGGATATTTCTTTGGAAGCTGCGCTCTGTGGCATCAGGAAGTATCTGTGATTCTCTAAAGTGAATAATCCCAGAGCAGCAGTTAAAGACAACATGGGGTTCAGCTTGGCCAGCAATGAACAAATGATTTTGCCTCACTTTTCGTCACTGTTTTCCCCTTAAAAAAAGGGACAAGAATAAACATATTAACTGTTAAAAAAAATCTTCCATATAAAACTGTTTTTGCCAAGCCTATTCCTAAACAAACAACAACAAAAATCTATAGTACATTAGAAAATCTGGTAAATACATAAACTCATTCAGTGAAATTAATGAAATGCCAAATGTACTTTACTTGGTTCTAAAAGAAAGCAAACTAAACAAAATTCACTTGAGGAAAAAAACGAAATCATAGAACATCACATCGTAAAGCTTATGGGGAAATGTTTTATATTCTATAGGCCACTTTGAATTTATCACTACTTTGAACTATTTCTAGCATATTTTATACCAGTACAAATTCAATAAACATATCATACATAGATATTATACTATTCTAGATGGTAATGTAGCTTCACATTTAATAGAACAAGATAGGATGCAAGAGAACCTGTTAGGATAGATTTCTGTTTATGAGTCTGAGATGTGTATTAAATTAAAGGGTAAGAACACCCTGCTTATCTTTATTCCTAGGCAGTTCTTTTCTAATGCAACAACATTCCTATTTAATAAACAATATCTGTAGAGTTGTTACTGATTTTAGCAGAATTTCTACATTTTTTAAAAAAAGACTGAAATGGTAGAGTTAAGACTATAACAATGAAATATCCTCAATGATTAAAACCCAAGCCTTATTTTAAATTGGGAATATATTTTAATTCTATCAAAATATTAATCCATAAATATTTGTTGAAATAATATTGTGTTTTGACATGGATAACGGGCACCAAAATTTTTAAATGTTTTACTATGGAAAATATTTAATATAAAAAAAGAATGTAAAAGAAACCTTTACACACTATCATCTGTTGGTCCAACAATTTCAATAATTTCCCACACTTGCTTTATTTATCTTTCTATGTATGTTTTTATTACTAATTTTTTTCTTTTTTTTTTTTGAGATGGAGTCTCCCTCTGTTGCCCAGGCTGGAGTGCAGCGGCGCGATCTTGGCTCACTGCAAGCTCTGCCTCCCGGGTTCACGCCATTCTCCTGCCTCAGCCTCCGAGTAGCTGGGACTACAGGAGCCCGCCACCACGCCCGGCTAATTTTTTGTACTTTTAGTAGAGACAGGGTTTCACTGTGTTAGCCAGGATGGTCTCGATCTCCTGACCTCGTGATCCGTCTGCCTCGGCCTCCCAAAGTGCTGGGATTACAGGCGTGAGCCATCACGCCCAGACTATTGCTATCTACTTTACGGAAAATTCTAGATTCCATGACTTCTACCCCTACATACTTCAGTAGGCATTTCTAGGATGGTGTAAATTTGGTGGTTAACAAACTTTTCTTTAGTTTTAGACACTACAAAACAGAAATGTAAATCAAACTGTTTCCATTTTCAATCGTGCTATGAAGATGCCTAAATTTTAAGATTTATTTAAATCTTATAGAAGACAAAATGCTGAAAATGTTCATAGGTCCTTTTCATTAAAATATGATTCCCTTTTTCTATTAAAAATTATAAGAAATTTATACTAAAATGAAAATTTAAAACTAAATAAAAATTTTATACTAAAAAAGTAGTATAAATTTTTAGTATAAAAACTAAAAAACATTAACATTAAAAGGAAAGCAGGTGGCAAACGTTTTAAGTCATGTTTGCTGCACTGTTTTGCATCATGCTTGCTACTTTATTACATTTAAATATTTCTGTTTAATAATTTAAGTTCATGATTTTTCTGAATGTTGAAATCAGAGATATAATCAGAACTATCACCACCTAGATGTGGAAATCCTTCACCCCAACAGTTAGTTGGGCAAACTTCAAATATTGTAAAATATTTTAAATTCCAGAGTATAATTTATAGGGCTTAATACAATTTGTGTAAATTGGCAGTAAACAGAATATCATTTCAACATGTGATCACTTCCACTGGTAGAAGCTAATATATCTGTCACTGTAAAATTTAAATAATATTAATGTCACTGATGATACATCATTATAAAACGTTCATATATAAATAAAAAAATTAAAATTTATGTAAACATTGATACAAATTTTTCAATTACTATATCAATATTTCAGCACACTAAATTAGCACTTCAGCTTTAATAGCCATATTTTGAGTTATTCAAGTATATGTTATACATAATTCTTTATATATATACTTCATGATTAAGAATTAAAATTTTATTGTAAATACAATTCTTTCAATCTTTCTTTATCTTTTTACCTCTCTATGTATCTGTTACTAAGCCATACCTTCAAAGTAACCATCTCTTCTTGGCTGTACCTTCTCTGGTGATTTTGGAACAGACACTTTATTTTCATTGTTTTTGAATAAGGCTAGACGCACAGTGGAATCTAAACAAAACGAATAAGAAAGGAGCAAAGTTCATCTTTGGTTATTTCCTTCTCTAAATGTCCACATATTTATTATATGGTGGTAGTAAAAAAAAATCCACTTTATAAAGCTCTATGAAATTGATGATGATGTTATATTAAGCTTCATTAACATGGAAAGGTAGCCAACCATGTACGTATTATTGGTTATCTGATTAAACACATAGCCAGTATTTAAAGAACAGAAATGCTCTACTTTTCCATCTAAACTATGGGGAGATGGGATATAAAAGATGGAAGCAAGACAACTAATGGAGTAAGAAACAGGTAGGAAAAGGTTATTTCATTAATTTAACACCTAAAATAGTGGTTTCTCTTTTGCCCTAATGTATTTTCAGACAACAAAGATGTATAAATTTTCTCCATATATTCAAAGCGAAGAATATTCAAGGTCTATTAATATTACAAAAAACAGATTGTGAATGTAGACTATACATATCAAGAAACAAGATTTTTAATGTTGTAAATACCAAATTACATATTTTAATTAAATGCTAAAGTAGCAAAAATAAACAGTATTTGCATAGCTATTCTCCAGCACGAGCAACCTGACAATTTCCATTAGTCTTCTAGTAATAATTCATCTTTACTAAGTATGATTTATATTTTTCACAATGATTGTATTTCTCAAGATTAGGGAAAATGTTGGACAATGTTTAGGTACATTTCATAAGTATTAATATATGTAATCTCAGGTATCGTTATTAAATGTTTCTTATGAATTCAACATGAACTAACAGTAAGAATAATAAAAATCTGTGTATATATATTTCATAAAATAAGTATTATATATCATCTAAGTCATTTACAAAATAAATGACATGTCAAAGAACCATTAGTCAATGAGGAAAGACATTACCATGGGCTTACAAACTGTTTGGTGTCTTAGAACCATCTCTCTACTCTCTTGCTCTTCTTGCCTTTTTATTTGATCTATGTATTTTCTAACAACATCACAATTCAGCAGACCTGGGTTAGATCCTAGTTCCAACTTTTACTACTTGAATGACTCCGGAAAAACTGTTCTCACCTTCTGTCTCTTCCTCTGTCCAACAGAAGTAATATCGTCTTTGAAGTACTAGTAGTACTGTACAAATTAATGAGATCATGTGTGTAAAACATCAAGTCCCATGCACACATTAGTGTAGGTTCTCAACAAATAACAGCTAATAGACATAATTATGACATGAACAATGAAACATTTCCAGTTTATATTCTTAGAAAAAAACTTACATTCTTCATAAAATTTACTGCGATATATAAAAATACATAGAACCATAATTGGCTCCATTTCACTCAACACAGTGCACTGAACAGAAGCTATGAATATTTTATAAGTTCTTTGGCATTTCCTTGGCCAAATAATAAAACAATCATACTTTCCTCATACTATTATCAAGGTCAAATAATTTAATATGTACAAAATATTTAGAAAGGTTATCTAGCACAATTTACTCAAAATAATTTTATTCTCCAAGAGCAATAGTGCTACATTATCAGTATCTTTTTGTTTTAAAACATTCTGATTACATCAGCATAAATTGATTTAATCTTAAATTAATTCGAATTGCAAAGGGATAATTATAAGAAGTAGGAAACGTAGTACTTTAAGATAGAAAAAAAATCACTTGATTTTGATAGTCCCTGAAAATACCACTGGTAATAATACAGTATTCTTACCTCAATAAAAAAAGAATAAATAAATAAAAACGCAACCCAGTTAAAAAAAAAAGCCAAGGGATAAGGTAATTGTAAACAGTATAGTTTGTTACATGTTTTTATTCATTATAAAGTCAGTTTTGTACACTTAAGTCTACTCCTCTGTGGTAAGCAACAGCAGGTCTAAGTTGCCTTTTAAACATAATCTTTGTATCTCCCAGCAATGACTTGCCCAGTGTTGGGGAAATAGGTATTAAATAGATGTTCAAAAATGTTTCAGAAACCCCTAGGTAAGTAACCATGTCCTATTATGCATGTGTCTCTATACTTTACAGTTTATTATTTCATTTAAATAATATAATTTTAGTTAAGCATTACAGTATCCATATTATTAAATTCCTTGTACAATCCCTTTTCAACTTCTGTAATTCTAATTTATCTCATTGTTTTATTTTAGTATTTTTTTTCTTACATACAAATCTGGTTATTATTACTCATTTTTTGCAGGTGCCAAGTATAGCAGTGCTGTAAAATAAGCTTGAATAACTAGCAATATTTCATAATCTTAAAAGGAGTACTATTTACTAATTTAAATTTTCCCAAATATAAGCATATATTTACATGACTAAAATGCACACACACACTGTAAAATGTATATTAGTGACTTTTATCTATTTTTTCTATTTAGTCAATTGACGACATTCATTGGATATCTACCAGGTGCTAGGCATGGTGGTAGTAGGTCTGAGATGTCAAGGGTGTTTCAGCCCTCAAGGATCTTACTATTCAGATGAATTTTATTATTAAGTTTTTGTTGTTGAGAGCATAACACAGTAACATCTGATCAAAATTCTCGTAAAATCTTACTGGAAATTGATGTGGTAAACAAAATAAATCTTGAATAAACTTCATTTTGGTAGAGTTTTGTCTATACTATTCCCTGTTGGTCTCTCCCCCTTAACATTCTTTAGTTACATGTATTATCATTCTGCAATCTGATGGCTTTGCTATAGCCCATGAATTGTTTACTTGACATAAAAAATTAGGCTTTATTAATGCTGGCTTAATTCCTGGCAGAAAATCCATGTTAGGTCTTCGTCCTATGTTCCTTAAACCTCTTACCAGCTACTCTCCACCAAAATCCCTATACTCAGACCCCATTCTCTCTGAGCACTCTAAGGAGTGCTCCACATCAAAACCAAACACCCACTCCCTTTCTGCATCCACCTCATCTCAGTCTTGCTACCAATTACACTCAGTATTGTGAGATTATTGACCCTGCATGTTTTCAATAAACCAGTAACTCTCACCTTACACAGGATCTTCTTCACTGCACTATTGAATTCTAAACTTCCCTGGATATCTGCTAAATTTCAACACAGATCACCAAATTCTGAAACTGCTTCTGTGTATGAAGCAACAATAAAAACAAACAAACAAATAAAACCCAGAAATGCAAGGCCGGTCATTATTGGTTCAAGCTTATGCCAATCAAGAGGTTAAAAGCAATTACTCACTAGGAAAAACAACCACCATAACCCAAACATAAACTGTATAAGTAATAACTCCTCACAATTTTAGATTTTACCCTGTAGCTACCAATCAATTCCTCCTCTTCCTTCTCCACCCTCCTCCTCTTTTAATCAGATGGCCTCACTTATACCAATAGAAGTCATCAATACTAAGTCTCCCCTAGTAGCCGCCCATACCATATCTTTCCTCAGTTTCTTGCCTCTTCATAAATGAGCTTCCTCATATTCTTCCCTCTCTCTGCAACTGATTCCATTACATTCTACATTCTTAAATTAATTGACCCTCTGCTTTTTGCTGTATTTTCATTTTCATCTTAAATAAATAAAATATTATTGACTCATATCCCTTGACTGATAAAAATATGTACAAAATACAAACAGAAAATATGAGTGCTTGCCACTGAGTGCTCTAAGGTTTTTTGTGGCAGAAATTTGAATTAAAGCTACCATACTTCTTGCAATTGTGCTTCATTTCCTTGAGGATTATTACTTTGTTAGATTGTAGGACATAATTTATTATATTAATTAATTGTTCCTATTCTCTGACACCCCGCCTGCCATGCTCCCCACCCCCATAGATCTAGTTAGTCTCACAGCAGTTTTATAGACGATGTTGCCCTCTAGTGGCTTAAAAATTTCGAGTTGGCAAGTTGTCTATGTAAGATATGTATCTCCAAGTATATTTAAAAATTGCTAGTAAATCTTTCAGTATTTAACCAAATTTAGATATTTAAAACATTGTTTTAACTCATTAGTGAGTAAAAAATTTAAATTATGGTCATTATTTGAGACAGATGCAAGTAAGTTAATGGTATATCACAGATCGATTGAATTATAAAACTGGAAAAAGTACTGAACATTTTTTATTCTATAAGAAGAAAACCTGAGGCACAGAATCTTAAATAATTTGCTCACAGATACAAAATGAAATAAGTGCTACATCATCAGCTGAACAGAAGATAGACAAAATGTGATGATTAGAAAAGATCTGTCAGATTTTCTTTTTCATGCTTTTCACCATTAATCCTCCCTTTAATGTTTCTAATCTGTGTATCTGTTGTGAATGAAGAATAGAATGAAAAAAGTGAAACGAGTATAAAACTTATCACTAAATTTTACATTTCAGCGTTCATGTTTTAAACATAAAATGTTTCGTTTCATTATTCTAATATATTGATGTAAAAAAGCAAAACAAAAGTGATACATAGAGACACAAAACCTTACACAGTAATAAGAATGCAATTTGGATTATAATCATGTTATTAGAGTAATAGTCCCTATAAATATTACACAATTGCCATTTAGGATTTTAACCTGACCAAAAATGTTAAGTTAAAGATGTGGTCATTAAGTTGGACGTCTGGTTATCTTCTTTCATTTGTTACCCTGCCATGCCCCCTTGTGACTGATAAAAGAGGTTTAATTTTTGCCTGATAATTATCTCTAGTCGTGGCCATTAAAGCAATGATTTTTATGTACTAGCATATATTCCTTACTGAATCCTTTGCTAAAACACTTGCTATGCTGCTTTATCAAAAATGTTCTCACCCCCCACAAAACCCTCAATTACAAGAGTTGGCAAGAAAGACCTATATATTTCCCAGAGATGGAATCATATGGGAAGTCTGACAAGCTAAGCTTTTCCTCTGCTTTCACTACTGAAGGCTATTTATTGCAAACTTTACAAATACTTTTAAAAGTGGGCCTAGCAGAATTCCTTGAATACAACTATGTCATAATTATTTGTTGAATATTGGCTGAATCAGTTCTTAAACCACCTCTGATATTTGAACTTGCCTCAGGAGTTTCAGAAATTATTATTCTCAAAACAGTTGTTTAAAGAATGTTTTTGATACTGCTGAAGATGGGTAGAAATAGACATCAAAGCAATAATAGAGTTTATCACACTACCAGATTTACACTACTAGATTCTATATCTAGAGAACTGAAAGAGAATCTCACTATCGTTAAGAGTTCGGAGTTACTATTTCACTGGGTAACCACCACATAGCATTCAGTTCAGAGAAGCCTGATGAACTTAATAGGAGTTTACAAAATGAGAGTGCAGGAGGTACAAACAAATTAAAAAGCAAGGTGTTTATATTTTCTTTAAAAATGCTTGAAATGTTAATGTTTTAAACCTGAAAAAATTTACTACTCAATAAAAATAAGTTATCACAAAAAAGTAAAAAAATTAAGATATCACTAATATAACAATAAGGTATGCAAGTTGAACACTTCAGAATATAAAAATAAATCACCAGTAACTTATCAATGGCTAGAAAGTGATGTGCCAATAAATATCAGTTATTCCTTGAAAATCAAAAGCACTTTTGCAATATTTACTTGTTTTAAAATTTTATATTTATATCTGGTTCTTAGAATTTACTGAATTATAATTAAAATATAATTAATAGAAAAAGATAAAAATAGTTTTATGAAATATTTTTTCATATGATTACATAAGCTAGATCTATAGGAAAAGTATACATTTATTGCACCGCTCATGAGTAACTGGTCTTTTATGGAAACTTTTTACTAACAATAAGAACTCTAGAAAACAAAACTGATGTACAAAAGAAATGCATGTTCTTATATTTATATGAGTAAATATTTACAGTTATATATAAAGTTACATACAATTATTTTAAAGTTTTAATTAAAGATATCATAATATCCTGATATTTCTTCTCTGACTCCATATATTAAGTAATAACACTAAAATGATTAGAGGTATCCAAAGAAAAACAAATGATTTAAAGAGTAGCCTCAGAAGTGGGATAGAATAAAAGATGCTTTAGAACATTTCCCAAGTCCTACAAAATCATAAAATATATAACTTTGCTTTTCCAAGATTCTAAGTTGTGAAGTCTTCAGAGCTAAAATCCATTGAACTGATAAATTTATAAAATTTATTGAATAATCAAGCAATTTAAAAAGCACACAAAAGAATAAGGAGTGAAGCAGATACTCTTTAGAGTCAACATCTCCCAAAATGAACCAGTTTTAAAACAACTTAATAATTCTCAGTACACAATAGATAGAACAATCAATAGCAAAGTATATAAGAAAGAGCCGAAAAAAGTAAAAATAGTGTTTAAGAGTATAAATCATTCAATGGCATAACATAATTTTCTCTTAGGTTTTATTTTTTTCAGAGTAATTATCTTAGACATAGTCATATGTGAATTGATTACTGTTCTTATTAAACATAATTTATAAAATATATTTTAAAGAAATTATCTTCAATTTTGCATACAGTTATTATTCAAAGAGCACTAACTACTCACCTATTCTTTTCTTTAGTTTCTTTGATTTCATTTTCTGTGCCCTCTTCAACATTTGCTGAGCAGTAGAAATATCCTTAAAGCCCCTATTAAAAGATTAAACACAATAAAGGTAAAACAAATACCCAGATCATATTTAGATGTGCATATACATATAGACATGTATATCTGAATTATAGCATACTAAAATAAATGTGAATTCCCATTTAAGAAACTAAATTAATCAGATGGATAATTTCATAAAAACTAATATAGGTATTCTTAAAACCTTGAAAAGTATCTGTCTTGGACTTTTAGCAGTCTCTCAATTTTTTAACTTATTAGTGTCAAATTGACTACATACCATTCTTCTGAAATTTTTTTTTCTTTTTCAGATTTTAGCAAACTCTTTCTACTGGTCTTTGATTCAGGTGACCAGGAAGAAGTTTTATCTTCTGATCTAACAATAGAAAAAAAAACACTTTTAACTGAATCAACACAAGTATATCAGCACTTTTTAAAACTACAACTGTTTCCGTTGTCTCAAACTTGGAAATAAAATCTAAGTTAGCAAAAAACATTATCTTGAAGGCAATAAAAGTCTGCCATTAATTTAAAATGTTTACATTTCAATTACTTGAAGCATATTTCAAACCCTTTGTGAAAAGTAATGCAGCACTGGAATTTTTAGTCTAATCATTATCTGTACCTATATAGTATTTAAAGATCCACTTGTTTACAATAATTAATTACATTGTTTCCCTGACATATAAATTTTGTAGTTGCTTTAATGTACCTACTTCATTCATTTTCCTTACACTGAAAACTCTTCATGACCATGATGTTTTTAACATTAAACGTTCTGTTTTCTAAACAAGTAAATTCACATCTAGTTTTATAATTGTACTACGTTTGTATGATATGTAATACTGTTGTCATTCACAGGTTGATTCTCTAAAACAGTAGTTCAGCTTACCTGCTATTAAATTGTGTGTGTTCTGAAGAAGACAAATTTTCTTTGTCATTACATAACCATGCTTGAGCTGGATTACTTGGTAAATTAAATGAAGTATCAACCCATTTTAAGTTTCCAGGAACCTTTTCACAAAAAAAGTAAATAAGCGTGAAGTAAAATAAAAAATCCTAGCATTTATGTTGTATTATTGTACATGCATATTATCAAATAGCCTCCTAAGGGAAACTCATTATAAAATTAAAAATTATAATAAAATGAAATTTATGTAATATATTATACATGTCCTTTGTTGTACTGGTGGAAATTATGCTTTTTGGGATAGCTCTCATATAGAAAATGATTAATTGCAAAGATCTTTAAAAATCTCAGAAAACTAAAACTTCAAAGATTATCAAATAAATAACAGATATTGCAGCCCATTGACCTCTGACTGAAAATCTTCAGCTGTTGCCCTCTTAATGCATATTTTTGTATTTTTAAAGTGCTGTCAACTAGTGATTTTAGTCTACTGCCAAATATGCAGCTGAAGCATATCATTTTTTTTCTTTTGCTACTGTGAAATAAAGTGTTGAAAGAAATCCAAAATAAAGAAAAGAAGGAGCAAATGAAAGAAAAGCTACATGAAAAATTACATCTGGGGATGAGGAGGAAGTCAGAGGCTTCTAAAAGTAATTATGTTTTTCAAGTCAATAAATTGTATTATTAATCACTGCAACATAGCATAACCTTAAGAAATGAGCAAAGATCGAGGACTCAGAAGTTTCCATGACATGTTACCTTTGGCCAATGCAGCTGGTTTGAAAGAAGCAGTGTTTGTGAAGGGAAGCGGGTGGAATCTAATTCTAGCCATTCTTCTTCTAAGGCAGCCTGCACAAATAATATTAAAATGTATGTAATTTAGCTTACATAACTTTTACAATGTTTCTTTTAATTTGTGTATAGACTACAAATGTTGACAAAGTATATCAGAATTTTTATTTACAGGAAATTTTCTACTTACTATTGTGAGATGATATTCATCTGTTTAGTGAAAACATGCTAAAAATGGGATAAGACTTTTCACCCCTAAGTTTTGGATAAAGTGAAAACTTGATATTTGAATGCTCTAAAAAATGAGGTGCAGACTCTTCAGTGTATTTAACTGTTTATAACTATGACTCTGAGCCAAATCTAGATGGAACTGAGTAAAGTCATTTTTTTAGCTCTTACAGTACAGACATCACTATTGAAAATCTATAGTATTTTAATGTTAGTGTCAATTTTTCTATAAACAGTCTATAAACCAGCTTTTTCTTAATTTTTTTTAATTTCACAAATTTTCTGAATAGAGTAAAAAAAACATATTTTGTGGCAATGAATAAAACAATACAAGGAACATGGTCCCTGATTTATATTCTCTAATTCAACTGTTCAAGTAACAAAAATATAAATTTAAGCCCAAATTTGGAAATTCCTGTTTTAAACTCCCTCTCTTAAAACATCTTTCTCCAATTTATGGAATTTCCAAATTTATTCTATCTTTCCACAATGGAACCTGCTAATTATATTAGTGTTGTATAATTTAGGATGTAATTATCTGATTTTTACTTGATTGAATATACAATATGGCTTAGAATTAATTTTTATGTTCCTGTATTATTTTGGGGGGGAAGATGCTTAGAATACCAATTTTATTTTAAAAAAGGTTCTAAAATAATCAAACATTTTATGATTTAAAACTAGAATAATTTATTCTGAGGGGATGTAAATGCAATTTTTCATTTACACAATTTCAGTGTGTCTTGACTGCCTTTTGAAAGACCATTGGAAAGGCAGGCCTAGGACATATTGACTACAGGCAGGTAGTGCAACAACAGAATTTCACTTAATGAAATTTAGTCTTAGGATACCTAACCAAACTCGCACCATTTGAATGTTATGTAAATAGTGTGCCTCTACTTAGTTGCTAGACAGATCAATTGTTAAATTTCTTCTAGGTAGTAAATATTTATATATATATATATATATCACAGTTATATATGGTTTAATATATATTTGGTTGAAGAATTGCTATCTGTCAGTTATATGAGAGGAATAAATTCAAGAGCTCTTTTGCACAACATGGTGACTATAGTTAATAACAATATAGTATATTCTTGAAAATCATTGAAAGAATACATTTTAAGCATTCTCACCACAAAAAAAATGTTAACTATGTGAGGTAACGCACATGTTAATAAGCTCAATTTAGCCTTTCTACAATGTATACATATTTCAAAATGTCATGTTTTACACGATAAACATATACAATTTTTATTTGTCAATTAAAAAATTCAAATTTCAATATTTGTAAATAATTCAATATTTGTTAAAAGATGCGTTATTGGAAAAAGAGACAGAAAGAGGCAGAGAGAGACAAAGCTCTCTCACCAGAGCCATGAGTATTCCTCCTTCTCATCCTCACAGAAAGAAAAGGGTTGAAAATGGCAGTCTAGAAACAATGGCTACAGTTCACGGAGACTCTAAAATAAAAGGAAACTCATATGCTTTGGTACTTTTGGAAAATTATAGAAAGAAAAAGATACGGCCATTTATTTCTAATATATTTAATTCATTTATGTTGATCGCTTGTTAAATCAGGCTAGTAACTCAGTAAACTCCCACTGATTTATACAATCAGAATTCTCTCTTTAGCTCATCATGAATGACAAATAAATCTAATGACATTTCTGTTAAAATAAGGTGGGGATGGAAATTTTTATTTGATGTAAAATTGTAAACAGAATTCAGAACTTAGAGCTTTTTTGTTTTTTCTTTTCAATGACAAGGGAAAATCCGTTCATATCTCAGGGAAGATCAAGGGCCAGTATATCAGCTATAATTGAATTAGTATTTTTATTCTGCTGAAAACTGCTAAATTGATGAGAAAATGTGAAGGAGACAATATTACAAAGGCAACATGCCACCTGAGGAGTGGTTATGGAAAACGACCAGCACTGTCAGGCAAGTTGCCTGACTCTTACACTGATTTTATACAAACAGCCATTTTTAAATTTTTATTTTCTTAAACACCTGCCAAACCATCTACTTTTTATATTCTCTAGAAATCCAGCTGTTTTGTCTCTTCAGCAGCACAAGATCTCACAAAGCACAATAAACTTCTTTGCCACATCATAGAGATGTTGATAGAGTGCTCTTCCTTGGAAAGGCTACATAAAGTCTGGAGAAAATTGACATTTTATAATTAATATCTAAAAGTACAGAAAACTTTGAAAATAGCTTTTCTTGGCTGAATAGAAAGTTTATGGAAACTTTTATAGAATCCCAGAACAAGTATTTAACTACTATCTCTTAGAAATTTCTAGAAGCATAAAGAGAAGGTTTTATATAAAATGTTAAAGATGCTTTTGGTAATTATATAATCAAAACCAAAAATATGTTACCAAGACAACGAATTTATATGTATTCAAGCTTATTAATATCAAACAGATTTGGCATTACCTAGCATGCTGAGGGAAATAAAATCTCAAAATGTCAGGAGGAATTGGCTAAGAGTTATAAATATACCACTGTTTTTTAAAATGTATGTTAATATATCGTGCTTACCACTGCAAATTTATACAAATTTCAGCTGTTGCTTAATAAAGCCTTCTACTCACATAGACCAATGGAATAGAACACAGACCTCAGAAATAACACCACACATCTACAACCATCTGATCTTCAACAAACCTGACAAAAATAAGCAATGGGAAAAGGATCTCCTGTTCAATAAATGGTGCTGAGAAAACTGGCTAGCCATATGCAGAAAACTGAAACTCAACAACTTCCTTACACCTTATACAAAAACTAACTCAAGCTGGATTAAAGACGTAAATGTGAAACCTTGTCTTTTCGTTGGGGGTTCTTCTAGGGTTTTTATGTTATGTAAATAGTGTGCCTCTACTTAGTTGCTAGACAGATCAATTGTTAAATTTCTTCTAGGTAGTAAATATTAACATATATATATATATATCTCACAGTTATATATGGTTTAATATATATTTGGTTGAATTGCTATTTGTCAGTTATATGAGAGGAATAAATTCAAGAGCTCTTTTGCGCAACATGATGACTATAGTTAATAACAATATAGTATATTCTTGAAAATCATTAAGAGAATACATTTTAAGCGTTCTCACCACAAAAAAAAAAAAAAAAAAAAAAAAATGTTAAAACCCTAGAAGAAAACCTAGGCAATACCATTCAGGACACAGGCATAGGCAAAGACTTCATGACGAAAATGCCAAAAGCAATTGCAACAAAAGCCAAAATTCACAAATGGGATCTAATTAAACTAAAGAGCTTCTGTTCAGCAAAAGAAACTATCACCAGAGTGAACAGGGAACCTACAGAATGGGAGAAAATTTTTGCAAATTTCCCATTTGACAAAAGTCTAATATCCAGAACTTACTAGGAACTCAAACAAATTTACAAGAAAAAAACAAATAACCCCATCAAAAAGCAGGCAAAGGACATAAACAGACACTTCTCAAAAGAAGACATTTACATGGCCAACAAACATAAAAAAAAGTTCAACATTACCGATCATTAGATAAATGCAAATCAAAACCACAATGAGATACTATCTCACACCAGTCAGAATGACAATTATTAAAATGTCAAGAAACAATAGAGGCTGGTGAGGCTGTGGAGAAATAGGAACACTTTTACACTGTTGGTGGTAATGTAATTTAGTTCAACCATTCTGGAAGACAGTATGGAGATTCGTCAAGGATCTAGAACCAGAAATACCATTTGACCCAGCAATCTCATTACTAGGTATATACTCAAAGGAATATAAATCATTCTACTAAAAGACACGTGCACATATATGTTTACTGCAGCACTATTTACAATAGCAAAGTCATGGAACCAACCCAAATGCCCATTAATGATAGACTAGATAAAGAAAAGATGGTACATATACACCACAGAATACTACACAGCCATAAAAAGGAATGAGATCATGTCCTTTGCAGGGACATGGGTGAAACTGGAAGCCATCATCCTCAGCAAACTAACATAGGAACAGAAAACCAAACACCGCATGTTCTCACTCATAAACGGGAGTTGAACAATGAGAACATATGGACACAGGGAGGGGAACAACACACACCAGGGCCTGTTGGCGAGTGGGGAGGCAAGGAGAGGGATCTTTGAGGACAGGTCAATAGGTGCAGTGAAACACCATGAGACACGTTTACCTATGTAACAAATATGCATGTTCTGCACATGTATCCCAGAACTAAAAGTGAAATAAATAAATACATTAAAAAAAAAGAAAGCCTTCTGTTCAGATATTCTTTAAATTACAGCCGAGGATCTGGAAAGCTTTCTAGCTACTTGAGAATTATTATCAAATGTACTTATTACTTGTGTATTGAAAATGAAGTTGAACTTGGATAGATTTGTAACTGGCAATGGAGGCAGTGTTCATCTGGAGACATCACTTCTGGTTTTGGATTTGCAGCCTTTCTGATACAGCAATCAGGTACACTCTTATGGAAAAGCACCTATTGTCGTTCTATTTGATTCCTTTAGAAACTAAATGACTGGAACTTAGAGTTCTTGTGACTCACTGTCTTGATAATTCCCATTTTGGATGGGACAACTTGAATTCAATGACTAATAAGGTGAGAATGTCCCAAAAGGTTTCACTTGTAAAAAGAAAATGGTATACTCAAAAATGTGCCCCAGTAGCATTCAGCTTTTCATGAAAAAAAAAAAAAAAAATAGCAGCTATCTATCTCAGGGAATACTCATCTCCACTTCACTGCCTGAACCAAAGTTGCTGTCTCACAGGGACCTCAATTCACCTAAGTTCCCTTAAATTCTTGAGCCTGGTTCAGTGATGGTTTGGCTAAGCTGAAACTAAGCTGATTTTTGGACTGTTGCCAATGGCTTAACAGTTGGGTCTGCCACATGAAAAGCTAAAGACACCATGACTTGGGCCCTCAACTAGGGAAAACAAATCACAGCTGCCTATAGACCTGTCTCTGTTATTCATACAGATGCCCATGGTAAGGGCCCATTCCCTAACGAGAATGACTGGAATCAAGTTACTCATTGGGTCTAACTTTATATCTAAGGTAGACCTACTTTTTATACCAGACTTGAGATTCCTGAAAAATTTGCTGATTTGTCTTATAGTGAAGGATGTCTCATCTTGTGGATTTTTGCCTCTTCCTGTTTGAAAATTGACTACACTACACCTTCAAATATTTGCCACTGTTAATATCTTTTAGGTTATCCATCAGCTGGCTTTGGCCATACAAACTAATGAAATTAGTTGCCTAAGTTTTCAGTTGTCTGTACCATTTGATTGTGACAGTTATGATACAAGCTAGTCAACAATGAACTGATAATCTGCACCTACCTCTATCACCTTCTATCCACACACCTAGATAAAGCAATTTGATCAGTGAGCACAGCTCTCCCCCCAAAAAACATCATATTCTGGAAGCCACTTCCTAGGCAATGATTAGGAAAAATGCATAAAGGGTAATATAGATCTATTTGGACAACTCAGGATTCTATTCTGACTATTCCTGGGTATGATGAGTATCTCTTTTCTCTAACAGCGAGTATAGGCCAGAATGATTAAACAAGGTACAGCCTGGCCAAAAGAAGAGTAAGATTATTCAAACTAATCTTAGTTATGGTTTATAAAAGGGCACTTGTTCCTTGTTCCTGAACTTTCAAGATGAAAGGTCTAAGTGTCAATAGAGAATGATTAGAAAAATGGTGAAGTTATAGCTATTGAAATGCAACACCCTAATTTTGAGGGAGTAGGTGGAGAACAAAAAACCAGAATCTTTGAAAGGAATGTCTTAAATCCTGGGAAGCATAAAAGAGGGAGATTTTTATCTTTTGAACTGCCCCATAGCCTCCTTCCAAAAAAAAAAAAACTTCTGCAGGACTGTCCCAAACTGCTGCAAGTACATTAAATTTAACTTACTAATGGACCTGCCATCCCCTTTCGAGGGGCTCTGAATACAATTTCATAGTAATTCACCTTAAGTTTACTAAGAAATCCATCAAGACAGCAGAGCACAGCCCCAGATGTCGTACTTCCCCTGTGAAACAAATGTGGATATTTTCCCCATCCCCATTCTCTGTCATCCCATGGGGTGGATGAATGCCACCTAGAAGGCGTGGTGGTCATAACATACTTTTAAGTGTTAAGTCAACAGCACTATAGCCCTAGAAAGCATTCAGGTCACCTTCAACTCTCTGACCAGGGTTATTCTGGATGGCAGAATTGTCCTTTAATTCCTTCCTGAGGGACAAGAAGGAGTCCAGCCATATTTGGATTAAAGTCTCAAGCCTATTGGGAAGATCAATTAAAAAATTAAGGAGAAAATAACTGGACTATTGATAGTAACCTTAATTGCATGAACCATGAGGCAAATCTAACTGATTTTTGTCCCAGCCCCTGTCATGTTATTCAGGGTGGCCACTGGAATGGTATACTTATTAGAAAATTTGTCATGTAAAAACAAGGGATGGATATTTTTGGGATACAATTCTCCATGGATCTCTAACAATTCTGCATGACTTATAACAGATTTTGTTACAGACTATCCTTCCAAAGATGTTCATAAAACTAACAGAATGGGAAGGCAGAGACTGTGTTTCCCTTTGGAGTAGAGAGCAGAAATTTGTTTGCTGTCTGGTGTAATAAGGATAACAACTTTCTGTGGAGCATAGAATGGGCAGGGTTGCTAACAGCCGTTTAGAAGATATGGGATATCCTAGGCTCAAGACTACTAGGAAGACATTCTTCAGATTTCCTCCTATGGAACTTGAGGGAAAAGGAGAATTGGTACATGAAGCTCTTGCTGCCTGCTGTTATAGGTAATAAGTGTTTTTGTCTCTTGAAGTTTCATTTCTTCTATCAGCATCCTAACTTGTTAGAGTTGATGTAGGATAAAATCTCAGATCCCTCATAGTTCTTGGCACTTAATAAATTAGGGTAAACTATGCTTAACAAAACTAAAATAAAATGACTCTTGGTTGTAAGTGCTCCTTGGTTAATCACTTGTTAAATGAAATCACATTTCAGAGAGGCAACAAATCAACATAAGGAAACATTTCGTGGACAGTTGATCTAGGCTTTTGGATTCTGGCTAATTTATCAAGATAATTTTATATTTACTCCTCTTATAAAAATTATAATTAACTGAAAACATTCTAATATATTTCTGATATTCCCTAAACTTAGAGCTATGTTTTTTCTGTCTATTTACCCATCCTGGCACTAAGCATGGTGTCTGCCATATTGTAAGCATTGTTGGCAGGAAAGGAAAAAATAAGTTTGAAAAGATTTTATATAATTACATAAGGATATGTCTTAAAAATCCAGAAGTTTTAATCCTAAAGGCAACTATTTTTTTCAACTAAATCAGTGAAAAAAGGGAAATCCTAGTCAGATAAGTTTTGTATACAGAAAAATTTGAGAAAGAAAAAAAGAAAACAAAAAAAACAAGAACAAAAACAAACAAACAAAACAATTCGATTACATCATCTGAAGTTTTAAGATGATTTTAAAATAAAGTGATGGCAATGGAAAAGGGGTAAAGATAGGTCAAAGGAAGTAATCTCCGCATTGCAAACAAAATTATCCACTTAAAATATGAACAATATTTAACTCCCTTACTTGAAACCCAATAATAATATTCTATCACATTTGAAATAAAATCCAAAGTGCTCGACATCATATCCTAGGCCTAATGTGGACTGATCCCTGACTACTTTTGTATTTCTTCTCTTCTCTATTTTTTCTTCTTTACTAATCAGTCTACCTAATGTAAACTTTCTGTTGATTTCCTATTTCAAGACTTACATACTTGCCTTACACTTAGCCCAAAACAGTATGCTGTTTTGTTTATATGAAACTTATTCCTTCACTTTATTTTCACATCTCTATTAAAGTGTTATACCTTATACAGGCCTTTCCTGATCAACCAGTTAAACACTATGCTCTATACCTTAAACTTTCTTATTTTTTACAGTAATATTCAATATCTTATTTTATACTATATATTTATATATGTATTTATTGTCTGTTACCTCAAATAAAATGTAAATACTATTAAGTCAGGGATCTTATCTCTTTTCTTCACTGTGGTAAGAACAATGCCTAGAAGATTTAAAATGATTGTTTAGTACTGAAATACTCATTTATAAATATTCCAATTCTGGATTTGGAGACCATTATCCTAAGTGAACTAATGCAGGTTCAGAAAACCAAATACTGCGTGTTCTCACTTATAAGTTGGAGTTAAACAATGAGTACACATGGACACAAAGAAGGGAACAACAGACACTGGGGCCTACTTGAGGGTGGAGGACAGGTGGAGGTGAAGGTCAATAAACTAGTTGTCAGGTACCATACTTACTACCTGGATGATGTGATAATCTGTACTCCAAACCCCATGACACGTAATTTACCTATATAACAAAGCTGCACATGTACCCCGAAACTAACATTTAAAAATTTTAGAAAGATTTCAGTTCTGGCTCAATACAGGGACATATCTCTTGCTTCTTTAAGCTGACTAAAAAACAAAACATAAACACCTGATAGAAAGATATCTGCAAGTGATCCAGGTATTGCATTAAATTACAAAGGTTTGAAAATACCATACTTATTATGTTCAAGAAAATAGTGGCCATGATAGAAAATTTCAACATATAAATGGAATTTATAAAAAAGAATCAATTAGGAATTTTATAACTAAAAAACAGAATAACAAAATAAGAATTCAATAGATAGGCTAAAAACATCATGAGATAAAGTAGGGAGGATGATTAACGAACACAAAGTAGGTCAGTAGGAAACATCCAAATTAAACTATGAACACTCCATGACATTTGTGTGAGCAATGATTTTTAAAATATGAACCTAAAAGCACAGATAGACAACGAAAGCAAAAAATAGACAAATGGAGTTACATCAAATTAAAAAGCTCCAGTGCAGCAAAGTAAACAGTGAAGAAAATGAAGAGATAACCTACATAATGGGAGAACATATTTGCCAATCATATACTCTGATAAGAGGTTAATACCCAAAATATATAAGGAACTCAAACAACTCAACAACAAATGAACAACTCAATCAACTGGAAATGAGCAAAGGACCTGAATAGACATTTCTTAAAAGAAGACATACAAGTGGCTAATAGGTATATGAAAAAATGCTTAACATCTTTAGCCATCAGGGAAATGCAGATTAAAACCACAATGAGATATCACCTCACACGTTAAAATAGCTATATCAAAAAGATAAAAGATAACAAGTGTTGGTAAGGATGTGGACAAAAGGGAACCCTCACACACTGTTAGTGGAAAGGTAAATTAGTACAAGCCATTATGAAAAGCACTATGGGCCGGGCGCAGTGGCTCACGCTTGTAATCTCAGCATTTTGGGAGGCCGAGGCGGGCGGATCATGGGGTCAGGAGATTGAGACCACGGTGAAACCCCGTCTCTACTAAAAATACAAAAAAAAAAAAAAAAAAAAATTAGCCAGGAGTGGTGGCGGGCGCCTGTAGTCCCAGTTACTCGGAGAGGCTGAGGCAGGAGAATGGCGTGAACCCAGGAGGCGGAGCTTGCAGTGAGCCGAGATTGCGCCACTGCACTCCAGCCTGGGCGACAGAGTGAGACTCCGTCTAAAAAAAAAAAAAAGAAAAGAAAAGCACTACGAAGTCTCTTCAAAAAAATTAAAAATAGAACTGTCACATGACCCAGCAATTCCACTACTAGGTATACCAAAAGGCAATAAAATCAGTATATTGAAGAGATACCTGTATCGTTGTCTTCACTGTAGCATTATTCACAATAACCAAAATATGGAATGAACCTGTGTCCATCAATGGATACATGAACAAAGAAAATACACAATGGAAAATTATCCATCCATAAAAAAGATGGGAACCTGGTCATTTGTAACAACATGAATGAATGAAGAGGACATTATGTTAAGTGAGATAAGCCAGGCACAGAAAGAGAATACCTTATGGTTTCACTCAGACGGGGAATCCAAAAAATTTAATATCATAGAAGTAGAGAGTAGAACGGTGATTACTAGGGTTTAAGGTGGTCAGTGGGGGTGGTGGTGGTGGTTGCAGGAGATCTTAGTCACAGGATATGAAATTTCACTTAGACAGGAGGAATAAGTTCAAAAGATCTGTTATGCAACATGATGGCTATAGCTAACAATAGATTGTGCTCTTGAAAAATGTTAAGAGAGTGAATGAAAGTATTCTCACTACAAAAATAATGTGTTAAGTAATGCATATGCTAATTAGCTAGATTTACACATTTCACAATGTATATATACTTCAAAACATCAAAGAACAAATATTTGAAATAAATTTGGACAAGAGATTTCCAAAACTGATGGAAGATATTTACCACAGATTCAAGAAGCTATATGATCTCACCAACTCCAAGCAGGGCAAATAAAGAAAGTCATACCCAGTTTGAAAAACAAAAATAGAAAATCAACCTTAAAAGTTACCTGGGGGATGGGATAGGAAGCCAATATCTTCAGAGAAGAAAAGTTAAGACTAATACTGACTTTTCAACAGGAACTATGGAAGCCAGAAATGTTAACAAAATGGCATATTTAAAAATTGAAAGCCTAACTAGAATTCTATTCTTAGAGAAGATATTTAGATAAATATTCCAAAATATTTAAAAAAGAAATAAATTTTCAAGCAATCAAAAACTGACCCCCTACTAAAGAGTGTCTTTCAGGCAAAAGAAAATGATCCTAGATGGAAGCATGTTAATGCAGGAAAGAATGAAGCGCAGAAAAAAATAAAACTCAATTAACTAGTGAATAAAGGGAAAGATACAAAAACAAAAATACTTGATAAATGCAAAAGAGGGTAATAAAAAGGAAAAAAATCAACATAGAACAAATTGAAAACAAATGAAAATTATATAAACCAAATTATATTCTAAATTAAAATCAATTAAAAGTCTAAATACTCTAATAAAAATAATGCCAGAATAAAATATAAAAATAAGCAAAACCCAACTATATGCAGTTATAAGATACATTTAAATATAAAATCACAGTAAGGTTGAAAGAGAATGGTTAGAAAGATATACGTTATGAAAACAGTAGCCAAAAAAAAAAAAAAAGCTGCAGTAGGTATAAAAATATCAAAGGAAATGGCCCTTCAGCAATTAGTTAAAGAGGGAAACTATTGTTCAAGAGGAAAACATTATTATAAGAGGGTCAATGATACAATAATTCAACTAGCCTTAAAATGTGTACGCCCCAAAAACACAGTCCCAAAGTATGAGGCCAAATTTGACAGAAATAAAAGCCAATTTAGAGAAATCCACCAGCACAGTAAGAGATTTTAGCACTCCTCTCTCAATACTTCATAGAATGCCCCTCCTGCAAATCATTTAGGATACAGAAGATTAAAGAAAAAAAAAACATAAAGTAATTGAGATTTTTAATAACAATATACTTACCTACAGAATACATACTTCTTTTAGGTTCACATGAAACATTTCAAAAAATATAGTATATTTTTTGAGACAAAATTTCGAACAACAAAGAACATCAATCTTATATTAAACTCGCCTTGAAAACAGAAGCAGAGGAAACATTTCCCAACAAAATGTATAAGGCCAACATAATATAATACTAAAACCCAAAGAGGGAGCTGTATAAGAAATAGAATTTATATAGTCAATTTCTTTTTGAATAAAATGAGAAAATGCTAAACAAAATAATAGCAAATATAAGCTAGTAATAGGTATAAAAAGATAATGCATTATAGCTAAGTTAGTTTATTCTAAGAATACAAGGTTTAATGTTTAAAAGCCAATGTTAGATGCATTAAGAAGTATTTGATAAAATCCAAATTACATATAAAGTCACCATCATCATCATTATCAGTAGCAGCAGCAGCATCTTAATCTCTAAGATTCTAAGGAAGTTAACTTCCTTAAACCACACAGAGTTTCTCTAAGAAACCTACAGGAAACATCTTACTTAGTGGTGAAATATTGAAAGCTTTCACCCTGAGACAAAGAACTAGAAAAAGACGATTGCTAATATCATCATTATTTAACATTGTAATGGAAGTAGTAATCAGGATAATAAGGCAAGAAAAATAAATAACAGGTATAAGAATTGGAAAAAAAGAGAAAACTGTCACTCTCAGGTGATATGATTGTGTATATAGTATATTCAAAATATTTGACAGATAATCTATTAAAATTAATAGGTGATTTCAGCAAAGTGGTTGAAGATGAGGTCAATATACAAAAATAAATTGTATTTCTATATATACTTAGGAACAAATCCAACTAAAAATGTACAAGACCAGTATGAACAAAATCCCCATGGTTTCTTGCTATTTCAGATATTCCAAAATGCTTTGAATATTTTATTATAGTCAGTACTAACACATCAGAAAGAACAGAAATTGACTTCTCATTAATACAAGTCATTATGAAATAGTATTTTCCATATTGAGGTTTGTCATGGAAAACTGAAGTGGGGAAAGCAGGCTTCGATTTACTCAATATTTTCAAAAACAAGGTAAATTAAATTCAGTTTTGAAAAACACTGGAGATAAATTTAGAATAGAAAGTAAGCCAGAAAGATTTTGCATATAAGTGTATTTTAAAAGCATTTACATTGTTTTCATGATACCTAGTTTTTTTTCGTTACATAGAAGTAGAAACACAGTTTTTTCCTGAGAATAAATAGCTGACCTTATAAGGAATGTGAAGAAAGAAACAGTTCAATTTATTTGAGCATTTAAGATTTGAGAGAGTGCAAAATAATAGTAGATTTTACAATTATACTATCCAAACTAAAAATATTAATGCTGACATTTCTAGAAACGTGCTAATCAGCAGCATGTTCCAAAAAAGCAGTTTCCTAACCTAATAGAATAATGTTGAATTTTTAAGTGCTTCCTTTTGATTAAGGTATGATTATGCCTACGAAAACAATTCAGATGTGAGCAATAGTGTTCTGTCTCTACAACAGCTTCATCTTCACAGCCTTGTTGATAATATTTTCACAAATTCATAATTCAGTATTGCAATGAAATTTGGAGACTTTCAGTAAATTACGTTTGATAGAAAAAATTGAGAAAATATATAAAATAGAGTTCAAGTCTCCTAACTGAATTCTGAAAAATACCATACAATTGAATATCAAAATTCTCACTGATGTGTCACATATGTACACATGAAACCATAAGACTACATTTACCTCTTGCAGTTAGGGCATGTGGTGATATTACTCCCATTTCATTTTCCTATCAACACATTAAAGTGGCCAGAAATAAATTAGACCAGTTATTGTGAGATGACATCTGGTAAGAGAATCTTGAAGCTCATTAAGATACAATAAATGTATTCTTACACATATTTTTGAATGATTTAGTAACAGAATGTCTACAGTTGATGCCCTTTTTGTTACATAGCATGGGCCTGCTGAAAAGCTCTTCCCTGTTCTGTCTGGGCCCTTTTTAAACCTGAAGCAGTATTCCCAAATATGATCTATGCAGCCTCTAGAACCTAAAGAGGTTTACCAACTCATTCTTCTTAGTGGTGGAAACTACATGAAGCAACAATCCATCCCTTACTTTGGAGGTAGTGCCAACATGTACCACTTTATTACACTCCTAGAAATTCCACTGCTGTGATGAGCCACTGAATCTTCATAGGTTTCTCTCTCACCATCATATCCTTGTTCACTTCTCATGAGCCTTGGCTAAGTGCTGCAAAAAATTAACTAGAACTCCATTCATACATGTGCTACGTAAGACTACCAAGATTACAATGATCAGAGTATACACTTCATGGTCAGGTTTTAAAAAGATAAGGAGAACTTTGGAAAAATGATGGTCATATAGGTAGATGAAAGAAAATAAAGAGAAATTTGTATGTTTCATGTTTGTTTAACATAGGCTTTTTTTCTAGCATAAAAGATTTAAGTGTTTTTAAATTATGGAATTACAGCATTTAAAAATATCTGTTTTATATCATGACCTTTACAGTTATATTAATTTATATCCCATCCACTTACAAAAAAGTTTTAAGGCAGGGCATTTATAACTGTGTAGCTAAGCCAAATGCAGTTTAGGATAATTTTATGTCCTGAGAAACTTCATCACCTTCCTGCAGTGATACACTGAGAAGAACACAGTATCACCTCTGTTGTATTCTCACCAAAAATACATAACCTGAATACAATGAGAAGAAACTGTATAAAAAACACAATTTCAGAGATATTCTACAAAATAATTTTCAGTAGTCTTTAAAGGCATTAAATTTGTAAAATACAGAGAAAAGATAAGGAACTATTCCAGTTTAAAGGAGACTACGGAAAATGACGACTAAATGCAACTTATGATTCTGGATTAGATCTCAGACTAAATATAGGGCATTAGTAAGACTACTCACAAATTTGATAAGGTTGATTAGATCATAGTATTACATCAATGTTAATTCCCTAATTTTGATAACTGGAGAATATGGTTGAAGGGCACAAAGACACTCTTGTATTTTGCTGCCACCTTTGCACACTATACAAACTTGTAGGATAAAAGAAGATGATGTTAGGAAAAGTTTCTCAATGTTAGGAAAAAAGTCTGCAACAATGTTAATAGGATAAACACCTTAGAAACTGGTTTGTCTTCAAAATAGTACACTAAACATATTTTAAGACCAATATTTATATACTGTAGCTCGTACTTACTTCATCAAATGTAAAATCCTCTAAATCTATTTCTCTGTATTCTTCATCGGATTCTTCATTCTTAATAGCCTCTAGAGCTGTTGTCAGTTTCTTTCGCAAAATAAAGCCCTTCCAAACTGCCTAAACAAAAATGTAAAGTATGTTATACAAAGTTATAGATCAAACCCTAAACCAGATTATCTGTGTTATCCCATTAGGAAGATAAAACATCTTAGACCTAAGTTTAATGACACAATAATCTGTTTTCTGAACTTCATGTGACACTTAAAACTGAAAGATAAATTAAATGACGACATGTGTCTAAAGTTCTGAATCTCAGGAGACTTTCCTTGTAGTAAGAAAAAAAGAATCTTTAAAATTCCCTCAACTGCACATGTAGGTCAGCCAATCAATTATCTTACAATTCCTCCAGGACCCATTCTACACTAAGAAGAAAGAGATACAAAGGAAAACCCATTTTGCTAATGTTCAAATGATTATGTATAAAATAAAGCACAATTAAGAAAACATCAACATATATAAATGGCTATATTATACGGGGAGTATTATGGCCTATAACGATGAGCTAATTTCATTTTTAAATAAATTAAGCATAAAATAACAAAATTTAAAACATTCAGATTCCTCAATAATCCTGGAGTAGGATGAACTTTCCTAACTATAACTCCAAGTACAATGTAGCTTATAAAAAATGAATATCTTTATATTTATAAATATAAAGAATATATTTATGCTCCTGTGAAATGAGCTTCAGAATACGTTGTGTAAAAACCAAGGGAGAAATGAGTGTTTTTCATGTTACTGTTTAGCTATGAAAAACTGTGTATAAATATATACATTACATTAACACATATATTGAAGTATATATGTATATATATAAATTTTAAAAAGCTCGAATTATAAAATTAATTTTAAAAATGGTTACCTATAAAAGGCATAAAACAGGGTAGAACGTATAGCAATAGAAGCCAGACTTCTCTAAATACATCCTGCTTGGATTTGACTTGCAAACTATGCACATGCTTAAGAGAATTGTGAAACAAATTAAGTAAATATGAAATAGAAAGAAATACCTAAAATATAAAAAATGTTTCATGCTGTAGAATAACCATACATGTTATTTAAAGTGACTTACAATAGATTTATTTGGCTACCCCCAGGTGAAATATACTCAAAAGACAAATTTGGCCACAAAAGAGATTTTAAAATGGTTTTCAGTAATCATATTGTTAGTAATGAGATCGGTATTTTCATTCTGAAATATATATACACAGAAAGAGACAGAGAGCAAAGTGAAATATACAAAATGGTGAGACCCTCTATGGCAATAGCAGTCACCCACAACCTTTGTTAACAGCCAGTCTAGGAAGCCAAACCATAATCTCTGCAGCAAATAATCCAAGATGCTAAGTGACAATCTTTGCAGCAATTAGCCAAGGATGGCCAAAACTTGATCAATGACCCAGCTTCCTTGTTTTTTGCTCTGCTTCTAACTCAGGAACAACCAGAGAAAGCAAAATATGCTTCCCAAACCGATCACATAAGATGCTCTACTTCTAGTCTCTCTCTACCCACTTTCCCCATGCCAACAACCTCCAATAGAGCATACCTGAAGCGTTCCCCTTTTCTACTAAAAGCTTTCCCACTCCCTTCCATGTTTTGGGGTCTATGCCAAAGGCAAGTGATGATGGCTGACTCCCTCACTAGCATATATTCTGAGTAGCCCATTTTTTTCTCATTTGTGTGGTCTTTTTTCCCACTGTATACGTATGTGTGTGTACACACCCACATACACATACACATGTACACACAGGTTGGAGGAGTGAGGGAGAGGAGTAAAAAACGCAATTATGATAATGTCAGTAAAAAACAGGATTTTCTATAGAAGAAAAGAGATGTAAATATACAATTAAATAAGTAAAATTCTATAGTCCTAACTATAATTTCAAAACATCAATATGTACCCATGGTATATTTTTTTCCTAAAAATATCTATTTGCAAACTAAGTACATTGAATGTACATTATGTAAATAATGACCATACCAGTAGAAACAAGTATTTCTAAAATCCAGATGGGGTGCTCTATATGTCATTTCCATTAAAGAAACCAAGGATCTTTAGACAAATGACTGATTCTAGGCCTGGGGTAAAATGTATGCCAAATGAACCTGGAACATTGTGTCACATTAGAAAGCAAGGACAATTTTAAAGACTACTAAATTGTAGCAAAAGGTGAACTTAATGAGACTACCATTGGCCAAATAAAAGACCACCATTTAAGCAGCAATAATAATACTAACTGCAATGAAATCAAACACATATATTTAAAATTTGTGTTTATTATCATAGTACCCATTTTGGTGACCTTTGGAGGATGCTAGGAGACCTCATTAATCTAAAAATTGGTAAATTAAGGAAAATTATTAATATCAAGCCTTTAACTTGCCTTTCTAATTTGAACTGTACCTTAGGATAACTAGTTAAATAAAGTTTTTTTTTGTATTTTTACATACTTTGGTTAATAAAGAATAGTAGATAGAAAGTATCACCATTGTGCAAACCATTAATACAATAATTGATCTAGGCAATGTTTACCAATGGCCAGTAATATTCCTGAAAGAGAGGCAACCAGATACTATATATCTCATTTTTGTAATACAACCACCACCTATGAAATATTCTTGCTAAAAAGCAAACCTGAATCAGAACAAACAGTAGATCTTACTATCAATTTACAGAAAACAAGGAGATGATAAACATGTTAAATGATGTCATGAGGATGCATTTGGCCAAAATTCAGAAATTGGAAAACCCTATAGGACAAATGACCTGGTTACTTCAATAAATAAATTGCAAGAAAAAGAAGGGAGTTGCTATATAATAAGACTTAACATATAAAAGTTTGAGTGATGACTTGTATTTTGATTAAGAAAAATCTGCAAACAAAGATGTATTAAATGCTACAGGAATTTGTAATACTGATATGATATTTGGTGATAGTGAAAAATAATTGTTATTTTTAAGGTTGGTAATGTATTGCAATTATATTCAAAGCAATATAATTGCTTAAATTATAGAAATTCATGCTAAAATATTTATGAAGGAAATAACTTATTTCAAATAATCTAGTGATGAGGAGGGAGATGTGAATTGGTTTTAAAAGAGTCAATATTGACCAGTAGTTCAACTCATGTTGAAGGTAGGCATATGGGGTCTTGGGTCTTCTCTGTACCTTTGAAATGTTTTGTAACTAAATGTTTAGAAAGTCACAGATAGTGCACTTATCTTTTTTCTTACAATCAGTAAAATTACATAAAGTCAGAAATCAAGCTTCACGTGACCTTACAAGCTTCTTTTGCTGGTTGTCATTCATAATTTCCAATGATTAAGGATATAATCACGATTCTTGATGGAAATGCAAAGGAACAGTATTCTTCCATGGAGCCCACCCCATACAAATCAAGGAGGGTAAATAAGTAGCATGATTTTCAAAATTTACTGAATGTCTATTATATACAAGGCACACATGACATAGCAGTGACTAAAACAGACAAAAAATCTCTAAGCATTGACTTCCCATTTTAAAGGGGACTGAGACTGAAAATAAAATACATAAGGGAACTAGACTGTATGCTAAATAAATGCTATGGACAAAAATAACAATCACAAGAGATGAGGAGCATTGGGGAGGTATTGCTATTTTAAATAGGGCATCCTAAGGACCTCCCACTGTGTATTTAACATTTGAATATATGTGCATAATGGAGCCTATGAGCTGCCAGCCTAAATATACCATCAGCAGGCAAAACTAATAGCCGGAATGTTACTCCTTATACCCTTGTTCTGGCTTTAGCTCAGTAGAGCAAGACTTCTGCAGTGGCCTACGACTGCTGTTTTCTATGCATTCTTGCACCCTCATTCTGTGGCCAACTGGTCTTGCACTACTCAAATCAGAAGCTGTGCTATAGCTTCTACTGCTGCCAACAGTCTTGAGACTGAGGTCCTGAGCAGGAGTTGGAAGATGCTGATACAGATGGGCATACTGTGTCTTAGTGATACTACTGTATTGGAATTTATAAGCTTTTTACAAGTGATGAACCCAGTCCTTAATTATGCTTATTAATAGCCTGATTTCTCCGATACAGTATAGTAGAGATTTTCTTTTCGAGCCTGTGATAAATGCTTGAGTCATTCAATGTTACCTTCCTTCTTCCCAAAAAGCTGTGAGAAGCTCAGGCTTCTAGGAATAGGTATAGTTACCTACCCTACTTTCTGAGTGGAGAGAGAGCACTGTCAAAGAGGCTAGTTCCTCATAACTCTACTCCTTTACCCATCCAACATGCTGGCTTGAAAATTCAATTATCCTTTTCAAACCCTGAAACATATCCACTCTGTCTACCCCCAGTGCCACTTTATCTTCCTGGAAGAAACTTGTTTCAATCAAACTTCACCATCTATTTCAGCAGCCTCCTTTATAGCTTTCTCCAAGGCAACTTCACCACAAGAGAAGTAAGAAATATATTGTCACACCCTAGGAAGAATTACAATTTATTTTGCTGTTGCTTATGTGTCAAGTTTCGGATTCCATTTATACATACTGAGATCTCTTTTCCAGGAAAGTGTGCAGTAGGTTTGAGACTCCAGGAGGGGCTATGTTATCTAGTCTATTTATTGCCTAAACTATGTTTTTCTACTTTTTACTGATACATCTTTCTTTTTATCCAACCTACAAAATTCTAACTCAAATTATGATTGTTATCAACATTTTCAAGAAAGGTCAAAATTATTTGTAAAGGAAAAATATAAAAAATGATATAGGATTGCCATGTAGATTAAACTAGAAAATTTAAACACAATGATAAGCATGTGATTATCACATAATTTGAACTCAATAAATGTATTTCCCCCAATTTCCTTGATGCTTTATTTCTAACAACTTTATTCACTTAGTTTAACAAATAAGAAAATCATGTGATATTTAACATTGTAAAATGTTAAAAAATACAGTTGATTAATTTTAATCATATTTACCTCTAACTTTTTTACTCTTTTTAACTTACCCATTATGGAGCATACCATCAGCTCTTTGCCCTCTTTATGATTGGCATGTCACATAGTCTGGATGACTAGTGCATGCAAGCTACCACAGAGATAAATAACACTATTTTTCTTCTACCTCTTTCATTTTGGGATTTTTAAAAATTATTTTTATTTCTATTTTATTTTATTTATTTTTTTATTTTTTTGAGACAGGGTCTCACTCTTTCACTCAGGCTGGAATGCAGTGGTGCAATCCTGGCTCACTGTAGCCTTGACCATCTGGGCTCAAGAGATCCCCCACCACAACCTCCTGAGTAGCTGAAACTACAGGTACATGCCACCCAGTTAATTTTTGTATTTTTTGTAGAGATAGGGTTTTGCCATGTTGCCCAGGCTGGTATTGAACTCCCGAGCTCAAGCAATCTGTCCAACTTGGCCTCCAGAAGTGCTGAGACTACAGGTGTGCTCCACCAGGCCCAGCCTTAGATTTTCATATCTGGGTATTTATGCTCTCTTGGTTACTTGCTTTCTTTCAGAATGCCTTCTCCCTAACATGGCAAATGGGCCAAGTGGCTTCTTCCTGCTAGGGCGGTACCCTGCATATCCCTTCCTCCGCAACCCTGTCCTGGGAAGGTTCCAAGAATCAGGGAAACATGCTCTCTTTCTCTTGATTATCTTTTTTCCTAAGGTCATCTTATCTTTTTTTTTTTTTTACCTACCTTCCTCCCTTTTTTAAAATATCAACATAATGATATCAAGATTGAGTGGAGACCTAGTGAGAAGAAGCTGGCAAGGGCAACCTTTAATCCAGCGCTAAGTGACATGAGCCAAAGGATTGATTCACTGTGGCTCAAAATGGATCCTGCTCAAATCATCAGGGTCAGGGCTTCTGCGAAGCTCCAGACTATAAAATACATAGCATGTGTGTTTTCTGGTGTGTCACACAGAGAGATAGATCTATATCTCCCTCATGAATCTGCTTAGGGTCAGAAATTCAGGACCCAGCCATCTCTGTTTAGTTTATCAGAAATAATGGTCATGTAAACATGTGGGTAAGTAATGTTCAGATTCTTCTTCTAACTTACTTATTTCTGACTAAGTCACATTTTTATCCTAGTAATCTATCTATGATTAACTCATCTCTCTTTCTCATACATTCAAATCAATTCTCTGGCCTGACAAGTCTCCACTGGACATATCTAACATCTTTTTGTTCTCCAGCTATCATCAACTCCTACCCCCCATAGCATACTATATACTTGCTCCTTGTTGAAACTTCACACATCTCTCACCATGTTATCCCTATATTCTCTTAAGATTCTAGTTCTTATGGTATTCTTGTTGTGCTGAAGCTTACTGTCATTCTAGTAACATGAAATCCTATGTTAAGTAACAGGAAATCCTATGTTAAGTAACAGGAAATCCTATGTTATTTTACTTACACTGTCCTTTATGCCTGGAATTCCTACCTCTTACCTATCTACATAGAGTCCTACTATTTCTTAAGGCATAGCTCATATCCTTTAAGTGGGGTAGGGTAAGTGCTATAACAGAGTAAAAATGCATAATAATCCAAAAACAAGAGTTTATCTCTTGATCACATAACAAACACTGAGAGTAAACAAGCCAATGGGACAGCACTTTAACATGAGGTGACTCGGGTAGCCAGACTTTGCACTCTTCAGTCCCAACAAGGATGCACCAGAGGCTGTCTCCGTTTCAGCCAATCAGAAAGGGAAAATGAAATGAAGGAGTGTCTGTGGGAGATTTTATGGGGTAGATCTGAAAGTGATATGCACAAATCTACCATTGACATTCCTTTTTTTTTTTTTTTTTGAAACAAAATCTCACTCTGTTGCCCAGGCTGGAGTGCAGTGGTGTGATCTCGGCTCACTGCAACCTCCTTTCCCTCTGGGTTCAAGAGATTCTCATGTCTCAGCCTCCCAAGTAGTTTACAGGCACCTGCCACGATGCCTGGCTAATTTTTTTTTTTTTTTTTTTTTAGTAGAGATGGGGGTTTCACCACGTTGGCCAGACTGGTCTCGAACTCTGGACCTCAAGTGATCCACCCACCTCGGCCTCTCAAAGTGTTGAGATCACAGGCATGAGCCACTCGGCCCAGCCTATCATTCACATTCTAATGACGAGAACTCTTGACAGCTCAGTTGCAAGGAAAGCTTGGAAATCTAGTCTGGCTCTATGCCAGGAAGAAGAGAAGAATGCGGTTTTGGTGAACAGAGAGCAGTCTCTGGCATATCTTTCACAAAACCTTTCATTTTGATCCTTCTTAAGCCCTGGCTGCTTCTGCTATATCACACTGTACTCCCTCAGAATGTTTAGGCAGTCTAAAATTCATATTTTAAGATGAGTCATTTCAGAAGCTAGATGATTGTTCCCAGCAGATGTGAAAATGGAGTTCACTTCAATGATTTGAGAATAGGATGTACAAAAGAGACTTAATATATATTAAGTTACAAAGAAAGACTGAATGATGCTTCCTTTTGTTACTGATACAAAGAGGCTCAACTAAAGAACTCACAACAGAGATATCAGTCACAACCAGACTACTTCATAAGGTAATGAACCTTCTCTTTATTGAGAGGAATGAAGCAAAAGTTGAATAGTTGTTTACTATCAATGCTGAAAAATGTATTGTTCATCCACGGATGACAGGCAGGAGTTTGGATGCATGGCGTCTACATTCCTTAGGTAGCAAAATAACATTTGGAGATAGTAAGTGAAGTTTCTTTTTATTTTTTCTCAGAGTTTCCTTGAATCAATTGCTGTCTCCTCACTCCCACCTCTATCAGGTAACAAAAACAGCTTTGCCTATGCACTGTTCTCAGGAGGAGTACAGTATAGACAAATTAAGTAAACGGAAATACTGGATACCTTGATTAGCAACTCAACAAAGGTGTTTCTCTTGAAAGCTATGTCTTTAATATTAAGAGCTGAGAACTTGAGAGGAAGGGTAATTTCTTTTTTTCTGAATTTTAAGGCCATTTTTCCAGTTGCTCTTCCAAAATACCTTGGAGACCTTCCTGATTCCCCTCTATCTCTCATGTATTTGCTCTCAAGATAAAATCAACATATATTCTGGAATGTGATATTCTTACCACCTCTGCTGCTGATACTAGGGTCCATGCCAACGTTATCTCTTGCCTGGTTTACTGTAATAGGATGCTAACTGATTTGGCTTTTTCTGCCTCTGTCCTCTTACAGTATAATTGTGACACAGAGTAAACTTGACCACGTCAATCCACTGTTCAAATTCCACCAATGTCTTTCCATATCATATAAGACCTTTGACTTATAAATCCTACTTTGCTCCTTTTCATCACTCTCTAGTCACACTGGCCTCTTGCTACTTCCTAAACACTGTGAGTAGGCTACTAAATCATGGCCTTAGAATCTGATGTTCCTTTGCCTCGAATATTCTTCCCACAGATATTGAATGGCTAAGTCTCTCTCCAGTGTCACATTTCCTGGTCTTACACATCCATCCTATCTAAAATGATAAACTTTTCTTTGATACTCCCATCCCACTTTGCCTGCTTTATATTTTCACCCACAATATTTCTCATAGCTAACATATTTATGAACTGCATATTCCAACAGAATGTAAGCTACAAAGATTTTTGTAGCAAGAAATATTTGCTGAATGAATAAAGGGAAATGCTAAATTTTGTTCAATTACTATCATTTAACTTAGGTACAATACCATGAATTTCTACAGTTCTTATTTTATTTAGTTTATATTGCATCCTCCACCAGGATATAAATTCCATGAAGGTAGGAATCTTGTTGATTTTAAGTTTTATTTCCTGAGCTTAGAATAATTCCTGACAAATCGTACCTTCTAAAAAAATTTGATGAGTAAATAAACTTTTAAAAATGAGTGTGATCAACATGAACTTCATTTTAAAATCTGGTCTTGGAATATACTTTGTGAACTGCCTGTGGGGACCAATTGGTAAGGTACTGCCAGTGGCATCTAAGAGTTGAGAGAAGTTCCTGGGCAACAGAAAGAAGGAAACTGGGAACCTCAGTCTTACAGCTGTGAGTAAATGAGCTCTTCCAGCAACAAGTTGGACTGGAAGAGGACCCAAGCCCTAGATGAGATCTAAGGCCCCAGTCAACACTTTGATATCAGACTGGTGAGACACTGAGCAGAAAATCCATCCATGTTGTGCTCGGACTTCTGAGTTACAAAAATTTTACAATAATAAATGGTAATGTTTTATACTGCTAAAACAAACAAACAAAAAACCCTGGTCTTGGTGAGATTGAGTCAAGTCTATTAATTATTTGCTTTCTAAATTTTTAAATGAAATATTTGAAAAACTTTAGCAATTATTTTGGTAGATTTTCAAACATATAGAAATAGCTATCAAGGCCAAGTAAGACCTGCTTTGGCTAATCAAATGTTAGCAGATGTGACAAATGACATACTTGATGAGAAGCTGTTGTTGTTGGTTTTTGAGACAAGGTCTCACTCAATACCCAGGCTAGTGTGCAGTGGTATGATCATAGCTCACTGCAACCTCACACTCCTGAGCTCAAGCAATCCTCCTGCCTCAGCCTCCCAAGTAGCCAGGACTACAGGTGTGCACCACCACACCCACCTAATTTTTGTATTTTTTGTAGATATGGAGTCTCGCTTTCTGGGCCAGGCTGATCTTGAACTCCTGGCTTCAAGCAATCCTCCTGCCTTGGCCTCCCAAAGTGCTGGTATTACAGGCTTGAGCCACCACATCCTGCCTTGATGAGAAGTTTTAAATATGGTTGTGTGGTCCAGCTTGACCCTCAGTCATGCAAATGGTATTTTGTATTTAAGGCTTATTCCTTCAATTCAGATATCAAGCAGAGCCACAGCCAACCCACAGCTAACCTGCAGCTAACCTGCAGCCAACATGTCACTTGAATAAGAAATAAATCTACATAACTGTAATCACTGAGATTTGAAGGTTATTTTTAATACAGAATAAACATGAAAGACAACTAATATATCTTTTGTAACTATGTTACCAAAAGATTGAAATTAACCTGAATAAGAATAGCAGCCTTCTCCCTCTGTTTTTGGATATTGACAATATTTTCTCTTTTTCTTTTCTTTAAAATTGTCTGATTCTTGATGGAAGAATTTGGCAGGCCTTCTGTTGCAGCAGTATGTAGCCTTGTGGAGAAATGAATCTGTCTGCGCATGAGGTAACCACGCCAGTATGACTGGATTACAACAGCTGCCATACTATTAAGAGGAGAAAAAAAACCACACATTTTTTTATCTGTAAATACACAGTTGTAGATAAAAGGTCCTCCTAAACAATATTTTAAACAAAGAACACATAAAGTATTATTTAAAAATAAGACCACTTCTTTTGTTTAACCATTGTCATAGAAGTAAAAATAGTAAGAAAACCTTCCAATCTGAAGAAAAGAAATGGGCCAGTAGTTGGATATGTGGGTAAAAGGGAGTTTCATTTGTTTCTTTTAAAGAGGGACATTTATAGAGATTGTGTATCATTCTGGGGATATTTGTCCAGAGAGAAGGGGAAAAAGTGGTGAGGAAGAAGAGAGGGGACAAATGTAGGAGCCAATGTTTACTTGGCAAGAGAGGGTAAAATCCTATTCATTGTCGAGAAATTACCTTCAAATGTAAGAGGAAGGAGGCTTCCTTTACTGTAAGAGGAAGGACCCTATCAGGTGCTTAGGAGCTTCACTTTCTTCTCTGCCCACAAACAGCAAACAGTTAAATTACACTCTTACAGACTCAGTAGTAAATACTTACATTTTTCTGGTCCACACCTATTTGCCAATTTCAGGCAATGAATGGATCAATGTTATGTGTTTTCCATATCCCCTTAAGTTGCCCAGCAACATTAGCAAAATGTGATTTAAAATGTACATTGATTACAAAAGTGGATTGTCGGTGTGTTTAGTAATTTAACTCTTACTAATCGGAAATGTTTTACTTTCCCAACATAGATTATTAGAGGAATATTATCAAGATAAAGAGTGTAGTCAAAGTGCTGACTATTCTCTCTTACTCTGTTTTCAAATTCCTGACATTGGCTTAAAAAGAAGATAAGTAATTCTTGGCCTATCTCCATTTTCTAATGTTTCCTTGAAATAGTTTTCAATAATTTTATAATTGCCAAATCCAATGAAACTTTTTCCTCATACAATTTAGTTTAAGGCAAAGTGGAATGAAGTGATAAACTCTACTAGATATGACCACACATTTTTTTTTCTCATAGTAATACATTTCTGGGAAATTAAAAAGGAATTATGAAGCCATTTTCTATTGCTGTTTTGGCTTATTATCAGTATTACTATCATCATCATTGTTATCGTCATCATCCCCATTTTATGTAAAGCCAGTAGAAGTCTCCAAACTGTCTTACTATGAATAGAATATTGAAGTTAAAGGCTAAAATATATGGTCTAAGATAAGCTACTTGAATTTCCAGTACTTTGAAAAAAAATTCATGTTCCAACAAATCATTTCCTCCTCCTAGGGTAAACAGAACTTTGTAAATTTTGATATAAATATAATTCACATTTATTAATTCAATCGTCCATTCATTACTTCATCTTTTGAACAAAAATGGATTACAGGATTTCAAAGCACCTTTAATAGGCACCTTGGGTGATAAAAGAATCAGAAAACACATTTGCAATATGTAACTAGTAAAAATTAAAAGGCTTATTGGAAAACACATCAAACCTGAGACAGTATCTTATATTTCTTTATAGACACATGCAAGTTTCACAAACTGTAACTGTGAATTTCTTGTAAAGTCATTGATTGCATGAATTCCTCAGCCTAATATCATCAAAATTCTCCAGGGAAAACAAAAACAGAAGGTAGATAAGGGGTATTTTCTTCAGTGACACTAACATATGGACTGCTTTTCACTACATTGAAAGCAGATAAAGAAGCTGACTTTATGGTTTCCTAAATGTAGGGTGCACTACAGGTTAAGAAAAACAACTCCATGATCATCATCATCATCATCATCATATTTTTGGCAAAAATTATAATGTCAAAATTGTCTTTAGAATAATAGCACATGTAAATAATTCTTAGGAAACTCTTATACAATTGGCAATGAATCTCCTAAATCACTGAATGTTGAGATTCGGCAATGGGTATACATTTTCTTTCCCGTTTATTCTTTGGGTCTTTAGTTTATCTATATTTTCAGTTCTTCTTCCTTACTTATTATCATCATTTGGCTATTTTATTTAGGATTAAGAAGTTAAAAATATTGTTTATATGAAATTTCAATAGGCAACATTTGAAGTGTTTGGAGCAAATGCAATCAATTAAACTGATAAAACATAAATCAGAAAATATTAAAGCCACTTTTGATAAATATTAAAAATTTACATTAGGAAATATAAGTTAGTTTCAGCATATCAAATTACTTAACCTAGCTCCCAGAAAAAAAAAAAAAAATTACTCTTTACCCTGACAACTTTCGAAAAAAAGGAAGATTGGGAAAAGCAAGATTTGCTAGCTACTGTGATATTCTGACATTTGCACTGCTCAGCACCAATAATTTATAAGAGAAGCTAAATCTGAGCAATTTTTCTTTTCTTAGCTTGACTGAGGCCAAAAGTAAAAAGAACAAGAAAAAACTGACAGGCCAAAGTAAAACCTAATCTTTGCTGGTTCAATAGTCATTAGCTTTCTAAAATTATTTAATGGTTATAAGGGGGTTTACTTGATTGATCATACAGAATATTGCCCTACCTTATAGATCTATTAATGCCAAAAAATTATAGCACATACATTCAAATATGTGCAAAGATGCTCTTTAAATGTTTATTAAATCAATGGGCAAATAAATGGCACGTGCAAAGGTATATATATATTTTATTTATTTTATTTATTTATTTATTTTTGAGACGGAGTCTCGCTCTGTCACCCAGGCTGGAGTGCAGTGGCGCGATGTCGGCTCACTGCAACCTGGCCTCCCAGGTTCACGCCGTTCTCCTGCCTCAGCCTCCCAAGTAGCTGGGACTACGGGTGCCCACCACAACACCTGGCTAATTTTTTTGTATTTTTTAGTAGAGACGGGGTTTCACCATCTTAGCCAGGATGGTCTTGATCTCCTGACCTCGTGATCCGCCCGCCTCGGCCTCCCAAAGTGCTGGGATTACAGGCATGAGCCACCGTGCCCGGCCTGCAAAGGTATATTTTTAAAAAATGAAAATACTTGATTACTCAGAAAATGTTTTTATTATTTTTAGAGTGTGATATTTTATTTCTCCTTAAAACATATTAATTATTTAGAAATTACAAGGCAGAAAAAAATTCACATTTACTTATTTAAATACTACTAGAAGTTAATCAAATTAATATGCACTATAATGATTTGCATACCTCATGAAAACATAATTAATGCACCTCATGAAAACATAATGGAATCGGTATGAAATATGATTGTGATTTAAATCCTTCAGCAAATTACTAGGTACCATTGACTAATATCATCCATCAAAAGTAGTAAACATACATCTATAAAAGAAACATTATTTACATATCTTACATTTTTTCACTAGGCTCAATATTTTGGTGATTCCTCAGCAAAGAATTTGTCATTACTACTTCCTTAAATGGGCTTCTCATGGTGGGAATACTGCTTGCCTTGCTGTCTTCTCTCTTCTGACATACTAATATTTCCTGATGTCTTCCTTCCATATTTTCACATGTGGAGGAGTTGCTTAATGGGGAGTGGCTGGAGACAGAGTCCATCAATTTCTCAGGAATATCTGGTGAGTCTGGATTACCTTCATGTGCACAAGAGTAGAAGACTCCATTTTGCAGAGTGCTGTCACTGTTTATAGGGGCCAAATGATTTTTCTGGGCTTCTGATTCATCTTTCTTCATGATACTTACATCCCCTCGTTCGTGTGCATGTCGGTATTCAGTACTAAGTATCATCAATTTCTTAAAATAATGACAGAGGTTTTCTGCAGTATCCAAGGTAAATACATCTCTGAACAAATAAATGATGAGAACATTTAATAAGAATAGTATCAGCAAATATTAAAATTTGTGCAAGTTTTGAAAATTTCACTGTATGGCCTCAAATGAATATTAAACTTCACTACAACATTCATTATAGATTATTTCTAGTTGTTTATATAAAAATTGATCTCGTTTATAACAAAATTTGAAAACATTTGTTCAGTTAATTTAGATCCATCAGTCCAGACAAAATGTCTGGAAGTTTTAGGACCATTTTTATTCTAGGTATTTTTGGTACAAATGAATGAGAAAAATTCATGCTTTTATTACCATAAACATGAGAAATCATGGCTGACTAAATTTGGAGAAGTTATTTATGAAATAAAGTTAACAGTGCTTTCTACATTGACTTTTGCCAGGAAAAATATTTGTATTGGACTTTTAAACAAAGAACTTACATTATGGGAAAATTTTTATTCCCATTTATCTCTGGAAAAATAATAATCTATTGCAAAGAGAATTCAAGTACTTTAAGACATAAATGGCTAAGATTCTCTTGAACAATTATTGGATTTCTAGCTTTTGAATTTTATAACTTGTATAATTAATCAAATTTTAATGTTGGCTGGATTTGAAGTTCTCAATAAGAAATGTAAAGGACTTTTCACTTGTATGAGCCTTATTCTTGGCTACATTTTGTCTTCCTTTATTTTTATTTCATGTCTAAAACTTTTTGCTTATTTCTAACATATTTTCTGGCTATATTTAATATATTGCCATAAGCTGCCTAATTTTTTTCTGAAAAAAATACAGTATATAAAAAAATAAAATGTTAATCACATCAAACAAAATGAAAGTTACAATTATTTCTAAAAATGTAGAGACAATTTGATAGCTCCTATGTTCACAAAGGTAATTTTAGACATTAGCATAGGCTCATCAATATATGTTTTATATTTTGTATTTCATTCATTTTGTTGGCTAATAATGCAAAAAAAGGTTTGATATTAGAATATTAAGTGTTTATGGTTACTTGTTGAACTCACCACCACTTATGCATTCAACATATAAAATATAGTCTATTTTACATATTATAAAATTAGAATTTTCTTTCTTCCTATAGACTTTCCATTTGCAATGCTAAAATAAAACTTAAGTTGCAATAAAATAAATAGTCCAAAGGACTACATTTAAAATCTCATGTTGAAATTTGGATTTCAAGGGAATGTCAAGACTCATCTTTACATACAAAATTGTATATTACCACATATATACAAGTAAATATTATTTTAGATTTGCATAAAGACAAATGTAAATAATCATAGTATTTGTTACATTAAACATTACTTATAACAATTGAAATTATTTTTAATGATGTGAGATTTCCTTTTAATCTAAATAGACTATGTTCAAAAATATTTACACAGAAAATGAACTTTTACATAGGACAAGCATATATAAAAGTATTAATAGCAAAACCTTAAGAATATAATTTAGTAAGAAAATTTAGACATTTGGAAGTGCATATTATTTTTCCAATTGCAATGGAGAGTCATTGTAAGTGAAACAATACAAAATCATTTTTGTTTATAATTAACATTTTCTGACATAATGCAAATTAAAAAGTACAGTTTTAGAAATATCAATTATAATGCATTCAGAATTTGAGGTGGGGAATAGGAAGCTTTCTTTCTTCAAAATTTGATTCTGATTACTGTCAACTTCTGTAGTCTAAATAGGTGCAAGTGCTGACTGCTTTTTTCTACTGTGCTCCCATAATACCTTCATACATAAGTATATGTATGCTATTTTAATACATAATATAAATTACATGTGTTATAAAACTTACTTCACTCTATTCTAGGTGTTTACCCAATTTTCTCTTATGTTAATTTGTGAATTATTTGGGGATAGTCTTGCCTACAATAATTGTTGAATAAAATTATGACTGAATAATTGATGAATTTTTGCCTCTTGTCTTGATGCTATCCACATGCTTTCATTTTCTTTATCTAATATTGTAGCATTTAAATATGTGAAATTATGTTCAAAATACATATTAATATATTTCAAGAATAAAAACATGATGCCTAAAGTTTTTTAAAGGTAGAATATCCCCAAAACACACTGTTCTAATCCAAAAAAGTATAATTGTGTTAATCAGAATATTTTAAAATCAAATTTATAAATTACATTACTGATTCTAAATACATCAATGGGAAGATCACAATCTTACCCTTTTCCAGTTATATAATTTTCAATTAGCAAGTTGAATTCTCGAATCTGAGACTGACAAAGTGCAAGGAAACCTGCTGATTCCAGTTGATTGTGTTCTTCAGTGCGGCTTTCTGAATTAGAGTTTAGCATATTGCCATTAAGGATTCTCAGAGCAGGCAACACTTTAAGTAGAGAATCCCTATTGAAAACAACAAAAAAGTTAATAATCCTGATCTTGATAAGGAGAGTATATATCTAAATAAGCATATGCTGATCATTTAAATAATACAAGCACAGGATATATATCTCAGAAAATGTGACTGTAGGGAAAATGATAGAGTTAGATTTTGTTGTTGTTGTTGTTGTTGTTGTTGTTACATTTCTTTAAAAAGCATGGCATCAGGTCATATAGAAAGTTTTAGAGTTAGTCCTTTAACCTTTTTCTTCTAAAACACAAATGAAAGATTGAAACTTGGAAACTCAGGCTGGAATTTGGAGTGTAAAAAGATGCATTATGAAAAGAATAATAATATTAGATAAACTTTTAAACAGAAGATAACTATAATAATCTTACCAAAAGTTGTCTTTTATTTCAGAAACAGAGGTATATTCTGACTGTTTCTCTTAGTAAAATATACTGAGAGTAGGACTAAAACAAGAGAGGTAGGATATTACCCTGCTTATCATGATCTGGAACATCTAAAATTATATTTTCTCCCGAATCTTGCTAAGGATTATAAAGGTAAAAATCTTCAAGGTATTTGCAAAAGTCTGTATCAATTTTTGGTGGTGCGCACCTGTAGTCCCAGTTACTTGGGAGGCTGAGGCAGGAGAATCACCTGAACCGGGGAGGTGGAGGTTGCAGTGACCCAAGATCGTGCCACTGCTCTCCAGTCTGGTGACAGAGCGAGGCTCCATCTCAAAAAACAAAAACAAAAACGAACAAACAAACAAACAAAAAACTAATGCTGTGAAAAAGCCAGGTCAGACAGCAAGAGCTTTCCATCAAGCTCAGCCATTTAGAACCACTAGCCGAAACCCTTCTCAAGGAGAGTGTAGGTCTCTTTTCACCAGACTGCTGATAGTTACAGGGGAAAAGTGAAGTCCTTCAATAAAGTTAATCCCTTAATTAAAAACTAATAGTTCCTATGGGGAAACTATACAACTCTAATGAAAGATATCCAAGAGGAACTAAATAAATTAAGAGATATCCCAATGGGGGGGTTCATGGATAGGAAGACTCAATATTGTCCAGATGTAAGTTATTCCCTTATTGATCTATAGATTAAACTCACTCCCAACCAAAATTATAGCAAGGTATTTTGTGGATATCAACAAAGTGTTTCTACAGTTTATATAGAGAGGCAAAAGATCCAAAATAGCCAACTCAATATTGAAGGAAAACAACAGTTAGAAGACTGACACTAACTGACTTCAAGACTTAATATGAAGCTATAGTAATAAAGACAGTATGGTATTGGTGAAAGAATAGACAGATCAAAGGAACAGAATAGAAAGTCCAGAAATAGACCCACACAGATATAGCTAACTGATCTTTGGCAAAGGAGCAAAACCAGTACAATAGAGCTAAGATAGTCTTTTCAACAAATGGTGCTGGGACAACTCAAAATCCACATGAGTAAGCATGAAGCTAGACAGACTACACCCTTCACAAAATATTATCTCAGAAGGAATCAAAGACCTAAATGTAAAATATACAATGTTAAAACTCCTAGAATATAACATAGGAGGAAATCTAGATGACCTTTGGTATGATGATGATTTTTTAGATAAAATGCAAAAGGTATGTCAGTGTGTAGGAAGGAGAGTTCAAAAATCACCAAAGGTATAATCAAGTAAAGAAAAAATACATTTGATTTCATTAAAATTAAAATTTTCTACTGTATGAAAGATGATCTCAAGAGAATGAGAAGACAAGCCACAGATTGGGAGAAAACATTTCAAAAGATGTATCTGATTAAGAACTGTTATCCAATATATCAAAGAACAAAAGTCAACAATCAGAAAATGCACAAACTAATTTAAAAATAGGCAAGAAACCTCAACAGACACCTTACTAAAGAAGATATACAGATTACAAGTCAGCATATAAGAAGACGTTCAACATGATATTCATTAGAAAATTGAAAATTAAAATAACAATGAGACAATGTGATACCACTACGTACCTATTAGAATGGTCAAAATCCAGAAATACTGACAATACCAAATGCTGGTGAAGATACAGAGCAAGAGAAACTCACATTCATTGCTGGTGGGGATGCAAAATGGTACAGCCGCTTTGGAAGACAATTTGACAATTTCCTATAAAACTAAATTAAATCTCACCAAATGACCCTGCAATAACATTCCTTGGCATTTATTCAAATGAACTGAAAATTTATATTCACACAAAAATCTGTAAAGAGATGTTTATAGCAGCTTTATTCATAATTGCCAAAACTTGGAAGCAACCAAGATGTCATTCAGTAGGTGAGTGGATAATAAACTGTGCTACAACTAGAAAATAGGATATTATTCAGTGCTAAAATGAAGTGAACTAGGAAGCCATGAAAAGAGGCGGAGAAAAGTTAGGTGCATATTATTAAGTGAAAGAAGTCAATATGAAAAAATTCACATACTATATTGTTCCAATTTAATGACATTCTAGAAAAGGCAAAACTATTGAGACAGTAAGATCGCTAGTTGTCACGGGTTGGTGGGAGGCAGAGATGAATAGGCAAAGCACAGATTTTAGGGCTGTGAAACTATAGTTTATCATACTACAATAGTGGATACATGTAATTATATGTTTGTCAAAACTTGTAGATTATAAAACACCAAGAGTGAACCCTAATGTAAACTATGGACATTGAGTGACAATGTCATTGTAGACTCACTGATGGTAACAAATACACCTCTCTGGTGCAGAATGTTGATAACAGGAAAGGTTGTGCATGTATGGGGATGAGGTATGTAGGAACTCTGTACTTTCTGCTCAGTTTTGCTGTTAACCTATGACTACTCTAAAAATAAATTTTATTAATTAAAAAAAGAAAGTAACAACTCCTAAACGCTAAATTAAGAATGACAAGGCAAGATTATTAAAATGTTAAGATTTAAGAAGTAAAACTTCAGGCAGATCTCTACCTAGATTGTAGAGTCTAAGATGAAATATTCATTAATACAAACAGTTGTGAACTATAATTTTAGCATATGTATATATATTATAAAAGAAGTGGCCCATGAAGGCAAAAATGCCTAGGGCCAACCAAAGTAATAATGTATCTCTGTGTATAGTTATAATCTTGGTAGTCTTGGTAACAGTAAATTAAAAAATAATTACAAGAGATAAATAAATACATTTTCCTCTATAAAAGCAAAAAAAAAAAAAAACACATAGTTTTTCATGTACTGAGAACAGAAATAGCTCCCAACCCCCACTCTGCTCCCTCCCCTGAAAGAAAACTGAAACTTTTTTCTCATCAATATTTAAATAAGGGAAGAGGGAAATAAATTGGATTTGTTTCTTCAAGGTAATTATCAGATGATCTACATATTATGAAGCAGATAAAAAGCTTGATGCTTTGCTAATAAATAGTTTGATCAAGTTAAGAAAATATGAGTTCATATATTTTGAACTTGTTTAGTAGTTTTGAAGCTACCAATGTTTACCAAATCATAAACTACCCTATTTGCCACAAAGTAATAAATAACATACATCATGTTTCTGGTTGCATTAATTTTAAGACATGGTTCAAAGGCAGAATGTTATATTAAGATAACAGCTATTCATCAGAGGGGTTATGAGATAATCAGAGATAATCACCAGGGACAATCTTTGACCAGGGCTTTCTTCAGAACAAAGGAAGGTTACTTTCTGAAAATAAAACTGGTAACAATAAAAAATAAATGAAGAAATCAGCTATCCATAATCCACCTCACCAAGTTGTTTACTGTATTACTGATGAAGCTACATTGTATTCTAAATCTCCATAAAATTACTCAGTCAAGTTTCCTTAAAGGCATGACTGTGATGTCAAAATAACTTATTTAATTATGATTATAAAATGCCAGGCATGAACTAATGATGTTTTTAAGATGTGATAATAAAAGGTACTGACAGTTAAGAATGCATCTCTTCAACCAGTATCAAAAAGAAGATACTCTGATTCTGTTGCTGGACCTTTTTCAAGACTCAATTTCCTAAATTAGAAGACTAAACATAAAGCTTCAACAACTTGATGGAAATAGCTCTTGAGAATAACCCACAGTTTATTCTAATTCTGTGGATGCCAAGCAGATTTTTGTCTGACACCTTGATCTCTAGAGTGGACCTGAGTGAATGAATGTGAAAAAAGGAGGTCTGCCAAAGTCATGTTCTAGTCTTTGAAACAGATATATCTTACAAGAAAAATTAATAATGCAGATTTTCTTTTTTAAGTTGTATCTTTTTGGAGTTATATAAAGCAGATTTTTTCTTCTCCTACAGTATAATAATTTCTAGTTAAATAGTAACAGTAAACTGTTGAAACTTCCATACTTTTCACCGGAAAAAAGTGATCCTGGATCCACAGTGGTAGTGCAAACGCAATAATGCCTGGGAGACCCTTTTGAGTAGCCATCTTTCAAGTCTCATTTTGGCTGAATGAGAAGACATCATCAAAGCAAGATAATACTCAGGCTGCTACCTGATATTCCCAAGGTCTAACAAACTGATTCTTATTCACTCTCTATATTCCTCAAGGAAGAAATTCAAGGCTAGATCCTTATATTGTGCCTCCAACACTGCAGCGCAGTGTTTCTGAAATGACTGGCTATGAACTACTGTATCAGTTGTACCTGGCGTGCTTTGAAAAAATGCAGTCTTTCCACATGCACGCAAATGTTCATTGCAGCACTACTCACAATAGCAAAGACATGGAATCAATCTAAATGACTATCAATGACAGATTGGATAAAGAAAATGTGGTACATATACACCATGGAATATATGCAGCCATAAAAAAAAGAGAATGAGATCATGTCCTTTGTGGGAACATGGATGGAGCTGGAGGCTATTATCCTTAGCAAACTAAGGCAGAAACAAAATACTACATTTTCTCACTTTGAAGTGGGCTAAATGATATGAATTTATGAACACAAAGAAGAAAACAACAGACATTGGGGTCTACTTGAGCCAGGAGTGTGGGAGGAAGGAGAGGAACAGAAAAGATAACTATTGGGTACTGGGCTTAATACCTGGGTGAGGAAATAATATATACAACAAACCCCCACGACATGTGTTTACCTGTATAACAAACCTTCACATCTGCTCCAAAACCTAAAATAAACGTAAAAGAAAGAAAAAAAGAAAACTGCTGTCTTTGATTGTATGAAATAACCCTGCTGATAGGTTGGGGTAAGCTTTATTTTTTAAAGATAGCCTTCTTTATGCACACTAAAGAATAAGAATCGGGCCGTGGGTGGTGGCTCACGCCTGTAATCCCAACACTTTGGGAGGCTGAGGCGGGCGGATCACGAGGTCAGGAGATCCAGACCAGCCTGGCTAACACGGTGAAACCCCGTCTCTACTAAAAAAAAAAAAAGTACAATTAACCAGGCGTGGTGGTGTGCGCCTGTAGTCCCAGCTACTCGGGAGGCTGAGGCAGGAGAATGGCGTGAACCCAGGAGACGGAGCTTGCAGTGAGCCGAGATCGTGCCACTGCACTCCAGCCTGGGTGACAGAGCGAGACTCTGTCTCAAACAAACAAACAACAACAAAAAAAGAATTTGCTAAGTACAATAAGAAATATTGTGGCACTGCTGCAGTTATACCCTAATAATTTGTTCACCGGTTAACATTTCTACTGTTTTACATAAAGAGTATGACCGTGTCTTAGAACAGTATTCCTGGAACTCTGAATTTAGAGAGTACATTTCAAATACATAGATAGTGGGCTTCTATGCATAATAATTAATGACAAAATGAAGAGCTATTTTAACACAATAATCTAATATAAATATTTGTTTTATCAGAAAAATGAACAGATAAATATATTTTACTATAAGCATATTTTATTTAATAAAAGATATTTTATACTCCAAACAACAAAAACAATAAAAATAAATATATTCAAAGATAATATGGAAGTATAGGTTTGTTTCTAGTTGTTGCAACTGTTACTACACAAAAGTTGTTCAGATGGAAACTGATACCAGATCAGCAAGGAACAAAGTAATGATTTTATCATGAAATACTATATCTTGGTCATAGATGCTGATATAAATATTACATCCAATATTTCAGGTATGGGGAACAATTTTAGGGAATGTGGATCAAGAGAGGTTGAATTTTTACATTAGGAATACTTTGATGTTCTGTTTATCACCTTTATATAAAAAGTTTCCAAATAATTTAGCATTTGGAATTCTTTTGAATGTAGATATTTAGTTTCCTTGGATATTTAAGACTATAACAATATCTTGAAATTTGTGATTTATATAATCAGTATCCAGATTGGAGTTAGTGTTTTATTTTAAACATTTTCTTCATGTTATTTACTTATTAAAGAACAATCCACAGAACTGCATAACAGAGCAGTGCATGGATTGGTCTCAAGTTCTAAATGCAGACATATAAGAGTTTATGATGAATATATTAGAAAGTGTCATAACAAGTTGATGAATGTTGGAAATGAAGTATTAGAATACTGTGAGATCTCAACATTAGTTTTTCCAGCTGGGCGCCTCCTAATCAAGGGCTGAACCAATATTTCATTTGGTGAAAACTTCCTGGTGAATATTCCACCACTTAAGAAGCTCTATTAATCATGAATGAATGAGAGAAATTCCCAAAGGAGATTTCAAACTGAGTCTATGGATTAAGTTTTAAAAAGAGATTTTTTAGTACATCAGCATTGTCCCTGTTATCACTGGCTAGACATGAAAGTAAGAAGCCAATTGGGAAAATTTATAACTAATCCTTTTGTTGGTATCATGGGGTTATGTAAAGTTCATTGGAATATACTGCTTAAAGTTTGAGTTGATCCTTTGATTAATAAATCCATATTTTATAGATTTCCAGATTTAAAACCCTTTAGATAAATGAATTTCTCAAATTAAATATAGGCCAACTGATGTAAATGAAATTTGACAGCCAACATTCTAAAGTGGGAATTACTCTAGTCCAGAAAAGTTCATTTAAATATAGAAATTATAATAGCCAAATAATTTTTCATACTTATAATATAAATACTATTTATTTTATTTCATATTGCTTCTTCTTATATATTTTCTGTAAAACTCTAAAGTATATAAACTTAACAAAAGCCATAAAATGTGAATATTTATCTTTACAAATTTGTAATAAAATATGTCAATTTATTTTCCAACAAGTATGTTTTAGTCAATAAAAAAAGTGTTCATGCTTCATGCAAACAAAATGATAAAAAAATACATTGAAAGATTATTTGAGACATTAATTTTGTTTCTGGTTGTTGAAACTGGCAATGTGGCAGCTGTTTGGATGGAAAGTGACACCAGATCAGCAAGATAATTCATGTCATTTTTGCTCAACAACTAACAAAAAATTCATGGCCCTAAAAGGACTTGCTCTGAATAATGGGAAAAGCTAATATTTTTTATTTGTCGTCTAGGCTTGGCCTATATAGTTACCAGGAAAAAAAACATCTACCTAAAAACCCATCAGATATTTTCATTATAAATAGTATTACCTGCCAAGCAGTACCTTTTAGATGTAATTATACTCTTGTTTTTGTATGAGAAGTTTCACTTTAAGATCTAGCTCCTAAAAATGAGGATCCCAAACTTGGAGATTAGGAGTACTTTAAACTCAGTGTAAAAGAAGCCTAGCCCCAGAACTTGAGCCACTACAGGTAAGTGGAAATATCGATTGCTCTATTCCAGGTGAGGGGGTCCTACACCCAGCGCACGAAAGGTCTAGAAACACATTTAGGTGGCCTTTCATACACACACACACACACACACACACACACACACACACACAACTCATTTGAATAACTGAAGTTTCTGATAACCTTATGACTTGACATCAACAGTTGATATTTCTTATAGTAATATGTCCTAGAGTTCAGTTTCTCTGGAAACCTGGGGAATGTGATAAATACTATAGTACTTTAGAAGTCTAAGTACTGTAGTTTCACAATTCCTGATACTGATAATTACTGTGAATTAGCAATAACATCAGTTGTCAATTTATCAGGAATAACATTTCTAATCATTAATGTAAAATTAAATGAGTTCAATAAAAAAATTTGGCAGAAGGGGGCAGAAACACACAATTTGTCAAGGCTTTACACATTATAATGTAATTAAATACTGTAATGTATTTGTTCAACAAATATTTTGGGGTGTCTATTACATACAAGGGACTGTGCTGGTACTATGTAACCAAAAGCAAAAACAATAAACCAAATTTTTTCCATTAGGGATATAACATTTTAGATGGCTGTTTTAGATTATATCCTTTTAAAAATTAATGGATATAAATAAAATTTCTCAATTTAACAGATCTCAGTGAAATGCTACAACACAAACCTGAAATGGACAAACTAAGCGCAATCTACACAATTCAGTACTGCAGATCAAGCTGTTAAACTCTCTGGGTAAATGAATATATGTCCTTTAAAAAAATAAAGGAAATACACTCCTCTGCACCGTCCAGAATTTGTTTCCAAGATATAAATGGTAATTCTGTCACCAACTATGTTTCCTTCTGTTCTCTTTAAAATTGCAATTCTGTTCTTGTATTCAACAAAAGTTAAGGAAACTTGTCTGAACATTTGTATTCAAGGTGCCGCAAATGTCTCCAGATTGAGAATTGACCATATGCATCCAAAGGGCACGTAGTGAAGGGCTAAAGTGTAATATTAGTAAGGAAAAGTGATTATATCCTTTTCCCAATAAATGACGATAGATATTTATCTCTGAGTAAACAGAATGCCAACTTGCTAAAGCAAAAAGGCAAGAGGGAAGCCATAAGTTTATTATAAATTAATAAGAGGCAAGAAAAACCATCCAGACATTCGGGAGAACAGGGATTTTGTGCCCTAAAGATAGCCTGTGAGATAGTAAGTTAAAAGATCTTATCTGTAAGAGAATGAGAGAGGAAGAGTACGTTCTCATTACATGAGTCCAACTAACGTATTTTTAATGGCATCCCTGAAATCACATCTGAATAAGTAAAATATTTGAAACTTCCCTAAAATAACCCATGCCTTGAGGCAGTGACCAATTTTCTCTGGTAGAAATAAGAAGTGCCTGGGACAATGCAAGAAATATATCCAGAAATAAAAATGTAAACTGCCATTTTTTTTTTTTTTTTTTTTTTTGAGACAGAGTCTCCCTCTGTCGCCCGGGCTGGAGTGCAGCGGCACAACCTCGGCTCACTGCAAGCTCCGCCTCCCGGGTTCACGCCATTCTCCTGCCTCAGCCTCCGAGTAGCTGGGACTACAGGCGCCCGCCACCGCGCCCGGCTAATTTTTTGTATTTTTTAGTAGAGACGGGGTTTCACCGTGGTCTCGATCTCCTGACCTCGTGATCCGCCCGCCTCGGCCTCCCAAAGTGCTGGGATTACAAGCGTGAGCCACCGCGCCCGGCTAAACTGCCATTTTTATAACTACAGAATCCCCAGTACCCAAAGAGATTATTTCAGAACATAAAATTCTTCTTGCGTTGTCTTTCAGAAGCAAAACTCTTAAAAAGCAAAAGAAAGCCATGAGAAAAGAATAGCATATGTTTAGTATGAATGGGAAAACAATATATATTCCAAGTTAGAAATATTTCTTATGTTATTAATGTAAAAAGTATAGAAATAGCCTATTTATACATTAACTTTAATATTAATAGAAAATATTAATATTGGTTTTAAAAACTATGTGTAAATAAAAGAGAGGAAATAATATCAAGGATATAAACTTTATAAAAATCATTTTCAGAGAAAATAGATCCAAATCTAAGAAGATGTAGTCTAGCTATTCAGGAGATGATAAACTATACAAGATTGAAGAATGTCCTATCAAAGAATATAATAAAATGAACAATATTTATTTAATCTTTCCATCTCTGGAAAATTTTATACTTTAGATGTTTTTAGAAATCATTTTTTAGATATTTTGACATTTTTTAGAAAACTGTGCATGCAAACATGTCGTATCTAATGTACGCTAATTAATCTCTGCACCTCAATTTTTATATATTAAGAAAATGAGAGAATTGAGTGTGTGTGTGTGTGTGTATATACATATATATATATATAGAATGTGTAACACCATATACATATATATGGTACATATGTCCCCTTCCAGCTCTATTCTGGAAGAATCTGTACAATAATTTGGGGCTATTTTCAAGACTGAATTTTAGCCCTTTATAATTTCTGGACTCTAATAAATTTGGTCACTTGTTTCCTAATCTCTTATCAGTTTGCTGATGAAAAAAGTCTTCCTAAAATGCTTATTTCTGGTAGAAATACAAAATGTCTGGGACAATGCCAGAAATATATTCAGAACTAAACATGTAATCTACTATTTTTATAACCACACATATATTCAAATGTTCTCTATTGCTCACTAAAAACAATAGCTAATATTTTCTTAGTGTGCCAGGTAAGAGGCACTCTATAAAATGCTTTCATGTGGTAGCATATTTAGCCTTCACACAGACTGTTAGTGTTGGCTGATATTATTGTTCTTTACGTTTTCTAGCCTCTCGTGAAGTAGGTTTGGTGATGACTAGTTACATGAATGGAACTAGTCAACGGAATGGAATATGAGTGAAGCGATGACTGCCTTGTTCTTTACCTTTTCTAGCCTCTCGTGCAGTAGGTTTGGTGATATGACCAGTTACATGAATGGAACTAGTCAACGGAATGAAATATGAGTGAAGTGATGACTGCGACCTCTGAAAGCAGAGTGGTTATATGTCAGTTGTACCTTCCCTATGGTCCCTTTCCCTCTCTCCTACCACAATCCACTAGCTTACAAAAGCCAAGTACAGTGAAGTCACATGAAACAGGTCTACAAAATGGAAGCAGCCTGAGTTTCTGAGTCTGCCTCCATTATACAGGCTGAACCCACATCAAATGTAATGTAAACAAGAAATAATCTAGTATTGAACCACACAGATTTCTGGGTTATTTTTCATGAAGCCGAACCTATATTACCCTATGAGATAAGTACTATTCAAATCATAAGGTATCTAGGCTTTTGTAAATACCTCTCTAAAATGAGAATCACAATTACAGAACCCAACTTATAGGGCTGCTGTGAAATGAAGTAATATATAGAGAGAGTACTTCATCTATTCTCTGACCACTGTAAGTACTTGATTTCTCATCTCCCTCCAATGGTATTTCCCAGTATACCCATTTTACATCTGAAAAGACTAGCTTCAAACAGAGTCTAACTACACATCTGACCTTCCTTACTTTTCTTGGATATTCCTCCACCAGAATTGCTTTTATTATTTCTTGATGATTTTAAATCTTAGCAAACTTTTGAGGTTTAACTAAAAGTGTGCCCCTTTAGCCAAGGCCGTTTCTCCTTGTCACACTAAACTGAGATGATTTTTCTAAATTTCTAAAGCTTATATGTTGCCTACAATAATCATTTGACACTAGTGTTTTATTAGACACAAAAACTCTAAGAGTTACGAGCGTAGATTTTGCAGCCAGACTGCATGGGTTAAATTTCCTGGCTCCTCTACTCGATAGCTATGTAACCTTGGTCAAGTTATTTAGACTTTATGGGACTCACTTTCCTCAACTATAAAATGGGATGCTGGGTTACATACATAATTGATTAGGCATATTGTATAGATTAAATGAGAACAGTGTTGAGCACAGAGTGAATGTTGTATTAGTGGTTTTGATCATTATTATTTTTCATGGTCATCAATTCTGTGCCTACATTTTATCTCCCCAATATGATTAGAAAAATGTCTTAAAATTATGAGTTATATTAAATTTCCTTCCCAATGTCCAACATGTTAGGACACTGAGGACATTGCATACAGGAGGAATTCATTAAATACTTGGTGATTGAATAAGATGCCATATATAATCTGGTTAACATGGTAATGGGAAATAGTAAATTTTTGTTATCTTACCACGTTCTAAGAATTGTTCTAAATAAATCACGTGTATTATACCATTCAGTTCTCATAACCACTCCATGAGATTATCATCCTCATTTTACTACTGGGGATTCAGAGACATAAAAAAGTTAAGTTAGAGCTGGGCGTGGTGGCACACACCTGTTGTCCCAGCTACTCAGGAGGCTTTGGTAAAGGAAATGCTTAAGTCCAGGAGTTCAAGGCCATCCTGGGCAACATAGAAAGACCACATATCTAAAAAAGAAAATTAAGTTACTTGTCCAGGATCACACAGTATGGGGTAGGGGTAGAATATCTTTGTTTTAAAATGGTGGTTTTCAAACTTTAGTATATATCAGAATCATCAAAAGGACTTCTTAAAGTACAGATTACTGAACACCATTCCTAGGTTTCTGATTCACTAGGCTTGGATGGTGTCAAAAATTCTGCATTTCTGCTGGGTTTCCAGGTGATGATGAATGATGCTGGTCAAGAGACACACCTTTGAGAACCACTGTACTAGGTCATACTCTTTCATCTGTGTTGCACAGCTTAACATACACTTGGAAAAGACATTTCTAAACTAGAAGTTGACAAATTTTTTTCTAAAACATGTGGAAACATGCCAGATTTCCCTAAATAACATTGTACTATTAGAAACTTTTTTTGGAAACCTAGCTCTAAAGAAAAAAGGAAGAAAAATGGACTTTCTGGGCCAAGACAATAACTCTTACCAATATGCAGTAAATTACACAGGTGTTTGAGTTAGTGTAAAAATGCTTCTATCTTCTTAACCAAAGACCAAGTAACAAATCCAGGAAAAAAATTAATCTAGAAAGAGTGTCAGAGGTTTGCAGAAGCCTCAGACAAGAGTGGGAAGAGAGACTATTCCCCAGAATCTAATAGCTTGTTCTACAGGTACATTAAGTCAGATCTGGGAATTTTAAACATAACCAGACATTTAATTCTTCTGTAATATATCGTATACTCCTCTGAAATTGTCAAATCCAGGGTCTTCCTGGACATGGCCACACCTTGCAGAGAAACCAAATCAGGGCAAAAAGTCAACAGCTTCTGCCCTAGGATCAGGTGTTATAGCTATTTTTTTTCTTTAGTCTGTGTTTTGTTCATAAATGTATTTTAACTGCCTGAACAAGTTGACAAGTTTTCCTGATTTGATTTAAACTCTAATGGTCCTAATATATATTTTGCTACCTAATATGTATTTTAGTAAATGTGTGCCTTCCCCTATACTTAGCATGTTTGTATTGGCAAACTCATTTTCCTAAATTGTAGCCTTGTTTATGCTTGGCTTGTCCTGCCTTGATGTACCAGTGAAATGACAGTATAAAAATGTCAAATGTACTATAGATAACGTGAAACCATCTCAAAAATGAATGTTCTGAGCATAAAAAAAGACAAAAGTGTAAGCCAGAATGATCACCAATTCCACAATGGAAAATTTCACAGTGGACATATGCAAATTCTCTCAGTATTCTGGGAGGTAATTCACTTAAACTTGGCAAATCAGTAATCTTCTGTTGATGTGTAAGAAAAAGCCATCTAAATTCAGGGGAAAGAACCAGTAGAAACTGAAGGCAGAACTATAGGAACTGACATAGGAGATTAGTTCCCACAGGCAAAGTTAAAAGGATACATAGAAGACTGGGCACAGTGGCTCACATCTGTAATCCCAGCACTTTGGAAGACTGAGGTGGGAGGATTTCTTGAGCCCCGGGGTTCGAGACCAGCCTGTCTCTATATGAGACATCTGGAAAAAATACTCAGAAAGTTGTCATCATAGTAATAGGGCTAAATTAGCATTAGTCCAAAGATTTCTTTGGACCATTCTAACAGAACTTAAAAGCAAGCTTAGAAAGTATCTCATTAGTGCCAAGTAACTTAGCCACTGCACACCAAACACAAAATAGAGGCTATTTAAAGTAATACAATGAAATTAAGCATTGGGAATATAAAATTCAAAATGTCCAGAATACAACCAATACTGACCAGGCATGTAATGAAGCAGAGAAATATGATCCAGAATCAGTGAAAAAAAAAATCAACACAAATAGACCTTCAAATGATAGAGATGACGGAAAGAACAGATAAGGAAGTTAAATTAATACAGCTATTATTAATATTTTCCATATGTTCAAGAAGGTTCCAGAAAGCATGAGCATGATTAGAAGAGAAATTACAAATGTTAAATACATAAATTCATATAGATGAAAAATATATCTGCAATCAGAAATGAAAAATAGATGAGACTGAAAGCAGAGTAGATACTTAAACAGAAAATATCAGAGAATTTGAAGACAAAGCAATAGAAACTATTCGGAGTGAGTGAGGCACAGAAAGGGAAAGAAATAATAATAAGTAAAAGAAAACAACAACAGCAACTCCTGGGATAATTCAACTGGTCTGATATTGTTGAAACTGGAGTCCTACTAGGACAGAATAGGTAGTGAAAGGGAGAACAAAAAAATCTGAAAAAAATGGCCATAAATTTTCCAAATTTTATGAAAATGGCAGATCCAAAAAGTGTGATAAATCCCAAGTAAACTAAATGCAACCACACCAAAACATACTGTAATCAAATTGCTGAAAACCAGTGATCAAGAGAAAATCTTAAAATCATTCTTAGACAGAGAAACAAAGACAAGAATGTCAGTAGACATTTCTCACCAGAAACAATGAAAGCCATAAAAGAGTGGAGAGATGTTTTTAAAATACTGGGGGAGGGAACTTATTGCAAAAAAGCATGAGGTATTTCTTAAGGTGATAAAAATGTCCAGTTTTTCACAAAATATTCATATTCATAAAAATGATAAAAATTATGATATGTAAGTTATCACAAAATAGCTAATTTTTGAAAAAAGATGGTGGTCAATTTGGGGGAAATGGTGTTAGTATATTATTAGAAGTGTAAATGAGAAAACTTTTTCTATGAAAATGTATTAAAAATTACAAAATATTTTTCTTGGTTTACATTTAGGTATTGCAATATTCCAAAGAGGAGCAAGAATTTAAACATGCTTATCACACAAACTTTTTTACAGACACCATCCTTCTCTTTCAAGAAAATAAAACAAAACCAAATTACTCTCAAAAAGGAAACAATTTAAGTAGGAAGCTATGTAATTAGATGATTGGCAAAAAAGCAATTCTCAACAAATACCTTTTCTATAAATGCAAAACCCAAGTTAATATCACACTAAACTTGTCACATAATTAATGGTTTACATTACAATTTTAATTTCAATTTTGTATTAGTTCATACATGTGCAAGAAAATTATTTTAGAATAAAAACATTTTTAAAACTACTTTTACAAAACTTTTTTGGTTTAAAATGACTTTTAATTTTTTAATTAACTTATCCCAGGTAATTGTTATTCATAGGACAATTTTTATCAAACTGTTTTTTCTGCAACTATAATAATGGATATTCATGGGGTGCAACAATGCTTCTTTACCTCCAGTTTGTTTCTTGAAGAAGTGGGTTTCCAGTGAGAGACAATTCACGGAGAGAATAGCATGCATCAAACCATTTTATGGCACTTTTAAGATCTACAGAAAATAAAATCATTTTGAAAGGTATCACAGATTTAGAACAAATATCATAAATCTAGGACCACTGTATTTACTGGTTACCTATTAAAGAAAAGTAATATTTTTATTTCTTCTGCAGAATACTACATGCTTTTTAAAGAAGACTGTGTTAAGAACACAGACTATTGTCAGAATATATGTTTCTACCATTTAACGGCTGTGTGAACTTTTGCAAATCTGCTTTACAGTTCAGGTTCATATCTGTCTTATAGGGTTAGGATTAAATAAGATAATGTGTATGAGACTTAGAATAGTTTGTGACAGATTGTAAGCACAAAGTCTGAAGAAGTAAAATCTAAAGTAATAGCAGAAGTGTTAAAATTGTATATACAACGAAATAGAATTGCATGGTCCTTTTTGCCTTTAAAAAAGTGAATATAGGGCCAGGGGCAGTGGCTCACACCTGTAATCCCAGCACTTTGGGAGGCCGAGGCGGGCAGATCACTTGAGGTCAGGAGTTTGAGACCAGTGTAACCAACATGGAGAAATCCCGTCTCTACTAAAAATACAAAATTAGCTGGGCATGGTGGCGCATGCCTCTAATCCTAGCTACTTGGGAAGCTGAGGCAGGGGAATCACTTGAACCTGGGAGGCGGAGGTTGCAGTGAGCTGAGATCGTGCTATTGCACTCCAGCCTGGGCAACAAGAATGAAACTCTGTCTCAAAAAAAAAAAAAAAAAAATAGAAAGAAAACTAAAATGACCTGTCCTAAAATAGAACAAAACTAAGCCCGGCAGGAACAAAATTATTTAAAAATTATTCATAATTAATTTGACTTCCTGCAAGAATAAAACTTACCATCCTTTAAAGGAAGACAACAACACCCTGACTTACTGGACTGTCTACAATGTTCGATGCAGAATTAGCTACAATGTTCAACAAATAGTTAAAATTTACTAGACATCCAAAGAAATAGGAAAACATAAGCCATAGTTATGAGAAAAGCAATCAATGGAAACATATCCCAAAGAAAACCAAATGTAAAACAATGTTTGCACAAAGATGGCAAAGTAATTCAATTATGAAAAAAAGCGTATTCAACCAGTGTGGCTGGAACAATTCGATATCCATATAAAAAATGAACTCAACTTCTACTTCACACCATACATAAAAATTAATTTGAGAGGGATCATAGGCCTAACAGTAAAAATTGAAAGTACAAAAGCTTCTAGAATAAAGCACAGAAAATTATCTTCTCAATCTGGGAGTGAAAAATTTATTACAAAAGGACACACAAAAATAACAAAAAAATTAAAATATCTACCCATCTAAATAAATAAAGAAATTTAGAAAATTGATAGGTAAAACAAAGGCTAGAAATTTATAAGACAATGATGTCCAGAATACATAAACATTTTTATAGATCAATAAGAAAAATATAAACAATCACATTTCCAAAATGGTGAAACACTTGAATAGACACAACAAAAGAGGGTGCAAAAATCACCAATAAACACTTGTAAAGAGGTTCAACGTCTTTATGCATCAGGTCAATGCAAACTAAAACCACAATGAGATAACATAGCAAAGTATTAAAAGCTCTCTAGAATGGAGCAATTGTAACTCTTATTTCTGGTGGGGTTGTAAAATGTTCCAACTACTTTGGAAAATAGTATGTCAGTTTCTTTTAGAGTTACACCTACTCTATTATCCAACAATTACACTCTTACACATTTACCCAAGAGAAGAGAAAACTTAAGCCTGCAAAAATATTTGTACAAGAACCACAGGAACTTTGTATTCATAACCCCCAAACCACAAACAATCAAAGTATATTCAACAGGGAAATGGATAAACAAATTGTGATATATTCATATATCCCTTACACTTCAGAAAAATAAATTAATTAATATATAAAGTGGTAAAATGTCAGATGCTAATATCACACAAAGAAAGTTGTAGAAAAAAATGAATGTACTGTTTGATCCAATTAATATAAAGACAAAATTAATGTGTGGTGATAAATTCAGTCTGTGGCTGCATCTAGGAGTGGACTGACTGGGACTGGGAATGAGGAAATTTTGAGGAAAGTAAGAAGTCAATTCAAGTCATGATTCTTTAATAAATTTTTAATGAGTAACTACTCTATACCTGTTAGAAAGGTATACTGTTTGCTCATCTTCATTAGGCTATTCATTTCATAAGTAAAAGATGTATGACTTTTAAATAAAAGCATAACTGTGACTTTGGCTAGGCCTACCAGAAAGATGTGGAAGTAATATGACTGTAAAAGTGGAAATAAAATTTCAAGTGAATTATTTCAGCATGCCTTATTTTACAGGTTTATTATATGTAAATGCCATTAATTCATGCATTTAAAACAACCTCTTATCATATTTGAAACAGAAAGTCAAAAGTCTATTATTTAAAATATATATATTATGCTAAACTTACCAGAAAGACAATTGTGGCTGACATCTAGCTTTTCCAATGAAACAAAATGAAAAAGTGGTACAATTTTGGTCAAGCTGAAAACAAAAACATAAACTTCATCAAAATTCTAAATTGGAAAGTCCTTAATGTTACCATTGTAACTATATAACAATACATTTTTATAATACAATTATATAATTATCCACATTTTATACAATTTTATATATACAATTATAATTGTACAATTATAGCACTTGCTAACAGTACTTTTTACAAATGCAGTAATTATAGACTTCTACGTATTTATGATGGAAGACTTCTATTCATTTTTTAAAGGAAATCCTGAAATCACTAATTTCAATCACAAAAATCATGGATTTTCATGTGTATTTGCTATTTGAATAAGAATAAGTGTGTTTTGTTCTAATTATTTTGTTTTGTATTCATGTAAGGCCAAATTTACAAAGAATTTACATTTTTTATTTATTTTTCTCCCTGCCGGAAACACATAACCTAAACTTAAGGTACAAATGAAAAATCACTTTTCAACAGGAGAAATTACTACTTTCCAACAGGAGAACTAACTAATCACTAGTTTTGTTTTAAAACATCTTTCTTTACTAATTGAAAGTATTATAGTGCTGTAAGTATTCAAAATTAAACTGGGCTTACTTTTAAATTGGAAATATACTCAATATGTAAATAAATGAGTATAAGAACAGAATAATATAAAATGTTTTACCTCAACAGAATGGACTTAAACTTGGCCAAAACACACTGATATTTAAAATTAATACTAATTAATTACGCATATTATAATCTAGCAATAATTAATTTTCCTCCTACATTTAAAGTTTTTCATTATTTTCTAAGTTATAATTGTTATCAAAAACCCATATTCAAACAAAAATTGTGATATTCAAAATACTCATGTCATTGGAAACAAAAGCTGTAAAGGGTAAATTAACTCTAGTTTGATTTGCATTTCCAACTAGGACAAGTCTACACTTACTGTGTAACATAATATCACATTACCTGTAGCTATTTGGAAATTAAATTAAGCCAGCTCATCTGAATCTTTAAGCAAGATAAAAACTCCTTCATAAATATATATATATATATATATATATATATATATATATATATCTTTTTTTCCACAATTAGAGAAGTCTTCTGAATTAATTCCCACTATAATTCCATAGCTGTTCAAAATACACTTTGGCTCAAGGTCTATCTCTGGTACAAAATAAATAAGTATGCATTAATTTTCACTTTTATTGCTTTTGTGTTTTTTATACTCTCCCTCCAGTTGTCCTGGAAGGGTCCTTTACCTCTTTATTTCTACAAACTCACTGCCATAGAAACCACCACCACCACCAACAACAACAACGAAATCTCTTATTTTTATATTCTCAGGTCAGAAGCTCACAGAGTAACCCCGTGAGTGGAAGCCTCATGGGGTCTGGCAGAAGATTAACCCTTGTATTGACCTTCACTCTTCCCTTGTACTATCTCTTTCAGCATTAGCAGAGAGAAAGAAGATATATTACTGATGACAAAGGGCTAATATCCAGAATCTACAATGAACTCAAACAAATTTACAAGAAAAAAACAAACAACCCCATCAAAAAGTGGACGAAGGACATGAACAGACACTTCTCAAAAGAAGACATTTATGCAGCCAAAAAACACATGAAAAAATGCTCATCATCACTGGCCATCAGAGAAATGCAAATCAAAACCACAATGAGATACCACCTCACACCAGTTAGAATGGCGATCATTAAAAAATCAGGAAACAACAGGTGCTGGAGAGGATGAGGAGAAATAGGAACACTTTTACACTGTTGGTGGGACTGTAAACTAGTTCAACCATTGTGGAAGTCAGTGTGGCGATTCCTCGGGTATCTAGAACTAGAAATACCATTTGACCCAGCCATCCCATTACTGGATATATACCCAAAGGACTATAAATCATGCTGCTATAAAGACACATGCACACGTATGTTTATTGCAGCACTATTCACAATAGCAAAGACTTGGAACCAACCCAAATGTCCAACAACGATAGACTGGATTAAGAAAATGTGGCACATATACACCATGGAATACTATGCAGCCATAAAAAATGATGAGTTCACGTCCTTTGTAGGGACATGGACAAAACTGGAAATCATCATTCTCAGTAAACTATTGCAAGGACAAAAAACCAAATACCGCATGTTCTCACTCATATAGGTGGGAATTGAACAATGGAACACATGGACACAGGAAGGGGAACATCACACTCTGGGGACTGTTGTGGGGTGGGGGAAGGGGGGAGGGATAGCATTAGGAGATACACCTAATGCTAAATGACGAGTTAATGGGTGCAGCACACCAACATGGCACACGTATACATATGTAACAAACCTGCACATTGTGCACATGTACCCTAAAACTTAGAGTATAATAATAATAAAATTTAAAAAAAAGAAAGAAAAAGTAGATGATACAATGAGGCTGGGAGAACATCTCTCTACATGTTGCCAATCCTAAATACAATATTACATTCATATTAAACATATAAGATCCCACTTCTTAAAAGCAATTTCCAGGAGAAAAATATCCAAGATAATAAAAGTGAGAATATATTAGCCATTACATACACTGAATTATTTGTACATATACTAAATAAGAGTGAAATTTACTGAAATCTCACATGGATATTGAAGTAAAGAAAAGGAAAAAAAAACGTTAAGGGAAGGGAAGGTAAGTGGGGCGGGAAGAGATGGAGCGATAGAGGAAATTCAGGCTTTACCTATACATAATTAGTGGGTTTAAGTCTCAATTTTATGACATTTCCTATTCAAGCACGTTCTGTATAATTATTACATGCAATTTATATATATAAATATAATTCAAGTAAAAATAAAATTTTAATAAATGTACTTATTAACAAGAAAATTGTTTCTGTGCTCTACCCTTAATATATTTCTAATACTAACTCTTCACCCTTCCAGTGAAAAGATTTTGAAATATTAACAGTAATGGCATATTAAACCACTCAGAATACAATTTTTTTTCTTTTTTCAAGAGTATCTCACGTTTTTAGCCAATAAGTTATATGGTAACATATAGGTTATAAAAAGACCTCAAATGAAAATAACCAATAATTTTTTTAGAATCAAAAATCAATAAATCTTTGCAAAAATCAATCAAAGCAAAGAAATATATGCTTTGAAAAAATCTTTTTGTAATATTGAAAGTAATCTTTTCAGATAACCGTGCTGTTAAAATCATGTTTGTTTTCTTCTTCTGACATTTTAATCAAGAAAACTGGCTACTCATTCACCTTTATAACTATTCATTAGGATGGTAGAAACTTAATAGTATAATCCTTTTTTAAAAAACCTCTAGAACTTTTCCTTTTACTGACATTCTGTGTATATTGTTTCCAAGAAAATTCAAACCAGAAAGACAAAGGACATTAGTGAAAACCTAAAACCATTTGACCTTGTCACATTAGCCCTGGGCATTAAAAAGATATAAATTTCAAAGACGACAAAAAGCAAAAGATTTGTACAATGAACAGCCAATGGGTACTAGTTTCCACTTTCTGCTCCTACTTAGAGTCTCACTGGAAGTAAAAAGGCTTATAAAGCCAGAGAGTCATCCAGTTAGAACTCCACTAAGTCAAACTTAAAACAGTCACATGTCTTACTGAAAATTTAAAACAGAAATCAGGATGAAACAAATACTTCAAAAAATATGTACTAAGTATCATTCTTTATATGTATTCTATTTGTTGGGGAAAAAAGCATATGGACACATAATATCTTCTTTGTGATGAAAATATCAAAAATTAAAGGAAAAGTATATATAATTTAAAATCCATACCAAACACAAATCCAAATATCACATTATAAAATTATTCTCCCTTTCCTCTTGGATCATCATTAAAATCCCATAAAATAGGTAAGGTAGGCATTACCACTTTTACTTGTGAGAAAAAACTAAGGGTCAGATAGCAGAATTGCTCAACATCTACTGACCAGGTTGTAGGGTCAATATTCAAACACAGATTTGGTTTTATCAAACCTAATATGGTTTTTTAAAAAGTCATTTCACATGTAAGAGCATAAATTAAAATAAATTAAAATAGATAATTTCTACAGTCAATGAAAATAAACTTGTGAAATATTCTAAGGTTGAAGATCATCTTTACACTATGACATTACAAAATCATTTTAGTATTCCATATGTCCTTTGCTATCAATGACATTTCCCTGGTGCTCTTGGGCCTTCTCCCTTCATCCTCTCAATAATGGCAGAAGGTTACATGTACAAAGAGCTCTGACAGTCTCAGAAGAAATATATTCCAATATCAGTGACAGTATTATTTAAAATTTCAAAATCACATATACAATAATTTTACTTTTTGGTATAGATGAGTTTTAAAAATTAAGTTCTTTTATGCCAAAATGCTCTGTGGGTGTAAGAACATATATTACTCATTTTTCTATCCCCCAAATAGCAAACCCCATCTCAATAGTCAAACATTATAAGATTATGCAAACAAAATTATAAATAGAAAACATTTGGATTAATCATTCCAATTATCATACTCGGTTCTAAAAAATATTTAATTCTCTAGTTTATATAACTCCCATTTTATTAGCTCGGTATGCATAAGTCATATTATACTGATAGAGCAAAAGTCTATCAGCTAGTATTAAATTTAATTTTTAGAAATAGACTATCTTTGATAATTTAAATTGCCCAAATAAATTAAAGGCATTACTTGCCAAAAAATTTCTTGATTTTCTTTATAATCTCTTTAAATATTTTATGCTCATTAATGTGGCTTGAGGTCCACTTTTATAAAATATGTTAGGTATCTCAATTCCTCCGTGATTTACTGTGTATGTCCAAAACATAGCTGAATATTTCATTTTGAAAGTATACTCTACCTGGAAAATATTCTGAAAAGATCCAAGGAGTTTGTGAATTGCCCAGATTACTTACACAGTATTATCTGATGAAGCTGGCTCTGGGAACAAATGTCCTTTTAAACTCAAGTCAAATTTTAAATTTTAGATTGGATTAAAGTAATTTGAGGGGATTTTTTGAATACATATTTGTTTTTCAATGTCAAAGTTTAATAGGTGGAAGTTAAGTTATTTAGTATATACCTGCTTAAAAGATGAACACTATTGTGCAAGAGATTGAGAGATGATTTTATATGTCTCGAGGGAAAATAGGTATATATGTAAAAATGGTATTGTCCTTATTCGTGTGTTTTTTGAGCATTGTATAACTTAAAGAAACAATTTCTTGTTAAAGGTGGTTTCTTTCCCCTACTCCTTGTGCCTTTGATGAAGAAATTAATCATATTAGAGTGAATGGATTACAATGAAATATTAAGCAGAGGAGAAATACACATATTGTGCTCCTGTTTTGGTTTACCCAGTTATTCTCAGCAAAGATCCAGATGTTTGGTGGTTTCAAATAGATCTTCTGAGGCAGGTACCCATTTCAATTGAATGTTAAGGTATTTTTTTAAGTGTTACTTTATATCCTTAGGGAAATCAAATTTAAATCCATCCTAACAGTTTCAAAAAGACATGCAAGTTGAGAGCAGATTAAAAATTGTCCTTCCAGGATTTAATAAGTACCATTTGAGAGAATGCGATCCTTCTGAATTAAATTAACTACCTCCTGTATTTTCCAAGGACTATGCTCCTTATAAATATAAACAAATCTTCCTTGAGAGATTTATACAAGTGCATCTTTGAGAAGAAATAAAATTAGAAAGATAAATGGACAATTAAAATTCTACTAAAATTTTAGGGTATGCCAATAATTCATTTTATTTTTTAAAAATTCTATAATGTTATCTTTATAATTTATATACTAATTTATTTTGATGCAATCTCATTGAATTATTAGAGAAATCTAACTTTTATGGTAGTTTATGAACATCACATATTTATTTTAAACAATCATTCACTGAATTTATTTCTTAAGTATGCTTTTACCTGTTTTGAGAGATAGTAATATTTTGTAGTAAAGGCAGCCAGTATGAAGAAAATGCTTCCACAGTTGAAATGCTGTTATCATCCAAGTGCAATTCTCTTAGTAAAACAAGATTCTCCAAGGATGGAAGCTATATTTAAATTTGGTTCATTAGTTTATATTAAGCAAAATATTTTATCATTTAGCCTAATTAAAAAATATACAACCTTCCAAAACTAACAACAAATAGATTCTGATAAAATGCATATCATAAAGTATGACTTTTTAAATATGAATAAAATTTCTATTAATTAACTGTATAATATTTAATATTCTTGATAAAGGTTACTTCATGGTGAAAAATTAACAAAATATTCAAAATTGCTTTTAAAATGTGATTGGTATTTCTATCAAAAGAAAAGTGTTGCTTTATCACAGAAATCAATTAATTCAAAGCAATTACCTCACTCAGATAATTTCCCTGTAACTTCAATATTTGGAGCAATCCACAATTTTCAACGCCCTCTACATCAGTAAGATGATTATGGGAGCAATCTAGGTATACAATGGTAGGTGTATCACAAAGACCTTTTGTACTAATTAACTGATTGTGATCCAAAATTAGTTGTTGAAGATTTTTCAAAGATTCTAAACCACCTAGAAGAAAAAAGTTATAAGATCACCTGTGTCATTCTGTCTTCCAGACTCTAGAAGAAGTTTCCATTTTTTTTTCTAAATAATTGCACCTTTGTATTTCTCATTATCATTAATTACCAGTGAGGACTTAGTCCAAATTCCTGATGAAACATATCTTGTAAACTGTGTTATTATTTAAACTGGCATCTGGGTGACATATTTTTGAATGACATAATTATCTATCAATTAAAAATTGTACACAGTACTAAAAGGCATACACTGGGAATGAATGCTTTATATTCAAATAAGAATAAAACAAGGGAGAGATATAAGGACTTTTTTCTTAAAAGAATAGTTTTTAACTCATTCCAGAGCCTTTGAACTTTGAATCCTTGCTTCAGGTTGCATGTATAGTATTAGAAAGTCATTCTCCTACCATTTGAATATCTACCTTAGATTCCCAAATGAAGTATGTACAATCATCAGAACCAATGAATTGGTAGCATATTCTTCAGGTATTTCAATATTGTAGTGAGGGACCTCTTCTTTGACCAGATAAACTTAAAATCAGTATGATACTATCTACAAAATATTAGATGAGCCTTAGAAACTGTAACTCAGCGGTCATAAGGAAAAAACTGAGAAGGTTGTTTAAATCAGCCATCAGGAGTTAGCATGAGAAAAAGACACTGAGGAAGTCTGTAAAGTTTCATGGAAGATATTAAAAATCTAGAAAATGTTCTTTAAATTAGATACTAGACTATGCATTGTTTTCTGTAGGTGTTACTTTGTTAGTTAAAATTATGTAGCCATAAAAAAGGATGAGTTCATGTCCATTGTAGGGACATGGATGAAGCTGGAAACCATCATTCTGAGCAAACTATCGCAAGGACAGAAAACCAAACACCACATGTTCTCACTCATAGGTTGGAATTGAACAACGAGAACACTTGGACACAGGGTGGGGAACATCACACACTGGGGCCTGTCGTTGGGTGGGGTGAGGAGGGAGGGATAGCACTGGAGATATACCTAATGTAAATGATGAGTTAATGGGTGCAGCACACCAACATGGGACATGAATACATGTGTAACAAACCTGCACGTTGTGCACATGTACTCTAGAACTTAAAGTATATAAATAAAATAAAATAAAGAACTATAGGCACCATATCATGGGTGCAGTCCTAAAAATAAATAAATAAATACAAATAAAATAAAATAAGCAATTCTAGAAACTGGAAGTAAAGTTTAAGGTCTTAAGTAAGCATTAGTAAGCAGAATGTCTTTAGTGAGAACTGTATACACAGGAGTCCCTGAGGTTGCATTTTGGAGAACTGTGATTCATTCTGATTTTCTTGTTATACTCCTACAAAATTGTTTTTTTTTTTCAATTAAATGCTGACATAAACATGAGTTTTTTAAATCAAAAAGGTTATTTGATAATACGTTTAAATACATAATTTTAAAAATATATATTATGTATAAAAATTGATACCTGGAATTTATGAAATACATTTATCCTGGGGGAATTTAGAATATCTAACCCAAGACTTGTTATTTTGATTATGTATAAATTCACAAAAAGAAAGGGTGAACAGTCTACTTTTTATGAGATGAGGAAATAAAAGAATCAATTAATATTAATGAAATCTTATAAGAAAACTTAATTCAGCATATATTTAAAAATTCAGATAATGCAATAATTAGTGTACTATAAAAATGTTTCATAGAGATATATTTCAAGATATATCTTAAATAAATTTCAAAATTACAGTATCTGTAATAGTTTGAGTCAAATATAGCAACTTAATGTTATAAATATTATTTCTTATAAAAAACTTTTATGCAAAAAGTAAATTCTCTTATAATGAGAAATAAATCATGTAATATCAAAGAAAGCATGAAAATACATAATAGGCTCGTAGAAGAAAAGACAAACTGAAATCCAAATTCAGGCTGTACTTTCGCATTTTTAAGTTTTTAATCTATGATTTATGTACTGATATTTTCCTATAATGTAAAATAACAATTACAACTTAGAGAAAATTGTTATCTATTAGTATCTGAACTCTGTGCTAGGCTGACTCCAGTACAGCCCCTTCAGGACTCATACGCATTGTTCAGTGGGCTATCTAGAGGCTTGTGAATGGGTGAACTACTTAGCCCAGTCCAACTCCTCTGGCACCTGACCACTACCCCCAGGGTCTGATGTCAGGGCAACCCAACCAGTTAAGACCACCACAACCAACACCCACCGGCATGGGCTCAAAGGTAGAGCCCTCACTTTACAAGAAGCAGAAGGCTGACACACTGGAGAACAGGTGAGCCATGACGCTGTCTGTATCAGGCTGAGTGATGAGGTTATGCTCTGAAACCACACCAACGAAGAGTTGCAAATCAGACGTTTCTCATGACACTCAACCACATTATGGGACAGAGATAGGCTACAATGTCATCGGAATTAGAATTCTCAAGCCTTGGAATCAGGGTGTGATAGGAAAAGAG